>NC_045784.1:8953260-9261821 GCF_008692025.1 Phocoena sinus | reverse complement strand
TTACTTTGATACAAAGGGAGCCATCCCTCAAGGTATAGGAACAAAGGGCAAACCCTAAGTCGTGTCTATATCCTCAGCTTCTGTTGTAATATTAGTATTCAGGAAATATTTTGTTTAAAATAATCATCAAAAGTAGCCTTGAACCTCAAAGCCAAAAGCAGAAATGAGAGCAGCCACCGTAGGTAGACTGCTGCAGTTATATGTATACAAAGCGAGAAGGGATACTCACGTTCGGATGCTGCCACAAGGGTTGGTATGGAAGTGGAGAGGGAGGAAGGAGGGATATCAGGATCAGGCAGCCAGGGCCTGATCCGTCTAGACAGCCAGCCTGCCAGCCTGCTCCTTTTGAATGGAACTGTCCAAGGTCCTGAAACAGACGTTTGACCAAGCCTCGATTCCCCTGATTACAATATGAAATTGTTACCAGTCAGTCACTGGCGTTGTCTGAAGACACACTCTCCTTTTTTTGTCTTCTGCCACCATGAGTCACTGTGCGTTTCCAGCTACCTGCTTCTCACAGTAGCTCAGTACCTGAGCCTGGCCAGAGACAGCTCTGTTTGAAAGGGATAAACCAGAATACCTGGAGTTCACACAGAAATCTATTTAAAGGTTTAATGATTTATTTCCTTCTAATATTCACTAGCTTCTTATAAGACACAACACCCACTCAATTTGCCAATTGAAAATGATTTAAAATTCAATAGTATTTGCAAATAGAAATCGTGATGGCCTTTTACAAACTACAGAAGCCTAATTACTCTATTTTCATGTTAAGTGCCTAATCTTCATTTAGTAAATGGAGATTATTAATTATGCACACTGACATTTAAAAACCATATGAATTCTGTGTACTTATTACTAACTTGGAGGGTTCAAATCATATAACTTCCTTCACAAATTAGCTCATTTTTGTTAAAGCAGACAGAAAAATCTTAGTAATCTTTATTAAAAAGTTACACTAATCCACTGAAATGAACATTTTTTCAATTTTTTAAGGGCTCTACTAATTACCATATCAAGCCCTAGAATACATTTTCTCCCAGGATATACTGTCTGGAATTCCTAAGATCTATTTTCACTTTTTTTTTTTTTTAAAGCAGTGGAGAAATCACCTAACAAAGTAGATGATGGATTTCTGACTCCTGCATAGATTAGCCTCATCGTTCCTGACTTTTCATTCTTCTGCACCTCACTTTGACGATCAAAAATTCCAAACTTCCTCCTTCAAATATTTTCATTGATAGACTTAAAACATGCTCTGATTCAACTCCAGGAAAAGATACCTGACCAGTAATTCACACATCAGACACATTTCTTGGCCAGGTGTTTGTCAGGCTTGAAATGGGCCCAGGGAGGCATATTATGGGAATATACTGATTTATCTAGACCCCTAAAAAATTCCATCACAATTCAAATCTGTGCCAGAGACATGGTACTGAAAGGTACCTGATTATGCCACCTCAAAATATGCCTCTTTGACATATAGATTATTTTGAGCTAAAGGCCGTTGGGAACCAGCCAAAGCTCTAAAAACAGGGCATAAATTTTTCTTTTGTAAAAGAAATGTCCATTTATAAAAGAAATATCTATTTGTAGAGATGTTTCCCTCTCCCTTACCAGTTGTTAAGGACTCTTAACAACACCCATCTAGAGAGAAGGCTCCAAATTAAATCTGCATAACAAAACTTCTTAAACAACACTTGTTTACCATACTTCTCCTGGTCATCCTTCCTTAACTTGCCTCTCCCATACAGAAGCCCCAAACCTCTCTTTGTTTGTATTTAAACACAAGTTCGAACAACTCTTTTGGGTTACTCACAGCTGAATAAGTTTATTAATATGTGCCTTGTGGTGTACACAAAGCACATATTAATAAACTTCTGTTTGTTTTTGTCTTGTTAATCTGTCTTTGGCCAGTCTCATTTACAGGGCCCCAACTGGAGAACCTAACTAAGATAGGCAGAGGAAGAGATCCTTGCTTACAGTACTGTCTCAAATTTTCTCCTGTTGCCACAGAACTCAGTTAGAACCCTAACTCTGCTACAAACTTGTTCTGGAATGTTGAACAAATGCAATTCTCTCAAATTTAAATGTAATCATCTGCACGTCAGTGTGAGTATCTACTTTATAGCGTTGTTTAGAGGACTAAATGAGATTGTATACATAAAGCATCTAGAACAAACAATGTCTGAAATAAGTGGATGGTCGAATAATAATATGGTCTGCCAGATAGGTATAAAATAGGGGGAAAGCTAAGTTAATCATTCATCCTGATTTTGATCAGTCTCTACTTTAATATTTGAGACAATAGCGTGCTGTGCATACTAAAATAACACTATGATATCAATAGTCATCATCATCAACAATAATGAAAACATATTATATACGTAATAGTCTGGGTGGAATTCAGATGTCTTTATTAAAACAAAAGTAAATCCGTTTAGTTTTTCACTATACATAACACTGATAAATTTGAAAATCTAGATGAACTGAATAATTTTCTATGAAAATACAAATTTAAAAAATTAAGTCCATGAGATACAGATATTGGGAACTGACTAACAGCGACAAAAGAATTTGAAAAGGTAGTCAAAATCAACCTCCGCAAGGGCATAGGGGGGTTGTTTGTTTGTTGTTTTGGTGAGATCTTAGTTCGCTGACCAGGGATGAACCCAGGCCACTCCCCTTCCCCAGTGGCAATAAAATCGCCAAGTCCTAACCACTGGACCGCCAGGGAATTCTCAGCATAGAGGGTTTTATAGAAAAATTCTAACAAATATGTAAAGATCATGTATTTCTATTATTTAAAGTAGTCCAGAATAGAGGCAAAATGAACATTTCTCTTTTTACTAGGCCACACATCTCTGAAATTGGGCAGCATGAAATAAGGACTACTACATACAGATCCCTTTCACTTATTACTGCATATACAAATTTATGAAGTAAAATATTACAAATTTCATTCTGTAGATGTGGTTATCCCATAACCCTGAGTATCAGTAAATGTATGAATGAGTTTTAGTACATTACTATGTTAAAGCAGAAAAGCATATTATCATTTCAGTAGATAACAAAAAGCATTTGAAAAATGTCAAATTTTTTTAATCTAAATAATATAGGAATGGTGGGAAATTTCCTTAATTTATGTCTACCAGAAAACTATAGTAAACTTCATTCTCAGTGGTAAAATATTGGACACATTCCCAGAAAGTCATGAATAAAGCAATACTCTCAACTTCTTCATCTCGACTAATCAACATTGGACTGGAAGTCCTATCTAATGCAATAAATAAAGAATATAAGAAGTATAAATATTGGGAAATGACAGATAAAGCTGTCAAATATTTTTGGCATAACAAAAATCAGTAACATGGTGAAACAGAAAACCTTACAAAACCAAAATGCTCCTATATACCACCAATAACCAATTGGAAAATATAATTAGGGAAGACAGGTAGGGTTTTGCACAAACAACCTCTGTTACACACATTTATCCATCCACTCACTCCCCTACCTACATGAAGAAAAAGAAGAAACAAATACTAGAAAACAAGGAATAAACTCGACAAGAAATGTGGAAGACGTATATGAACAAAATTATAAAATATCATTGACGTGTTTTTAAAAAGATTGTAAAGGAGAGACCTGGAAGAGAAGACTCAATACTGAAAAGAATAGTTATCTCACCAAAATAATGTATACTAACGATTAAATTTGTTACATACATATTTTGGAATACCATAAAGCTACAAAAAAGTGAAATAGATTTATATGTACTGACAAGACAAATAACCATGATACATTGTCAAGTGAAATAAAGTAAGTTTCCCAGAATGATTCCATTAATGCCAAAAAACCCCAAAAATCATTGCGTGCATGTTTGTACATAGACCCAGAGGTTGTATATAAACAGTAATATCACAGGGAGTAGAAGGGGTAGGATGAGGGCAGGGAAGTAGAATTGTATTTTATTCCTATGACTGCACTGTTCGGATTTTTACAACAAGCTTTATTTTTCTAATTAAAAACTTTAATGGGAATTCCCTGGCAGTCCAGGAGTTAGGACTCCACCCTTTCAAGGCTAAGGGCACAGGTTCAATGTCTGGTCGGGGAACTAAGATCCTGCAAGGATATTAAGAACTTAATAGGACTTGTTTACTAGCTTCTAAATGCTTTCAGATTCAAATTGTGTGTGCTTCTCATCTTTCTGACTATATGAACATTAGTGTCCTCGAATTAGGCCAAAATAGATTTTAATGAAATCTCCCTAATCCATCAGGTCAACAGACCTTGCTTTAAAAAAATGTTACGGGACTTCCCTGGCGGTCCAGTGGTTAAGACTCTGCGCTTCCACTGCAGAGGGCACGGGTTCGATCCCTGGTCGGGGAACTAAGATCCTGCATCCTGCATGTCGCGTGGCACGGCCAAAAAAAAGAAAAAAAAAAAATACATATATGTGTGTGTGTGTGTGTGTATATATATATGTGTGTGTGTGTGTGTATATATATATATATGTTAGACTAAGCTTTGAGGGGAACAAAAATGTTCCTCAATACAGTGGAACAGACAAGTGCATAAAAATAAGTAAACTATTATTAAGATGGAATTTTTAAAGCAAACATCCATATCACCACACTTACTGCTACTACAAAAATGTGAAATCTCCATTTTTAAGTTTCAAAAAAAATACCACCCGCTTTTGGCATGTAGTGATCATAAATTAAGCACGATTCAATTTTTTTCTGTTTTTATTTGTTGGCTTCTTTTTGCTTTTCTCCTATTTGCAGGACCTCATTTGCCATTCCAGTTTCCATTACTTCCTAACTGGTGAGCTTCATCCATTTCTTACTTTCATTATCTCTAAAGTGGGTATAATAATATTCCCCACCATACAGGAAGATTAAGTGAGGCGCACAGCAAATATTATGCACTAAAATATGGGAACTGTTATTATCCCCAGGCAGCAGAGTCAGATAAAAATGTGCAGCAGCCAATTTGGATATAAAACGCATTAAATTACATACATAATCTTGACTCGTTACATGTAAAGACAAGATACATATCATAACTATAGAGGAGAATCATGACTACAAAATATACTATCTTAAACCAGATTTGAGATGAACAGGGAGAGGGGAGGAGGGAGTCCACACAGCAGTTGAGGAGGGCTGAGGAAGGAAAGCCAGAGGCTTCCCATGGATTTACTCTCATTCCAGGCCAATGATCCACTCAGCACCAAACTTCATGTAAAATAATGTTCTTTGCTTAAACTTATAGATAAGGGGAAAACAACTTCATCCTTAAAAATATATCACAGAGATAGCAAAGAAAATAGAACTTTTCTCATTGCACTGGAATCATATTTAACATAGGTTCATAGACTACTTTCACTTAGGGCAAAGTTTCTTAGTTCCGGCACTGCTGACCAGCACTATTAACTATTGGGCTGGATAAGCCTTTGTTGTGGTGGGAGGGCTGTCCTGTGTATTACAGGATGTTTAGCAGTGTCCCTGGCCTCTATCCACTAGGGCCAGCAGCACCCCTTTCCCTAGCTATGACAACCAAAAATGTCTCCAGACATTGCTAAATACCTCCTAGTGTTGGGAAGCATGGGCAAAACTGCCCCAGGTTGAAAAATCGGTGACTTAGTGAAATGATGAACATTCCCCTTTATCATAAAATAGTCTCTAAATGCATCTTTTAATGATTTTAAATATTATGACATACAATAATTAATTCAAGTATTATATATAATTAGACATTTTACTTTCATCACCTTTTATTTGACATACAATAATTAATTCAAGTATTATATATAATTAGACATTTTACTTTCATCACCTTTTATTTGTTTCATGATAAATAAGAAACACTTGTACAAAATTCTTTGTTTGGATAACTGATGATTTCCTTAAAATGAACTCCCAGGTTGAATTATTCAATCAGAGGGCATGAACATTTTAAAAATGCATCTGTGGTCCATTCTCCAGCAATATTGACCCAAAAGACACTCTCATTTGGAGAGAAAATATATGTTTACACCACCAATACTATGCTACCCTGTGTATCATACCTTATAAAAATTATTTATTAAACAAGTACATTAAAAATGATATACCACATCACAGTATACCATTTTTATTTATTAGCATTTATTTTCCTATTTACCCTCCAATGGACTTAGTTATTTTATTTGATGACTGAATCTTAGATAAAATATTATACTTGTGTTTTGCAACAGTATTTCTTGAAGTAATTTCTACTTGTGAATGACAGATGTCACCCTGTGTTCCCCGTATAATTTCATTTTGCTGGCCCTGACCCCATTGCTAGGAAAGATTTGAAATGTGAGAGAAAGACAACATAAAGGATTTATAGAAACACTGTGAGAGGAAGTGGACATTCTTTCCTACCAGCCCCAGAACAAGAATTTCTTACTTATCTACTGATAAACAGTCTAGTAAATTCAGGCCTCTGGAAACAAACCTTAAGGCAAAGATAACAAGGCAGAGGCAGAAGAACTGATTGTCAACATAACTCAGAAGCTCATATGGAATTGTTCTCTAGTACAATTCTAATATCTGCGTAATAACAAAGAATAGGAATGGATATTCATAATATTATGTGTGCATTTTCAGAAATATTAAATGAAGTATAGTACGGTCTGTTTGAGAAAGTAGAACTCTAAGGCGACCTCCATGTTCCCACCCTCTTGATGGCAGCCAGAGAGGCCCTGAGCAGAGGACCCAGCAAACCCACGCCTGGACTCCTGACCCATCGTTTTAGCCATGATTTACAGTTACTCAGAATAGAAAACTCATACTGTAGGAGGTGACTAATATTGATTTAGAGTAACTTCCACTAAAATGGTTAGACTATTTGAGCCTGTAAAAAAGTAAACTTCAATTATGATATCTGGAAATTGATTCTCTTTGAATATCTCAGGCCCCAACAGAGGCTTGATGAGAAGAGGGCAGTTTTGTATATTTCACCACCTGTTAAAATATATCATTAATGCATAACCCAGGACAGTATACCCAAATCTAAATTCATGATCTAAATATTTAAATATATTCCATTTACGACAAAGATAAGAAATGACACCAGAGAAATAACTCAAAATAGTAATTCTGATTTTGACTCTCGATGCTGATGAGACTAAATTATGCTCTGTTCAAAAACACCATCATCAGTAATGTAACTAATTGACAAATGAAAGCAGAAGGGACATCTGCCAAAATTTGGGTAATTAAAATAAATGCCTGTCTTCATTATGTACACATTACATTTATCATACAATTACTGTATGGTGTTTGTATTCTTTGCTTCAAAGAATTTTATAGTATCAAAATATTATTTTCTAAAAATAAGCACTAGAGATTAAACGTACACAGTGGCAAAAAAAAAGAGGAAGAAAACAATTTACTCTCAAATAAGTTTTTTACTATTTAAACCATACCTCATGGGAGTCATTTGAATAGACATAAGTGCATAATTGATAAAATATATAAGGATGATCATTACATTATTTGTTATAATAAAACACAGAATCACCCCACATACTCATCAGTATAGGGATTGTTGAATTTTTGGGGATATATTCGTATCACGGAATGTTATGTAGCCATTAAAAAGAATAAATTTGTCAGAATGTACTGACATGGATATACCCATAACGTTTTATTGAATGGAAAAAGTTGTAACACAGTATATACAGTTTGATGACATTTTGACATATATACACTACAGATACTATGTATAAAATAGACAACTAAAGAGGACCCACTGTATAGCACAGGGAACTCTACTCAGTGCTCTGTGGTGACCTAAATAAGAAGGAAATCCAAAAAAGAGAGGATATATGTATACATATAGCTGTTTCACTTTGCTGTACAGTATAAACTAACACAATGTTGTAAAGCAACTATATTCCACTAAAAAAATAATTATTTTTTCCTATGGTTTAGAATATATCACTACTGTGATACACGTATATATGTTATAATAAAAACCCCTATATTAAAAGTATATGCTGGGCTTCCCTGGTGGCGCAGTGGTTGAGAGTCCGCCTGCCGATGCAGGGGACACAGGTTCGTGCCCCGGTCTGGGAGGACCCCACATGCCGGGGAGCGGCTGGGCCCATGAGCCATGGCTGCTGAGCCTGCACGTCCGGAGCCTGTGCTCCGCAACGGGAGAGGCCACAACAGTGAGAGGCCCCCGTACCAAAAAAAAAAAAAAAAAAGTATATGCTAAAATACTTTCGTGATAGTGGTGAAAATAAAGAAAATTGGAGGCCACTGGTAAAAAAATTATTACGTACATATTTATATTTTGTGCATAGAAAGGTTTAAAATATAAGGTTTGTGAAAATAAAACGAGAAGGATTTTTAAAAACCCAACTGCTAAGAGATTACACCGGGAAGAAGGAATGAGAAGTAGGCACTTCTTCTATTCACTATAACTATAACCCCTATGAATCCCAAACCCACAAGGTCCACACAAACAGAATAATAATTGTTTAAAATGTCTCGTTTCTAATCTGTCTCATTTCTTTTTTTTTTAAACATCTTTATTGGAGTATAATTGCTTTACAATGGTGTGTTAGTTTCTGCTTTATAACAAAGTGAATCAGCTATACGTATACATATATCCCCGTATCTCCCCCCTCTTGTGTCTCCCTCCCACCCTCCCTATCCCACCCCTCTAGGTGGTCACAAAGCACCGAGCTGATCTCCCTGTGCTATGCGGCTGCTTCCCACTAGTTATCTATTTTACATTTGGTAGTGTATATATGTCCATGCCACTCTGTCACTTCGTCCCAGTTTACCCTTCCCCTTCCCCGTGTCCTCAAGTCCATTCTCTACGTCTGTGTCTTTATTCCTGTCCTGCCCCTAGGTTCATCATAACCATTTGTTATTTTTTTTTAGATTCCATATATATGTGTTAGCATATGGTATTTGTTTTTCTCTTTCTGACTTACTTCACTCTGTATGACAGACCTGTCTAATTTCTAAAATGTCAATTACACATCTTGCAAATATCAAACCAGATTCAAGTCTGAACCCCCAGAAACAGGAATCATATTCCCCTTCTATCCTCTCTTAGTCCACTACCTTTTTCTGCCCTATGGCCTTTTATGGGCTAAAGGCAACCAGTTGGAGATAGATGTAGCTTGTTTTACCACATCTCTCCCCACCTCCGTATCTCAAGCCCTCAGGCCTCTTCTCCTACCTATTCTCTGGTTTAATCCAAAAACCCTAAGAAACTCTTTGTCGATTGAGGCAAACTCCTTTCTACTTTGAATAAGCTCGGGCAGAGAGAATGGAAACATCTACACATTAACAAATTATGACTTGTCACATCATACTTTTATAATTTATTTTTTAATAACAAACACGTTTTAGTTCGTCTCTGTTTCCCAAATGTCCCCATCAAGAGAGTTTGGAGAGGCTTACAATTAAGAACTGGCCACAGTTAGGCTGTTCACCTAAACATTTTCTTCTGGCCTTTTTCGTTCATAATGTGTAGGCCTTGACTGACCTTGTTCCCATATGAAACTGTTTCCCACCTGAATCGTAGCTTCAGTTCAATTCTTTTTTTTTTTTTTTTTTCAGTTCAATTCTTAACAGAGTGTTTTATGAGAGTCTTGAATCTTGTAATATGTCATAGATTTAGCCAGAGAAAATACGATCCAAGTTTAGAACACCCTTATGTCGACTACCCTCTTAGACTAACCTTTTCATTTCCCTTAAACACTCCTCTCCCTTCCTTGATACCTTGGTCTTGGCCCTAAATACTGCCATATTAGGGAGTTATTGTTAATTTATCACAGGTGACTTTTTGTCATTGTTGGTTGTTCAAAGTAATTGAGAGAATGCCTAAGTGAGAGACCTGGAAAGGACTCCAAAGAGTAGGGGAAATTCTGCCTACGTGGTAATTGAGTGGCTGTGGGATGAAGCAGATGAAGAGACTGAGATAGTCAGTGATTGCTTTGGAATGGCTGATACTTGTCCAATGTCACAGAGTGACAGAACTAACAAGACAAGAGAACTGTGTTCCTTGATTTTCAATTCAGGGCTTTCTACTCCCTCCATTTTGTTATGCGAGTCAAGTATATATCCCTTTGCCTACCCAAACAAACACCAAACATTTTAATTGTGGAAATATGTAAAGACATTTTTTCTGTACTCAAGATGCTCTCTCCTCCCCACTCCCTTCTGATTCTCTGGCTGAGTGAGATCAAAGCTACAACCCCATAAATTTCTTTGATGTGTTGCTTGGACCATCAATATAGCAAGCTAGGCAGAAGACAAAAAGGGCATTTGATGACCACAAGAAACACTTTTACAAGCTTCCCTTCTCTATAAATCTGACACAGTGATTTATACAGGACTCATGTGAATTTACCTCCAAGTAGCAGAAATAACCTCGGGAATATGGACCCTGGTAAAATCTTGATATCCTGATTTAGCACAACACGTCAAAATGGCAAAATGCCATTGGACCTTATGGCTGTGTTTATTTAACAAATCTTAAATGGTTCAAAAACTTAAAAATATCCTTAAGGTACACCATAAAATATGTCTAAATGATTAATGAACAAAATCACTGGCTCCATTTAATGAAAAGAATTGTTTCATATTCTCTATGAAAACTGCCTCCACTGACCAAGTTATCACTTCCCTCTTTTGTGCTTCTGGAGCATTCGGAATATATCTGCACTCACATGGGGAGGTAACCATTTACTTTCCTATATTCCTTTCTGCTAGACTTGCAGGAAAGGGAACATCAGCCTAACCGTCCTAGTGATTGGTACAACACTGGGCATTTACTGGGTTCATGGATAGATGCAAGGATGGATACATGGATGAATGGCTACATGGTTGTGACATCTGTAACATTTAACCACCACCACCACCACCACCATACAAGAGTTTATCCAACAGTTTTCCTTTTAAATTAGCATACACCTCCTATAACAAGGTTTCTCTGTTACCCAGTCTACCCCCCAAAAGTATTACATTCATTATAAAAAATACCTGTGTAACCATCACACATCTCAATAAAGTATTATGAATATGTTTAAAGTTCTATGTGTACATTTCTCCCTACACCTACTAAAGTCTGTATTATTCTGAATTTGTTCATCATTTCCATGCCCACCTTTAGACTTTTTACTACACAGGCATATATCCTGAAATCATAGATAGTACTATTTTGCATGATTTTAAACTTCATTCACATAGATGGTATTATACTATATGTATCTTTGTGTAATGTGCTTTTTGTCCCGCAACACAAAATTTTTCCATGTTGATACACATAGCTCTACCTGGGTCATATTTCCTGCTGTGCAATATTCCACTACAGTAATATACTGTGATTTATTTATCCGTTCTCCTCTTGAAGGATATTTATGTTGTTTCCAACACTTGGTTCTGGCAATGTTAATATGAACATCATGTACAGGTATTATACTTGCGCACAAGTGTGAATCATTTTTAGGTAGGATTGGAACTACCAGGTCACAGGAAATGAATGTCTTTGACTTTACTAGATATTGCTCTCCAGTGAGTGTACAAATTTATATGCCCACCAGCAATATGTGAAAGTTCTGATCATTCCACATCCTCAACAAGACAATATTATCAACTTTAAACTTTTGCTAATCTCAATGGTATGTACTGGTATCTTATTTTAATTTGTGATCATCTGATTACTAATAAGGACAAACAGGTCTGTTGCTTATTTAGGCTTTCTTTTTGTGAATTGCCTGTTTATACTCTTTGGTCAGACTGAATTGGGTTATTTGTGTGTTTTTTCCTATTGATATTAATATATTCTAAATAATTTATGCCAGTTTTATGTAAAATAACATCTTCTCCAAGTTTGTGGCTTTCCTCTTTTTTACAAAGTACTATTTTGATGTTTAGAAGCTTTTAACATTTAATGTAGTTAATGAATCTATCTATTCTTTTATGGTTTGTGCTTTTTTTAATCTTATTTAAGAAACTCTCCCTACACTAAAGTCTCAAATTATGCCTCCTGTATTTTCTTTAAAATATAGAAGTTTTAAATTTTAAAGTTTTGCCCTTCATATTGTAAAAATTGTTTAATTCTAAATGTTTGTTTGCACTTGACCAATATTACATGACTATATATATAATGTATATATACACATACACACATATATGTGTATATATATCTGTGTGTGTGTAGGTTTTTTCAAAGAAGAAAATTTTGTTCATTTTTTTCTATTGTGTCTATTTTCTCTTTCATTTCTACTCTTTATTAGTTCTTTCTAATTTCTTTGAGTTTATTCTAGCATCTTAACTGAAATGCTTAGCTCTTTAATTTTTAGGTTCTTCTTTTTATTAGTATAAGAATTTAAGATTATTAATTTTCTAAGAACCACTTTTGCTACATCCCCCAAGTTCTGAAATACAGTATTGTTTTAGCATTCTTTAATTACAAATGTTTTCTAATTCCATTATAATTTCTTCTTTGATCCATGGGTAAATTTAAAGTGTGTTTTTAAATTTCCAAGTGTACAGATACTCATAAATTAATGATTATGTTTGTGCTCCAATAAAAGCTTAGTAATGGACACAGAAATATGAATTTTGTATAATTTCCAAATGTCAATAAATATTATTATTTTCTTCTCAACACTTAAAAATGTAAAAAACATCCTTGGCTGTCAGGCTGTCTGAAAACAGGCAGCAAGCCAACTCCTGGTTCAGAACATTTTCTAATACAAAGAAAACAATGTCTGTGTTTGCTATTATAATTAAACCAAACAGCATTAATAATCACTTATTTAAAAAAGATACTTTTGTTCCCACAGAAACTTTCCCAGGAGACAAACAGGCCAAGAGAAGCCTCTTACTGTACCACTTAGGGCAAAGTCAGACAGCTCATAGCACATGAGATCACAGCCCCCTATTTATTGATTGAATAATATGGTTGGGTCTGCACTCATCTGGGAAAGCAGAACTTTAGAACAAGGACTTAGATAACTGAGACCTGAAATGCTTAAGTGACTTGATCAGTTTCTGACGCTATGAGTGTGGCATAAAAAACCCTACTCATCTTTCAAAATCCAGCTCAACGTGGTCACCTCCTCACAGACCCCTCCCCTTAAGTGTCCAACGTTAATGCTTCTGTCATCTGAACTCACTCTGCCCTTTGCACAAACTCCCTGTAGCAATTCTCAGTGCACTGCTTTTCTCTCTCGTTTGAGTGTTCCTTATTCACTCTCCTAACTCTCATAACGACACCAAGGAAGCCAACACCTGGAAATGGCTCATTTAAAGATTATTAAATGAATGGATGTGGTCTCCATAGAGCAAAGCTCATGTATTTCCAGTAGACAGGACCAAGTGACAGAGCAAGAATGAGCTAGTGATTTCTCAGACAACACAAGAAGAATGATGATATACAAATCCCTTGCATACCCATATAAACCTCAAGATCTTTAGAATACAAGCATTGTGATGAGAGTATAACAAAATTATATGACTCTAGACTGCTGATTATAAAGTCATCTAATCATTGCTAAATCGATTTTAAAAATAAAGATTTAAGAACTATGAGTAAATTTCTCCCCAAGCCCAAATAAGATTTTATCATTTGGAAAATTGGTAAAAATTAACTCAAACAGCTAAATTATACAGAAGAGAAAGCAGTAATTCATTTTTCCTGTCAGTTATATAAAAAGCCTGTGTTATGAAGAACAAATTATATTCTAGTATCATAAGATAGTATTTTCTCCTTTTAATAAAAACTGAGCGAAATTGAGAAAAGCATTTAACTTCTTAGGACTTGTGGTAAATTTTCAAAATGCTAGAGAATAACATGGCAGTGGAAAAATTTTAATTTTGCTAAATAAGAACATGATATGTCTATTCCTCTATTACCACCTTTTTTTTTTTTTTTTTTTTTTTTTTTTAATTTTTGGCCGTGCCGTGTGTCTTGTGGAATCTTAGTTCCCCGACCAGGGATTGAACCTGGGCCACAGCAATGAGAGCACAGCCTAACCACTGGACCACAAGGCGATTCCCCAAAATGTAGTCCTTTAAATTAAATAGACTTAGCTTTTTGAAAAGCATGTTAAATTGTTATTATATTTTATATTGGCTACAGATTAGAGAAAAAACTTTCAGAGGTCCCAAAAGCCCTAATAATCCAAAGCCCAGTGTTTGGGGACTACTGGTTTAGAGAGTATCTGAGGTCTCTTTTAACTCTGACTTTTTAACATAATTATTTTAAGTTCTTTTTCTGCAGCATTATATATTAAATGCCTCTCTCCCTTATAGCAAGCCTCATAATATGTCACCAAAGACAGTTTTTTCAGAAGCTTTTACATTTTCTTAAACTTGATATTGAATTTACTTTCTAATTTATATCTTTATCAATTTTGATTATGATTATCTTCCTGTTTGATTTACAGGCTTTCATCATTAGCTCACTAAATTAGCCATATATCATTTCTTTCGCCACACAAAAGAAGTCATACACTTTTCTTTTAAAACCCTTATAAGTAGCAGAACTTCCATCTATGACAGAGTCAAGATTTTGGCAAATCCTCTCCCCAAGAAACACTTATTAAGCTGGACAAAATGGTCACAAACAACCATTTCAGAGCTCCAAAAAGTGACCAAAGGCAAACAGCAAATGGAGAAGCACTTATTGATGACGAGCTCCCAAAGCTTCAGGAAAGAACTGTGGGGTTCTACGGCCTGCTTGCCTGGAGCTGCTCCCATCTTCGCTGCCTGGTTCAGGAGACAGGAATGGTAGCTGTACAGGTAGGGCTAGACTGAAAACCAGCAGCTTCACTGCTAGAGAGGGTTGACTTGATTGGGAGCAGAGCCGAAAACCCATTCCCAGCACTGTTGTCAGTAAAAGCAGCAAACTCAGTAGGAAATCAAAGGGGAAAAGCCACAGCCCTGCTAGCCTCAGGTTCCCAGGCAGAGGGGAAGCCAGGCAGGAGTTTAACAAGGAGGTAGTCCTGGAAGTGAGATCGCCTTAGAAGTGCAAGAGAAGCTCTCCACACATCTCTGACTGACTCTGGAAAATTACACGTATGGGCAGGGAGAGCTGAAAGGGCCCAGTGCAAACTACAAGTCGAGGCCGACTTTAAAACTGCCTGAGCTCTGAATGTGCTCCCAGCCCACACACAAACACTCATTGGCGGAATGTGGCAGCCAAACAACTTAAAGCATCTGAGCATGACCTCTGCCCGATCACTGCCTCAGTGTTACGTTACACAGAGCAGTAGCATCTGTATATCCAGGATAACAATTTAAATCAGGGGAAAAAATGAGCAGAGAGCGCCGCAACCACACACACCCAATTAACGTTTAAAGAACACTCCACTCAAAAGCACTATAATACACACGTTTCTTCAAGTATACACGAAACTTTCCTCAGAATACACCATATGCTAGTCCACAAAAAAACTCAGTAAATTTAAAAGTACTGAATAATTTAAAGTATGTTCTACACGATGGAATTAAATTAGAAAACAACAGAAAGGAATTTAGGAAATCATCAAATACTTGGAAATTAAGCAATACTTTTCTAAATACTATATAGGTAAAGAAGAAATCACAATGGGAATTATAAAGTGTTTGAACTGGATTAAGACAAAATTACATATACTAAAATTTATTAGATATAGCTAAAGTAGTACTTAGAGGATAATTTATACCTCTGAAGACTTATATAAGAAAAAAAGAAAGGTCTCAAAGCAATAATCTGTTTCCAACATAATAAATTAGAAAAAAGAAGAAATTAGATCCAAAACCAGTAGGAAAGAAATCAAAGATTTCTTTGTGATTTCAATTGAATGGAGGAAATCAATTGAATGGAAAGTAAAAAAACAATAAAGAAAATCAATCACAAAAACTGATAAATTTCTAGGCAGCCTGACCAAAAAAAGAAGAAACAAATTACCAAACTCAGGAATGAAAGTTTGAATATTCCTACCAACTCTAGGGAACTTAAATGGATAAGAAAAATTATGAACAAATTTATACCAACATATTGCACAAATTAGTTGAGATAGACAAATTCTTAGGAAGATATTCCAAAGATAGATAGACCTAAATGTAAGAGCTGAAACTAAATCTAGGAGAAGACATAGGGGAATTCTTTTTTTTTTGCGGTACACGGGCCTCCCACTGTTGTGGCCTCTCCCGTCGCGGAGCACAGGCTCCGGACGCGCAGGCTCAGCCGCCATGGCTCACGGGCCCAGCCGGGCCCAGCCGCTCCGCGGCATGTGGGATCTTCCCGGACCGGCAGGCGGACTCTCAACCACTGTGCCACCAGGGAAGCCCCGAGAGGAATTCTTTTGTGAAGTTAAATTAGGCAATGATTTATTAGATGTAGACATAAAAAGCACACAGTGTAACAAAAAGTGGTAAATTGCACACCATCAAATTTATACTCTACAAAAGACAATGTTAAAAAATGAACAAACACTCCACACATCTGGAAGAAAATATTTCCAAAACACATCTATTAAAAGGTTTGAATCTACAGTACATAAAGAACCATTACAATTCAAATGAGCCAACAATAAGACATTTGCATGGAAAATTAATGTCACAGTGTTGTACAAATACACAACTCCTTGAATGCCTAAAGTGAAAAAGACTGAGAATGTCAAGTGCTAGCATGGATATGGGATAATGAAACTCTCATTCATTGTTAATGGGAATGCAAGGTGGTGCAGCCACCTTGGAAAACAATTTAACATGTATTAAAAACTTAAACATATATTTAGCATACATCCCAGAAATCCCACTCCTAGATAATTACTCAAGAGAGATGAAATCTTATGTCAGAAAGACTGGCATATGCATATTTATAATAAATTTATTCATAATCAGTCAAAAACTATAAATGCAAATACCCCATCAATTGGTGAATAAATAAATTGTAGTACATTCATACAATGAGATACTATTCAGTAATAAAAAGGAACAAATTACTGATACATAAAAAGACATGGATGAATCTCAAAAGCTTTATGCTAAATTAAACCCAAAAGGTCATATACTGGATGCGTCCAATATATTGCACACCGGAAAATGCAAGACAATAAGGACAGAAATCAGATCAGTGGCCAGGGGTGATGGGGAGAGGAGACAGGCATAAAGGAACATGAGAGAACTTTTTGGTGTGATAGAAATGTTCTATATCTTGATTGTGATAGTGGTTACGTGATTGTAAATATCTGTCGAAATGCATCTTAAATAGGTACAAAAGGGGGAAAAAAAGATTATCCACAAATATCATCCTCATGAGAAAACAGGTTTAGAAGTAGTTCCCCTCATCCTCTCACACTAAAAACTAATAATCCAGCTGAGAACATTGGAGAACTACCTAGAAGTTCCATAAGTCAGTGCATTGGCTGTGCGAGGAGAAAGACATGGTGTAGTTTATCTGTATAGTCCCAGCACCCAGCAAATGGCCATAATCTCACAGCTTCTTAATAAACATTTGTATAACAAATGGACAGATAAATGGTTTCTAACAAAGATATTTAGCCAAACTCAGATACTCTTCCAGGTGTGGAGGTGGAATATTAAACGGTGAAATATAAAAACAGAGGAGTCTATAAATTAATCTAATTTCCCACAGTACCGTGTCAGTGGTGCCTTGACGGCTGTTTGAGAATCTTTGTGCATAATCGTACTGCCAAATCAGTAAACAGATAAACACTTTTAAAAAGGGATCATGTATTAAGAACATGTCTTTCAAATGACTCACTTAAAGATTAAAACAGACAGAAAAATCGAAAACGGAGAACTCTACCCAAATCTTAAAATTCTATGCAAGTAAAATTGATCTGTGTGAGTTAGATAATGCCTGAGCCAAAATAAGGTTCTGTAATAAATTTGTTTCACTTGAAGTAGGCAGAATTTCTTATTTTTGTTGAATTTTGCAATAATGAAGCAAACTTAAAGGCTTCTCTGCAAACTGTTCATTTCTTAGCTCTAGATTGTTTTCCCCAAAAATTCAAATCAATTCATATTATTTCTAAAGAAATGTCAAAATGTTCTCAATTGTTTGCAATGATATCGCTATTTTTTCTTGTTCAACTTTTTATTTTGCAAAATTTCCTAATAATATCCTTTATAGCAATTTTGGTTTTCTAATCCAGATATAACTCACTGCATCTAGTTGTCATGTCTCTTCAGACTCCTTCAATCTGGAGCAGTTCCTCTGACTTTCTTTCATGACATTTCAACTTTGAAGAGGAGGGGTCAGTTTTGTTGCAGAATATCCCTCAGTCTGGGTTTCTCATGAATCGGTCGTGGTTAAGCATTTTAGGCAGGTCCGGCACAGACCTGCAATACCATTCTTAGTGCTATATCACATCAGAAGGAAGGGGATGTTCATTTGTGCTAGTACTGGGGGTGTTAATTTGCATCATTTAGCTTAGGTGGTATTTGTCAGATCTCTATATGGTAAAGGGATCTTTTACCCTTTGTAGTTAATAAATAATCCATGTAGAAGTACTCTGATAGCTCATAATTTAGTTCCATTACATATATTTTAATATTAAAATATTATGACATTGTAAAGTATATCTTTAAAATTAAACACATTTAGCCACTAATAACCTCACTAGATAGAGTTTTGGAAGAGAAAGATGTGTTTACTTACTATACAGATTTTCAGAGGTTATCAATATATTCCCATTATGTAGATTTAAGTAGATGTTGATAGAAGGGCTCTACAGAGATTGCCTATTTTCTTCCGGTACCAACATGAGGCTTATTGTTTATGCTTTGTGCCCATGAGCCCTGTTGGACAGTCATTTCTTCTGTTTAAAATTCAAGAGCAGTGCTCTTCATTCTGGAGGAAACAAAATGCTTTCCCAAAGTACTGACAAATGGACCATCTCACCAAATATCAAGAAGCCCAAGAGGTCGGACTGGATCAGTAAATAAACTTCCAGCCCCTGGCCTAAGCTCCAATGATTTAGTTTCATTTATAAAGTGTTAACCTTGAAATATAGTTTGAGATCAAGTTGGACACACTTTGTTACAATACAAACTGGTAACTCACTAGAAACCCCACTTGCTTAAAGTTAACATGTTATAACAGAAAGATCCCTACAGTTTAAGACAATCAGTGTTTTTATCTTAATTCCATCACTTAAACCTAGCCTTTGTTAATTCACTTTCCTTTTTGAAAAGTAATTTACTTATCTTTAAATTGGGGCTCACAGTACCAGCTCTGTGGGGTTGTATAAGTAATAAAACACATCATGCATTAAAGAGCTCGGGAAACCATAAAGCACTTACAAATGTTTGCCAAAGAGGGGTAAATGCCCTTCAAAATACAATTCTTATTATTTCCCACATGAAAAATCATTCAACTTAGATTCGATGCCAAATAAAATAAAATCTATTTATTAAAGAATTTCCAAAGCTTTGAAGTCTGAAAATGGAGCATCCTGATTGTAAAAATGAAGCAACACTGAAAAGAACAGAATTTTAATGATGCCAAGAATCAGGCATAAACTGCTCAAGAGACTGCTTTCCATGCTGACATCATGGAGTAAAGCACAGTTTTAGGAGGAACAGCTGCCAAGTTGGGTTGTCAGCCTACTGCATACCTTTTACAGTGATGCTAGAGGTGCCTACACACAAGGCTAAGGGAAACACTCAAGCACTGGCTGCTTTTACCAGTCACGTGTACACATGCGCACGTGTGCATACACACAATGGTCTGGCAAAGAAACATATCAGTTAACCAAAGTGTAACTCCCTTCAAGGAATGCCTACATGCTGTTTTATGAGTCTGTCTAATCCAATTCTTTTTTGTTTTGTTTTGTTTTTGTTTTTGTTTTTGCGGTACACGGGCCTCTCACGGTTTTGGCCCCTCCCGTTGTGGAGCACAGGCTCCGGATGCGCAGGCTCAGCGGCCATGGCTCACGGGCCCAGCCGCTCCGCGGCATGTGGGATCTTCCCAGACCGGGGCACGAACCCGCGTCCCCTGCATCGGCAGGCGGACTCTCAACCACTGCGCCACCAGGGAAGCCCCCTAATCCAATTCTTGAGTAAACTTCTAGAATGGTGGCTGAGTGTACCTTCCCAGTGAAAGAACCAGAAAGGGGGGCGGCAAATGGTCCAGCTGAAATGTAATTGGTGTTCTAGTCACAAGCACTAAAATAAGCATTGGTAAAGCCAGTGACTGCACTTGACGCTTCACGTAAAACAGGATTATGTACCAGACGAAAATGTTTTCAGCTAAATCAACGCCCAACCTAAGGAAGCAGCAGGAGGCAAGAGCTGGATGGATTGGGGCTCAGACGGAAGGATAAGCAAGGGGAGCACTCATCTCCTTATCCATCCCAGCCACCCCCCCCCCCGACCCTGTTGTCACTTCATTCTCCATTTAATATGGTTTTACAGACATTTATTCCACAATACCCTTCTTTCGCTCTCCTCTCAAATCCACTTGGCCAAACCTTAGCCCTAATAAACCCAACTCTCTACACTGACATCGCTTTCACCAAGATGCTGACAACTGCTGGAGAGAATTCAAAATAGAATGGATTCGTGGTACCACAATGAAGGTAGCCAGCCTTAAATGGGCCCCAGAATTCCTTTGACTAGTAATCGTTTGTGTTTCTCTGGTCATACCTCTTTCAATTCCCATAGCAGCAACTGCCGAATGTAATTGCTATGTCTGACATTCCAATAATGTATTTAATGCATAAGACTGCATGAATGTACACTGCTTAGAAGGGACTCACAATAAAAACTGACATATTAACAATCCACGTAGTTCATATTAAGAATGATTAAAAACTCTATAAAGCAAGGGAAGCTCTTTCTGCATGATTATGAGAAAATCATATATATGAATAAATGTATTCATATATATGAATGGTAATTCAGTGGAAATGTAAGAAGAAAATCATAACCAGAGAAAAGAAAAGATACAAACTATTCTAGCTATCATGTTCAAAGGCTCAAAAATCACAATTGAGCTTCAAGCTTTGCCCCAAATTTCCTGGCTACTAAGGCAAAAAGAGAAAGAAGATCTATTTTATGGATCTTATTGAACTGGAAATATGTGGAAATTCCTCAGCAAAGAGTATTCTTTTTTACCAGCAATGAAATTAACATCAAATGTCTCATGTAGGTCACGAACAATATCTTTTATTAAAATCACAAATGCCATGCTAAATTTTGTATGTCTATTTGTAGCGGTGGCTTCTGACAAAGGTAAAAAGCAAAACACTGAATTACAACTCTATGATTCCATGGGAGGCTAAACTAACAGAGGCCATGGATGTAGCATCTGCTGCTTCAACTTGGTCCAATGATAGAATTAAAATACGTAGATCAGGGTTTCACACCTTGACACTGTTTACCTTTAGGGCCGGATAATTCTTTTGTGTGGGGGCCGTCCTGTGCCTTTTAGGATGTTTAGCAGCATCCCTGACCCCTACCCCCTAGATACCCGTAGCACCGCCTTTCCTCTCCCCAGGTTATAAGAACCAAAAATGTCTCCAAACATTGCTAAATGCTGCATGAGGGGCAAATTCACCCCTGGTTGAGAACCAGTGACCTAGACTAATTGAAAACAAATGACTCCTCAGCTTTCCGCTTCCCAGTTCATTGTCTACACTGATCATTTCCACCTTGCCATTGGCCTTGTGGGAAATTCACCATCAGGGACATTGCCATCTTCAACATTTTGAGCTTTTGTTTTTGACATTCCTCTATCCCTCCATATTTCTTCTTAACCTTCCAAATAACCCTTGCAGATTTAATTTCAAAAGATTTTTATAAATAATTCTTTGCTCTGAATAGCATTCATCATACAGACACAGATGATACAGACTTCTATTCACTATAGTTTCTACCAGAAAACTGACCTCCTGGGGGAAAGCACAACCACTTCTGTGACTGCAAACTGAGCAGGAATGTCAAAACATGCTTTTCCATATTCACTCCTCTTCTTCCCAATCCTCTCATAAAATTACCGTGAACATGGGTGTTGGTACTTTAGAGTCTTCCCTCTAGGGAGAGTGCACTGTAGACCACTTACACTATTTCTTCTACAACTACTACAGTTTAGCATTTGTTATGTGCATTCATGATTTGCCAGGTCTTATGGTAGGTACCTTACAAACATTATCAATGTTCCTCACCAAAACTTATCTACAGAAGCATTATTAGCATCCGTCAGGGTATCCTAGAAAAGAAGATGCTCAGGGTTTCGAGAGAGAAATACTAGGCACTCAGCTTAAGAGGAAAATGTCGCTGTCAAAACACAGCCTTCATTTCTCACCCTTTTGCTTTGTTTCAACTAACATCCTGCCCTTGTCTTGAGTCAGTCAATGGCTAGCTGCAACTTGATTTTTTGTTTCCTTTTCTTTCTTCTCCTTCCTAGTGCTAATGGACACTGCCCTCTCTAACAACTTTCACACCCATTTGTCTTAGAATGGTCCAGATTGCTTTTGTAACTCAGGAATGGTTAGATGCCTGTGGTTTGTTGTCATTTTCAGATTTGCCATAGAAAATATATGCTGTTTTTGTTGTCTGTCTAATCAATTGGTGCTGGATTTGCAGAGATTCCAATTACCATGAAATAAAGCCTCACTGAGTAGCTCAAGTTGAGGCTTTCCATGTTGATGGCCATAAACAAGAGACCCAAAACAATCAGAAAGGACCCCAAGCACCAACAAGTCTACCTGGGGAAGAAGGTCTCATTTGGAGGTTTACTCCATCATCCTGTATTTGGGTGTTCTTTCTATTTATTGTGGGGGATTGTGCTAATGGTAGTGGCACTGAACAGGCTTTCTTAGAGGACTGTGAGAGATGATACAGTGTAGATACTAACTCTTCTGGAAAGCCTGTTCCTTTGAGATGATCTAGAAGACTAACATTCTCATTCCAGGACGCTAGTGTGCCTCATGAGGTCTGGGAAGTTTCCTATGTTTCTATAAGTCAGACTGGCTTCTATCTTTACAACAGCATAAAGAGAAAGACAGAGTTCCTGCTAGGAGTGGGGTCCTAATATCTGTAACAATTCTCATTTGATCTGTAACAGTTCTCATTTGACACATGATCAAATGAGGCTCAGAAATATTAGGACCAGAAAGGAGCAAATGGAATGTATTAGGCTGAATTCTAAGATGATCCTCAAGATTCCCACTGTGTTGGTGTACATGCCCTATGTAATTCCCTTCCCTTAGGTGTGGACATGACCTGTGAATATGATGGGAGAGTTACTCCCACGATTAGATTACATTATATGAAAAGGGTTTTCAGATGTAATTAAAGTCCCTAATCAGGTGATGTTAAATTAATCAAAAGGGAGATTATCCTGGGTGGTCCTGACCAAAAAGGTAAGCCCTTTAAATGGGACGTAGAGCTCAGAAAGATTGTCCTGCTGGCTTTGAAAAAGTAAGAAATATGAGAAACTCAAGTGGGAAGGAACTTCAGGGTTCTCTAGGTGCTGAGAACAGCACTAGGCTGACAGCCAAGAAGAAAGTGCGGTCATCAGTCATACAACTGCACAAAACTGAATTATGTCAACAACCACACGAGTGTGGACGTGGACCCTAAGATTCAGAAGGGAACACAGCCCAGCCAACACCTTGCTTTCAACCTTGTGAGATACTGAGCACAGAGCCCAGCTAAGCCATGCATGGACTCCTGACTCATATAAACTCTATGTTTTTTAAGCCATTAGCTGAGTTTGTGGCAACTTGTTATGCAGCAACTGAAAACTAATGCATCCTTAATGTTGAGAAATAAAATTCAATGTATGGCAACAGGAGACCAGTGACCTAGTTAATAAACTTGCTTTTTCCATCTTACGGGAACTTCAAAGATGTGGCCAATATTTAAACACCAGCAATAGAAAAAGACTATTTAGTTTATAAGCAAATGATTCCTATGCACTTAAGACTACACTGACCATTACTGAGGAATAATTTTATCTGTACAGGTAAAATACCCTAGATATTAGATTTACTAATATTTCTTTTGACTAGAAAAAGAAGGCACAATTTAGTTCAAAATAATGCATTAGATATCTATAAATGCATCAAAAAGTCCAATTGACAAGAAGTAAAGACTGAGATGTTTCTGTTTGACTTTTTCTGCACTGGGACTATCTTTCGTACTTATTTACTGCTTATCTTATTTATACCCTAGCAAATTTGTTTTCAGAAAGCAAGGGCTGAGGAATGAGCGTTGACTTCCACAAACAGTTTTTGGTGATCCCTCTGTCACATTCCATGTAACAGGAAGGAATTGTTTCAGGCCGATTCTAGTTTTCCTCACATAGATTGCTTGCTCACATCAGATGATTACATCAAACGTCTATGTGATTGAGGAAATTATAGTTTCTCACAATTCAAGATCTGAAGATTGTCTCTTGCTGTAAAGAATCCATTGGACTGATGTGAGAACAAATTGAGTTAATTTTGAGGGCCTAAAAGTTATAAGCCATTGAAAAAAACCTTAGTCATGAGGAATTTAATATGATATGAATTTACAGAGTAGCAATGAACCCTAAGTTAGAATTACTCAGTTTTACTAGAAGTAAACAGGCCCAAAAGACATAAATCAAAAGTAAGTAGAATTCAAATCAGTGTAAGAGGTTACAACAATCTCATCTCTGTAACAATTAAAAGAGCTGCCTTGTGTGATAATCAGTTGCCAATTCCCAGAAATGATTATACAGAGCTTGGAATATCCCTGGTTATGAAGGGTATAGGGCAAATTCCCACACTACACGGGAGAGTGAACCCAATGAACAAAAGAAGTCCCCATTTTAATTCTAAGAATTTTTATGATTCTAAAGAAAAAAGATGTAATCATTTAAAGAGATATCTTACACCATTATATGCCTGTATTAGGACACAATTTATGATATGATATATACATCACTTACATATAACAGGAACAAATTTATGCCTTTTTTCCTTAGGTAAAATGCAATCTTGATAATTTACTCAAACTCTTTAATGGTGAAGGGAGGAAAAACACCCAGCCATAGTTTCTGGTATTTAAGGCCCCATCCCTAGAGATTCATATATGGGGGGGGATAATTAAGGAAGCAAACAGAATAATTAGTCAGATAATTGAATACAATGACACATGCATAACTTTATCAACCATCATGTTCTACACCACCCTGGAAAATTCTACCTCAAACAAGTTGGAAAGCACCTCTGATCAAGAATAATCCTCGGGGCTTCCCTGGTTCGTGCCCCGGTCCGGGAGGTTCCCGCATGCCGTGGAGCGGCTGGGCCCGTGAGCCATGGCCGCTGAGCCTGCGTGTCCGGAGCCTGTGCTCCGCAATGGGAGAGGCCACAGCAGTAAGAGACCCAAGTACCGCAAAAAAAAAAAAAAAAAAAATAGTCCTCAATATCAATTTCTTGAGAAATCCTAAGTACAATGGGCAGCACTATGATCTTATTCTCATAGAATCAGTTATCCCTTCTTCAGAGACTTCACATTTCTCAGTTAATTTGATGACTATTTGTCTCCTTTATTTTACTGCAAACTCCAGGACTCAGGGATGATTTTAAATTTTTATCACCATCACCAGTACATAAAAAAGGACCTCAGTGATCAAAATCTATTAAATAGGCAAATAAATAATAAGACAAAAAAGGTAGGAAGATAAAAGACCTTAACATCCCCTAAGGGGCACATTCAAAGAGCTCTTCTTTCTCCCTCAAGGCAAGAGATGAAGAGGGCTTGGCCTAAGTATATGTCGACAGAGAGAGAAGCAGAGATATTTATGTTATATTTTGAAGACAGAAGCTACAGGACTAACGAATGGGTTGTTATAGAGGATGACGAAGAAGAATGGGTCTAGGTAGACTAGTTTATAACCTGAGTTACCAAGGGGATGGTTAATTGATATAGGGGCCACTGGGACGTGAACAGGATTTGTATGAGTTGTCTACCACTGTATAACAAAGTACTACAAAACTTAGCAGCTTAAAAACAACAAACACTTATTATCTCATTGTTTCTGTGGGCCAGGCATCCCAGTGCAGCTTAGCTGGATCCACCCTCTCTGGGGTCTCTCACAAGAATACAATCAAGCAATCAAAATGTTGGCAGTGGCTGCAGCCATCACAAGGCTCAGCTGTGGCAGGAATAACCCCCAAGTTCACACTCGTGTAACTGTTGGTAGAATGCAGTTCTTCAGTGGTTACTGGCCAGAGACCACTCTCAGTCATGCGGGCCACTACAGCCATCACAGCACAGCAACACAGAGTGAGGAAGCCAGGAGAGCCAGAGAAAATGCAAGGCAGATGGAAGTCAGTCTTGTGTAACCTAATGTTAGAAGTGACTGACATACCATCACTTTTGCTCTACTGACTAGAAGCAAGTCATTAGTTGCAGCCCACACTCAAGGGGAGGAGATTACACGAAGATGTGCACATCAGGAGGCAGAATCGTTGGGATCCATATTAGAAACTCTCTACCACAGGTACAGACAGAAAAACAAAGAGTTCCTTTTTTTTCCTAAGATGTCTTAAGTTTGAACTCGAGTGGCCTTTGAGACATCCAAGAAGACGTGTCAAGTAGGTAATTGTCATGATTCATGAGTCTGGAGCTCAGAGATGTGGGCAAGGGATGGCACTTACCGTATTGTCAGTCTATATTTAAAGTCATAGGGATAGATGAGACCATCTAGGAAGAAAGTGGGATGGAGAGACAAGGCGAAATGGCTTGATACCAAGTTCTGGCGAACTCCCAAAATTTTAGGTTAAATAGAAGAAGGCAGGAAGGGAAAGAAAACTCAGAAGGAGTGACCAGACGACAATTAAAACCAAAGACGCTGGGTGTTGCAGAACCAAGAGAGAAAAGTGTAGAAGAGGAGACGGGGGAAGATGGCGGAAGAGTAAGACGTGGAGATCGCCTTCCTCCTCACGGATACACCAGAAATACATCTACACGTGGAACAACTCCTACAGAACACCTACTGAAGGCTGGCAGAAGACCTCAGAGCTCCCAAAAGGCAAGAAACTCCCCACGTACCTGGGTAGGGCAAAAGAAAAAAGAAAAAACAGAGACAAAAGAATAAGGACGGCACCTGCACCAGTGGGAGGGAGCTGTGAAGGAGGAAAAGTTTCCACACACTAGGAAGCCCCTCCGCGGGCGGAGACTGCGGGAGGCGGAGGGGGGAGCTTCGGGACCGCGGAGAGGTGCACAGCGACGGGTGCGGAGGGCAAAGCGGGGAGATTCCTGCACAGACGATCGGTGCCGACCGGCACTCACCAACCTGAGAGGCTTGTCTGCTCACCCGCCGGGGCGGGCGGGGCTGCGAGCTGAGGCTCGGGTTTCGGTTTTGGATGGAGCGCAGGGAGAGGACTGGGGTTGGCGGCTTGAGCATAGCCTGAAGGGGTTGGTGCGCCACGACTAGCCGGGAGGGAGTTCGGGGAAAAGCCTGCACCGGCCGAAAAGGCAAGAGACTTTTTCTTCCCTCTTTGTTTCCTGGTGCGCGAGGAGAGGGATTTAAGAGCGCTGCTTAAAGGAACTCCAGAGACGGGCGCGAGCCGCGGCTAAAAGCGCGAACCCCAGAGACGGGCGCGAGCCGCGGCTGAGGGCGCGAGCCCCCGAGACGGGCGCGAGCCGCGGCGGGAAGCGCGAGCCCCAGAGACGGGCGCGAGCCGCGGCTGAAACCGCGGACCCAAGAGACGGGCGGGAGACGCTGGGGCTGCTGCTGCCGCCACCAGGGGAGCTGTGTGCGAGCACAGGTCACTCTCCGCGCCCCTCTTCCGCGGAGCCTGTACAGGCCGCCACTGCCAGGTTCCCGGGATCCAGGGACAACTTCCCCTGGAGTACGCACGGCGGGTCTCAGGCTGGTGCAGCGTCACGCCGGCCTCTGCCGCAGCGTCACGCCGCCTCTGCCGCCGCAGGCCCGCCCCGCACGCGGTGCCCCTCCTTCCCCCATCCCCCAACCCCCGGCCTGAGTGAGCCGGAGCTCCCGAATCAGCGGCTCCTTTAACCCCGTCCTGTCTGAGCAAAAAACAGACGCCCTCCAGCGATCTGCGCGCAGGGGCAGGGCCGGGTACAAAGCTGAGCTCCTGTGAGCTGTGAGAGCAGGGAGGAGAGGGGGAGGTCTCTCCCGGCAGCCGCGGAGGCGGCGGATTGAAGCTCCACAATCAACTTGATGTGCCCTGCATTGTGGAATACCTGAATAGACAGGGAGTGATCCCAAATTGAAGAGGGGGAATTTAGGAGCGAGATCTGTGATTTTTTTCCCTTTTCCTCTTTTTGTGAATGTGTGCGTGTATGCTTCTGTGTGAGATCTTGTCTGTATACTCTTGCTTCCACCATTTGTCCTAGGGCTCTATCCGTCCATGGTTTTTTTTTAAAAAAAATTTTTTTTCTTAATAATTAATTTTAATTGTAATAACTTTATTGAACTTTACCTTCGTTCTTTCTTTCTTTCTTTCCTTCCTTCCTTCCCTCCTTTAGACAACGAATCACCCCAAATTGAGGAGGTGGTCTCTGGGAGCAGGATTTATGATTTTTCCCCCTTTGCCTCTCTTTGTGAACGTGTATGTGTATGCTTCTGTGTAAGATTTTCTCTGTATAGCTTTGCTTCCAACATTTGTCCTAGGGCTCTATCCGTCCATGGTATTTAAAAAAAAAAATTTTTTTTTCTTAATAATTTTAATTGTAATAACTTTATTGTACTTTACCTTCGTTCTTTCTTTCTTTCCTTCCTTCCTTCCCTCCTTTAGACAGCGAATCACCCCAGGTTGAGGAGGTGGTCTCTGGGAGCAGGATTTATGATTTTTCCCCCTTTGCCTCTCTTTGTGAACGCGTATGTGTATGCTTCTGTGTAAGATTTTCTCTGTATAGCTTTGTTTCCAACATTTGTCCTAGGGTTCTATCCGTTCTTTTTTTTTTTTTTTCTTTCTAAATATTTTTTAGTACAATAACTATATTATACTTTATTTTATTTTTACTGTATCTTCTTTCTGTCTTTTTTCCTTCTTTCCCTCCTTCCTTCCTCCCTTCCTCCCTCCCTCCCTCCCTCCTTTCTTTCCTTCTTTGCTTCTTTCTTCCTTCCTTCCTTTCCTCCTTTCCTTCTTTCTTTCCTCATACTTCTACTAATTCTCTCTACATTTTCTCCTTCTTTCCCTCCTTCCTTCCTTCCTTCCCCCCTCCCTCCCTTTCTTTCCTTCTTTGCTTCTTTCTTCCTTCCTTCCTTTCCTCCTTTCCTTCTTTCTTTCCTCATACTTCTAATTCTCTCTACATTTTCTCCTTCTTTCCCTCCTTCCTTCCTTCCTTCCTCCCTCCCTCCCTCCCTCCTTTCTTTCCTTCTTTGCTTCTTTCTTCCTTCCTTCCTTTCCTCCTTTCCTTCTTTCTTTCCTCATACTTCTAATAATTCTCTCTACTTTTCCTCCCTATTATTCTGAGCCGTGTGGATGAAAGGCTCTTGGTGCTCCAGCCCAGGAGGCAGGGCTCTGCCTCTGAGGTAGGAGAGCCAACTTCAGGACACTGGTCAACAAGAGACCTCCCAGCTCCACATAATATTAAACGGTGGAAATCTCCCAGAGACCTCCATCTTAACACCAGCACCCAGCTTCACTCAACGACCAGCAAGCCACAGTGCTGGACAACCTGTGCCAAACAACTAGCAAAACAGGAACACAACCCCACCCATTAGCAGAGAGGCTGCCTAAAATCATAACAACGCCACAGACACCCCAAAACACACCACCAGACGTGAACCTGCCCACTAGAGAGACAAGATCCAGCCTCATCCAGCACAACACAGGCACTAGTCCCCTCCACCAGGAAGCCTACACAACCCGCTGAAACAACCTTAGCCACTGGAGACAGACATCAAAAACAACGGGAACTACGAACGTGCAGCCTGCAAAAAGGAGACCCCAAACACAGTAAGATAAGCAAAATGAGAAGACAGAAAAACACACAGCAGATGAAGGAGCAAGATAAAAACCCACCAGGCCTAACAAGTGAAGAGGAAATAGGCAATCTACCTGAAAAAGAATTCAGAATAATGATAGTAAGGATGATCCAAAATCTTGGAAGTAGAATGGACAAAATGCAAGAAACAGTTAACAAGGACCTACAAGAACTAAAGATGAAACAAGCAACGATGAACAACGCAATAAATGAAATTAAAAGTACTCTAGATAGGATCAATAGCAGAATAACTGAGGCAGAAGAACGGATAAGTGACCTGGAAGATAAAGTAGTGGAAATAACTACTGCAGAGCAGAATAAAGAAAAAAGAATGAAAAGAACTGAGGACAGTCTCAGAGAGCTCTGGGACAACATGAAACGCACCAACATTCGAATTATAGGGGTTCCAGAAGAAGGAGAAAAAAAGAAAGGGACTGAGAAAATATTTGAAGAGATTATAGTTGAAAACTTCCCTAATATGGGAAAGGAAATAGTTAATCAAGTCCAGGAAGCACAGAGAGTCCCATACAGGATAAATACAAGGAGAAATACGCCAAGACACATATTAATCAAACTATCAAAAATTAAATACAAAGAAAGCATATTAAAAGCAGCAAGGGAAAAACAACAAATAACACACAAGGGAATCCCCATAAGGTTAACAGCTGATCTCTCAGCAGAAACCCTACAAGCCAGAAGGGAGTGGCAGGACATACTGAAAGTGATGAAGGAGAAAAACCTGCAACCAAGACTACTCTACCCAGCAAGGATCTCATTCAGATTTGATGGAGAAATTAAAACCTTTACAGACAAGCAAAAGCTGAGAGAGTTCAGCACCACCAAACCAGCTTTACAACAAATGCTAAAGGAACTTCTCTAGATAAGAAATGCAAAAGAAGGAAAAGACCTATAATAACGAACCCAAAACAATTTAGAAAATGGGAATAGGAACATACATATCGATAATTACCTTAAATGTAAATGGACTAAATGCTCCCACCAAAAGACACAGATTGGCTGAATGGATACAAAAACAAGACCCTTATATATGCTGTCTACAAGAGACCCACCTCAGACCTAGAGACACATACAGACTGAAAGTAAGGGGATGGAAAAAGATATTCCATGCAAATGGAAACCAAAAGAAAGGTGGAGTAGCAATTCTCATATCAGACAAAATAGACTTTAAAATAAGGACTATTAAAAGGGATAAAGAAGGACACTACATAATGATCAAGGGATCGATCCAAGAAGAAGATATAACAATTGTAAATATTTATGCACCCAACATAGGAGCACCTCAATACATAAGGCAAATACTAACAGCCATAAAAGGGGAAATTGACAGTAACACATTCATAGTAGGGGACTTTAACACCCCACTTTCACCCATGGACATATCATCCAAAATGAAAATAAATAAGGAAACACAAGCTTTAAATGATACATTAAACAAGATGGACTTAATTGATATTTATAGGACACTCCATTCAAAAACAACAGAATACACATTTTTCTCAAGTGCTCATGGAACGTTCTCCAGGATAGATCATATCTTGGGTCACAAATCAAGCCTTGGTAAATTTAAGAAAATTGAAATTGTATCAAGTATCTTTTCCGACCACAACGCCATGAGACTAGATATCAATTACAGGAAAAGATCTGTAAAATATACAAACACATGGAGGCTAAACAATACACTACTTAATAATGAAGTGATCACTGAAGAAATCAAAGCGGAAATAAAAAAATACCTAGAAACAAATGACAATGGAGACACAACGACCCAAAACCTATGGGATGCAGCAAAAGCAGTTCTAAGGGGGAAGTTTATAGCAATACAAGCCCACCTCAAGAAGCAGGAAACATCTCGAATAAACAACCTAACCTTGCACCTCAAGCAATTAGAGAAAGAAGAACAAAAAAGCCCCAAAGCTAGCAGAAGGAAAGAAATCATAAAAATCAGATCAGAAATAAATGAAAAAGAAACGAAGGAAACGATAGCAAAGATCAATAAAACTAAAAGCTGGTTCTTTGAGAAGATAAACAAAATAGATAAACCACTAGCCAGACTCATCAAGAAAAAAAGGGAGAAGACTCAAATCAATAGAATTAGAAATGAGAAAGGAGAAATAACAACTGACACTGCAGAAATAAAAAAAATCATGAGAGATTACTACAAGCAACTCTATGCCAATAAAATGGACAATCTGGAAGAAATGGACAAATTCTTAGAAATGCACAACCTGCCAAGACTGAATCAGGAAGAAATAGAAAATATGAACAACCCAATCACAAGCACTGAAATTGAAACTGTGATTAAAAATCTTCCAACCAACAAAAGCCCAGGACCAGATGGCTTCACAGGTGAATTCTATCAAACGTTTAGAGAAGATCTAACACCTATCCTTCTCGATCTCTTCCAAAATATAGCAGAGGGAGGAACACTCCCAAACTCCTTCTATGAGGCCACCATCACCTTGATACCAAAACCAGACAAGGATGTCACAAAGAAAGAAAACTACAGGCCAATATCACTGATGAACATAGATGCAAAAATCCTCAACAAAATACTAGCAAACAGAATCCAACAGCACATTAAAAGGATCATACACCATGATCAAGTGGGGTTTATTCCAGGAATGCAAGGATTCTTCAATATACGCAAATCTATCAATGTGATAAACCATATTAACAAATTGAAGGAGAAAAACCATATGATCATTTCAATAGATGCAGAGAAAGCTTTCGACAAAATTCAACACCCATTTATGATAAAAACCCTGCAGAAAGTAGGCATAGAGGGAACTTTCCTCAACATAATAAAGACCATATATGACAAGCCCACAGCAAACATCATCCTCAATGGTGAAAAACTGAAAGCATTTCCACTAAGATCAGGAACAAGACAAGGTTGCCCACTCTCACCACTCTTATTCAACATAGTTTTGGAAGTTTTAGCCACAGCAATCAGAGAAGAAAAGGAAATAAAAGGAATCCAAATCGGAAAAGAAGAAGTAAAGCTGTCACTGTTTGCAGATGACATGATACTATACATAGAGAATCCTAAAGATGCTACCAGAAAACTACTAGAGCTAATCAATGAATTTGGTAAAGTAGCAGGATACAAAATTAATGCACAGAAATCTCTGGCATTCCTATATACTAATGATGAAAAATCTGAAAGTGAAATCAAGAAAACACTCCCGTTTACCATTGCAACAAAAAGAATAAAATATCTAGGAATAAACCAACCTAAGGATACGAAAGACCTGTATGCAGAAAATTATAAGACACTGATGAAAGAAATTAAAGATGATACAAATAGATGGAGAGATATACCATGTTCTTGGATGGGAAGAATCAACATTGTGAAAAATGACTCTACTACCCAAAGCAATCTACAGATTCAATGCAATCCCTATCAAACTACCACTGGCATTTTTCACAGAACTAGAACAAAAAATTTCACAATTTGTATGGAAACACAAAAGACCCCGAATAGCCAAAGCAATCTTGAGAACAAAAAAAGGAGCTGGAGGAATCAGGCTCCCTGACTTCAGACTATACTACAAAGCTACAGTAATCAAGACAGTATGGTACTGGCACAAAAACAGAAAGATAGATCAGTGGAACAGGATAGAAAGCCCAGAGATAAACCCACGCACATATGGACACCTTATCTTTGATAAAGGAGGCAGGAATGTACAGTGGAGAAAGGACAGCCTCTTCAATAAATGGTGCTGGGAAAACTGGACAGGTACATGTAAAAGTATGAGATTAGATCACTCCCTAACACCATACACAAAAATAAGCTCAAAATGGATTAAAGACCTAAATGTAAGGCCAGAAACTATCAAACTCTTAGAGGGAAACATAGGAAGAACACTCTATGACATAAATCACAGCAAGATCCTTTCTGACCCACCTCCTAGAGTAATGGAAATAAAAACAAAAATAAACAAATGGGACCTAATGAAACTTCAAAGCTTTTGCACAGCAAAGGAAACCATAATCAAGACCAAAAGACAACCCTCAGAATGGGAGAAAACATTTGCAAATGAAGCAACTGACAAAGGATTAATCTCCAAAATTTACAAGCAGCTCATGCAGCTCAATAACAAAAAAACAAACAACCCCATCCAAAAATGGGCAGAAGACCTAAACAGACATTTCTCCAAAGAAGATATACAGAATGCCAACAAACACATGAAAGAATGCTCAACATCATTAATCATTAGAGAAATGCAAATCAAAAGTACAATGAGATATCATCTCACACCAGTCAGAATGGCCATCATCAAAAAATCTAGAAACAATAAATGCTGGAGAGGGTGTGGAGAAAAGGGGACACTCTTGCACTGCTGGTGGGAATGTGAATTGGTTCAGCCACTATGGAGAACAGTATGGAGGTTCCTTAAAAAACTACAAATAGAATTACCATATGACCCAGCAATCCCACTACTGGGCATATACCCTGAGAAAACCAAAATTCAAAAAGAGTCATGTACCAAAATGTTCATTGCAGCTCTATTTACAATAGCCCGGAGACGGAAAGAACCTAAGCGCCCATCATCGGACGAATGGATAAAGAAGATGTGGCACATATACACAATGGAATATTACTCAGCCTTAAAAAGAAATGAAATTGAGTTATTTGTAATGAGATGGATAGACCTAGAGTCTGTCATACAGAGTGAAGTAAGTCAGAAAGAAAAAGACAAATACCGTATGCTAACACATATATATGGAATTTAAGGGAAAAAAATGTCATGAAGAACCTAGGGATAAGACAGGAATAGAGGCGCAGACCTACTGGAGAACGGACTTGAGGATATGGGGAGGGGGAAGGGTGAGTTTTGACAGGGCGAGAGAGAGTCATGGACATATACACACTAACAAATGTAGTAAGGTAGATAGCTAGGGGGAAGCAGCCGCAAGGCACAGGGATATTAGCTCGGGGCTTTGGGACAGCCTGGAGGGGTGGGATGGGGAGAGGTGGAGGGAGGGAGACGCAAGAGGGAAGACACATGGGAGCATATGTATATGTATAGCTGATTCACTTTGTTATAAAGCAGAAACTAACACACTATTGTAAAGCAATTATACCCCAATAAAGATGTTAAAAAAAAAAAAAAAAAGTGCGAAAGAGATGTCCAGTCAAGTCGAAACTGTACCGTGTCATAACAGGATTACACACAAAAAGAGAATGAATGGTACCATGATTAATTTTGACCATAAATTTAAAGTACCAAATAAGTGTGAAAAAGTAGATGATATGGTAGTTTGTAGGAGAGAGATTTTGCTGCAGCTCTGGAAGTCAAGAAAGAGCAAAGTGAGATGATTAATAAAGTTTTGAGTTGCACAGGTCTGGGTTTAAATCTACCATTATGACCTTGAGCTAGTTATTTGACCTCTCTCAGTCCAACTTCTTCATCTGTAAAATGGGAATTTGGGGATTCAGTAATAAATGTAAAATGTTTAAAAAAAAAAAGTGTAGAAGAATAAAGAATGGTTAACTATGGAAAATGTTGCTGAGACGTGGCATAAGAAGAAGACAGAAGAGTGACATTATAGTTTTAAAAACCAAAATATAGAAATGACCTAATTATATATCAACAGGAGACGAGGTAAATAAATTGTGGTATATTCATGCAATGGAATTCTCTGAGCAATTAAAATGAATGAAAAAGAGAGACACTCTAATCAACATGGAAAAATCCCCAAAGCCTAATGTTGAGCTAAAAAAAAAAGCAATTGTTACAAAGACGGTTATTTAAAAGTTTTTTTAAAAATCTAAAACTAAGTATATATACTTCTGTAGATCCATTTGTATTTAGGAATAATGTAAAAGCAAGCATAGGAATTATTTTTTTTAAGTCCTGAAAGCAGTGACATCTGGGGAGGGAGTAGGGGGAATGTGACCAGGGAAAAGTATAAAATAGACATCACCTTAGCTGTAATAGATTATTTCTTTTAAAAGTTTGAAGCAAATGTAGGATAATATATGAGCACTACTGGTATAATTTTCTCTTTTTGTCTATATATTTGAAATATTTCATAGAGAAAATTTTAAATTAACAAAAATCAACAAGATTTGGCAACCTTTTAAGAGTAGTGTTTTTTTGTTGTTTTTTTTTTTGCGGTACATGGGCCTCTCACTGTTGTGGCCTCTCCCGTTGCAGAGCACAGGCTCCGGACGCGCAGGCTCAGTGGCCACTGCTCACGGGCCCAGCCGCTCCGTGGCATGTGGGATCTTCCCGGACCGGGGCACGAACCCATGTCCCCTGCGTCGGCAGGCGGACTCTCAACCACTGTGCCACCAGGGAAGCCCTTAAGAGTAGTTTTGAATGGAGTAGGTTAAAATGGACTAAAGAGAAAATGAGAGGTAAGGAATGGTAAACTCTACTGTTGAGAAGTTGGACTTCACCATCTGAGTAATCTTGGAGAAGCTATTTTACCTCTCTGAATCTCAGTTTTCTCATCTGTAAAATGATGTATATATGTGCACATGTGTGTGTGTGTATGTGTATATGTACATATACACACATTCGCACATGCAAACACACATATATGCATATATTGATGAATGTAATAGGCAATAAATAAATCATAGCTATAATTCAACCTTCACAGTGAGGGCTGAAAAAAGATAATCTTTCAGAGCTTGGCTAGAATGTAGATTACAGATAAAAGAAATGAAAATGGAAGGGAAAAGAAAATGGCAGGGAATACTGCCAAATGGTATTCAGAGCTATCTGTCTTAGTACAAAGAAACTAGAGAAAAGATCTTCAGAAGCCAGCCAAACTTCGTGGCTTGACTGTAGTTACATGACTTTCAAAAGAAAGCAGTGTTCCTGCCCTACCCTTTCCACCACTGCTCTCCCAAAAAAAGCATAAAGGACAAAAAAGAGAGGGCATCGCTTCAGCAACTGCTTAACTAAAAAAAGACAGGCTGACACAGGAGCCTAAAGAAGATGATCATGGTAGTTATGACTAGGGTGGGGGAGGTAAACTAAGCTCAGAGAACCTGAACAGAAATCTAAAGGGAGTTGATGCTGCGAAGGAGGAATGGAGTAGAATTCCTGAAGCTGGATTCAGGAACGGAAAGTCCTAAGAATCTTTTCCCAAGCACCACGTGCCCATTGCTGTCAGAGCACCATTTAACAATGGTCTTTCATGTTCTTGCCGTGTGCCAGGCGCTATTCTTGGCACTAGGAAGACATGGCGAACAAGACAGAGTCTCTGCCTTCACGAAGGTTATATTCGAGTGGGAAGAGACAGATAATAAACAATGAAAGAAATTATAAGCAGTGGTAATTTCGAAAAATAAAGCAGATGAGCACGGGGCGGGGAGGGGTCGGAAATTAAAAATCCTGTGAGCAGGGACATGCTAACTAATAAGGTGACTTGTGACATGTGGTGAGTATGGGGATGAGAGGCCAGGAAATGAAGGATGACTTGGGGAGTCTGAACTTCTCTTTGTGAATCCCAGTTCAAACAGGATAAAGGACAAGATGAGATTTGATCTGATGGTTTCAAGGCACAGAGATAGCGGCATCCAGGCCGTGAGTGTGGGTGGGGAAGGAATAAGATGGGGGAAGCACAGCGGTCCAGCCAGCTGCACACAGAGCCCAAGGGCTCTTGACTCTGATTTGCTCTTAAAGGGAGTTTGATCTGAATAATCTACTGAAAGCCAAAACTGAACTGATAGAAGAAGAAATATACTGTTGGTGCCTGACTCTTGCTTGACCTGGGAAAAACTATGAAGAATGCTGTAATTAAAGGCATCGGCACAGGACAGAGCCTGTGTCCTAAGGGACATGACCAAGGAGACAAATAGATCTGGGCTTTCAGAGACATGACGATGCTAATGATGTCTTGAGCGTTGGTGAGAAGGCCTGGTGTGCTGTGTCCCAGCCCAGCTCCATGGTGATTTAACAACACACAATGACCCAGGAGTGAGCTGCTCCCGGTTAAGGGTGAAGAGAAGGTGCTGAGTGAATCCACAAGTATTTCATCTTCAGGTCCATTTCTGAGAGAAATCTCAGTGTTGAAAATCTTCAATGTATGTTTTTTACCAAGGAATGAGTGGGGGGCCTACCTACCAACAAAAGTTCAACTCGGCAAGTTCCCTGTGCTACCAAATGGGCTCGTGACATACATGCTGCCAGCAGTTTTCATGAACGCAGATGGATTTTTAGCTAAAGTAACAGCAAACGACCACACAGCGCTTATACTGCACCACATACTTCCCAAAGTACTTTAAATGTATTGATTCATTGTTGTTTTTTTTTCATTTAAACATTTGAGAGAGGATTAGGTCCTGCAGATTTTAATTTGAACTAGTAATAGAGAACCACATAATCCTTAGTTTCTATTCCCAAGTAACAATAAAAGCATTGTCAATAGGAAATAAATTGCAAAACAAAGCAAAACAAAAACATATAGAACACTACATACCTATTAGAATGGCCAAAATCTGGAACAGTGACCACACAAAATCCTGGCAAGGATGTGGAGTAATAGAAACTCTCCTTCATTGCTGGTGAGAATGTAAACAGTACAGCCACCTTGGAAGACACTTTGGCCATTCCTTATGAAACTAAACACACTCTTGCCATATGATCTAATAAACACGCTCCTTGGTACTTATCCAAAAGAGTTGAAAACTTATTCTACACAAAACCTGCACATGGATGTTTATATCAGCTTTATTCATCATTGCCAAAACTTGGAATCCACCAAGATGTCCTTTAGTAGGTGAATGGATAAATAAACTGTGGGACGTCCAGACAATGGAATATTATTCAGTGCTAAAAAGGAATTAACTATGAAGCCATGAAAAGACATGGAGGAACCTTAAATGTGTATCACTAAGTGAAAGAAGGCAGTCTGAAGAGGCTACATACTGTATGATTCCAACCATGTGACATTACGGAAAAGGCACGACTATGGAGAGAGTAAAAAGATCAGTGGTTGCCAGGGGTTAGGAGGGGAGGAAGGAATGAATAGGCAGAGGAGAGAGGATTTTAGGGTAGTATAAAATATAATGTATGATATAATGAGGGATACATATCATTATACATTTGTCCAAATCTACAGACTGTACAATATCAAGAGTGAACTATAACGTAAACTATGGAGTTTGGGTGATGATGATATATGGATGCAGGTTCATCATTTGTAGCAAATGTAGCCCTCTGGTGGGGATGTTGATAGTGGGGGAGGCGATGCATGTGTGGCGGCAGTGGGTATATGGGAGATTTCTGTATTTTCCTTTCAGTTTTGCTGTGAACCTAAAATTGCTCTTAAAAAATAGTCTTAATTAAAAATATTTTTAAAAACATAAAAGAGAAAGTAATAGTTTTGTACCATAAACCTTTCCCTTTTTTTTGGACAACAGACCCTTGACCCTTCCTTGACCATTTATTCGGCCTGAATGAGCTCTTCTATGAGGGCTGAGTTTGATGTTCTTTTGAGATAAGTGTTAAAAGAAAAAAAAAGAAAAAGCATTGATTGCTAAGGGCTTGAAATGTGGACATCCGAAATGAAGACTGCCCATAAAATCAGATTCCAGGGATTAACCAGTTCCTGACTGACTGAGAAAGGGATGCTATGAACACAGTCACTGGCAGGAAGTCTAGCTTCTCCCATATGGCTGAGATAGGGGAAGGTTATGTGTTCATATGAACTTCCTGCCTAACAGTCCATCTCTTTCTGCTTCTTGGCATTTAACCCTGAAAAAGAACTCAACAACTTGCAAGGGGCCGGCCTAGGAACCAGAGAAGCAGAGACAGGGTATCCGTTATTGACTGAGTGAGTACCAGAGGTCAGAGCAGGAAATGGACCAGAAGCCACAAGGCAAGCCAGTGAGGAAGTGTACAGAATTACCCAAGATCACGGCAAGTAAGGATTCCAAAGCTAGGTCATCAGCGAGAAGCAGGAGGATATAAATAGTACTGCTATATGGGGCAAGCACTATTCTAAGGCGAACAATAGCCTAGCGAATGGAGAAAATAGAGGAACTGTGCAAAACTCAGGAGGTCAGACGCAAGGCCTGGAGAACTGAGACCGGAGTTTGCCTCCAGTGAGAGGCTTTGGCCTGCTTCATGAGAAGGCTGGGCCTTTCCCTAGTGTGGACAGATCTGAGGCCCACTCTGGAATCATTTAGGAAGATCCTTCCGGAGGAAGGAATGCAGGGTGCGGAGCAGAGAGAGAGACACGTTGTGAGCTGCTTAACGTGGACTGTGCTTTGACCTGTAGATACCTCCTCACCTTCCAAAAGTAGGGTTTTCCATTGTTCTGGTACTGTACTCGATACATTTAGAAGGAGAAAAAAATCGACCTAAGTAGCTGATTGTGTAAGGATAGTGCTGAATATAATTGTTCTCTTTAGGTGAGCATGCCCTTGACTAATGGCCAAAAGTATAGTTCTCAAGTTCAAATAAGTATACTAAGTAATCTATAACATAGATGAAAGGGATTCGGTAAAACAAATCTCCCTTCCCTAAAACTTTTTCCGGAGAAACACATTTGCAGGGTTGCATTAGTCATTATTTTGCTAAAAAGATGGCAAAGGATAGTTAGGTGACATCAATTCACTCTGCATTTAATGCACTCTGGTGTGCTCAATGCACCACAATAAGTATACTAACCACAGGGAGCCTCTCCTCCAGCTCAGCCACACTTAATAACCGGCACATCAGACATCTCACAGACCCTCACAATTTCCCTTCCATTTCCTGTGACTTAACTCATTCAATGAACACTTTTCTCTTTTCACTCCACTGGGGTCTTGGCCTCACCCTCAACTGTCTTCTACTGACTTCTTCAATCACAAGTTCCCAGGAAGGGGTATAACTTTCCCTCACATCACACCCCAGTCTAATGGAACTCATCTCTCTTCTCTAGGTAGTCAGTAGCATTCCTTCTTTGCTTATCTTCTATACTACTGCAAGAGAAACAGCAAAAAAACAAAAACAAAGGCAATGAACATCAGCAAAGTGGCTATTTTTCTTGTGCTAAAGTCCCAAGGAGTATGGTCGCTGTGTGATGTCACTGGGGAATCTATGCGGCATCTGTCTTTTTGCTCAGACTCAGCATAGCACGTGGCTTTCATTTAATGCTTGTTGCCTTATGGTTGCAAAGTGGCTGCTTCTCTTCCAATATTGTAACTGTGCCCTAAGCAGGAAAAGAGGGAATATGACAGGCAAAAGCCACGCAAGTCAGCTGTGTCTGTTGCCATTTTAAAGAACATGCCTGAAGCCTCATTGTATGACTTTACCTATATCTTAATCATCTGTTCACATGACCAGGTATAATCACATGACCAGTTATAAATGCATAGGAGTCTAGGAAATGTATATGTTAGATAGGAAACTTCCTACCCCAAACAGAATAGAGTTATTTTACATAGAATAAAGGAGCAATAACACAAGCAAAAAATCAACAAATGAGAATACATCAAACTAACAAGCTGCTGCACAGCAAAACAAGCAATCAACAAATTGAAAAGGCAACCTATGGAATGGGAGAAAATATATGCAAAACATATATCTGATAAGGGTTTAATATCCAAAATATAAAGAACTCATACAACTCAATAGGAAAGCCACAAACAACCCAATTTAAAAATGGGCAGAGGAACTGAATAGATATTTTCCCAAAGAAGACATACAAATGGCCAACGGATACATGAAAAGGTGCTCAGTATGACTAATCATCAGGGAAATACAAATCAAAACCACAATGAGATATGACCTCACATCTGTTAGGATGGCCATCATCAGAAAGACAAAAGATGACAAGTGCTGGAGAGGGTGTGGAGAAAAGGGAACCCTCTTGCACTGTTGGTGGGAGTGTAAACTGGTGCAGCCACTATGGAGAACAGTACGGAGGTTCCTCAAAAATTAAAAATAGAACCACCATATGACCCAGCAGTTCCACTTTTGGGTATATAGCCAAAGGAAACAAAAACAGGACATCTAAGAGATAGCTGCACTCCCATGTTCTTTGCAGCATTTTTCACAGTAGCCAAGATACGGAAACAACCTAAGCATCCATTAATGCATGAATAAAGAAACTGCGGTATATATAAACAATGGAATACTACTCAGCCATGAGAAAGAAGGAAATCCTGCCATTTGCAACAACATGGATGGACCTTGAGGGCATTATGCTAAGTGAGATAAATGAGACAGAGAAAGAAAATGCTTTATGATCTCACTTATGTGTGGAATCTAAAAAAGCTGATCTCATAGAAACAGAGATGAGAATGGTGGTTACCAGGGGCTGGGGAGTGCGGGAAAGGGGGGAGATGCTGGTCAAAGAGCACAAACTTGCAGTTAGGAGATGAGTACGTTCCGGGGAGTCTAATGTACAGCATGGTGATTATAGACAACACTGTACTATACATTTCAAAGTTGCTCTGAGACTACATCTTAAATGTTCTCACCACAAAAAAGAAATGATAATTATGTGACACGATGGAAAAGTTACCTAAGGCTATGGTGGTAACCACATTGCAATATATAAACGTATCAAATCAACGCACTGTACACCTTAAAATTATACAATGTTATATGCCAGTTATACCTCAGCTTTAAAAAGGGGAGAGCAATAAATTCAGCTATCTGGTGATAGACAAAAGAAATAATTACAAAAATATACAATCACAAGCTTCAGATAAATGGCAAAATGAAAAAGGTCAAGTTGCTATGAGAGCATACAAAGAGGCAGTGTGATCTAGTGTACAGAACATGAGATCATCGGGAAAAACCTATTAAGTGAAACCTGAGAAATAAATAGGAATTAACTAGGTGACGGGGTACTGTGCTCTCTCCTTGCTACCTTCAAACGGGGGAAATGGCCAAACAGTCAAAACTGGAACCTTAGGCTTTTAAAATTTACTATGAAGTGGGGACTTCCCTGGCACTCCAGAGGTTAAGACTTTGCGCTTCCAGGGCAGGGGGCACTTGCAGGGGGCACAGGTTCGATCCCTGGTCAAGATCCCACATGCCGCGCCATGCTGTGTGGCCAAAAAATAAAAAAGTTTACTCTGAAATGAACTATAACATGGGTGGGGGAGGGGTGTATTTTTTAAATCCCTGAACTTGGAGATGACGACCTTTCCAAAGCTAGTCTACATAAAGATCAATCCCTTTGTCTGAACTCACTCTTGGAATTAAAATAAGAAGCCAAGATTTTTTTCTGCTTTTTTCAAAATCCAGCATAGTGTTGCTGCCAGTTACAGAAATGCAGCAAAGAAAACTCACGTACTCTTGCCCTTCCTTACGTATCTTGGGGTCCAACCACAGAACCCTCATTAAGCTAACGTTGTTTGTCCTTTACCGTCTAGAATGTTACTTTATACTGTTATTTATTGGAAAATAGAGGGAGATTTGCAATTTAATCATCACAACTGCACCTTCACATCCTTTATCCCATTTCTCTGTCGCAGCCTTCGGCACTTGTACGGTTATTGCTCCCACAGAAACTTACACTCGATAAACTCACAGAGCACTTAATGCTGTATATTCTCAGTAGCCATTCTGGCACAGCTATCTCTAGAATTCCTCAAACATGCGCACACACCCACACCCACACAACACACACACACACACACACACACACACACACACACAGATAATCAAGTATGTATATATTTCTCTTTTTTTTTTTGTATCCATAGACTTTTAAAATTCTGTTATTTCCTCTTCCAAGTACTGAAAACTCTGATGGAAGGATACTATCTTTTGCTTTCTTTTCTTTCTTTCCACAATTATCTGGCTTAATTCTCTGCAAAATAGGCACCGAGCAGACAGGGATGCCTATATTGTATCATGCAAGTCAGACCTTGTCAAAGGTTTGAGTTTGCAGAAGTGAGCTTCCAGGCTCACAAAACAACTGGAATGCAGCATTAAAAATAACTTGTGGGCTTCCCTGGTGGCGCAGTGGTTGAGAGTCCGCCTGCCGATGCAGGGGACGCGGGTTCGTGCCCCGGTCCGGGAAGATCCCACATGCCGCGGAGCGGCTGGACCCGTGGGCCATGGCCGCTGGGCCTGCGCGTCCGGGGCCTGTGCTCCGCAACGGGAGAGGCCACAACAGTGAGAGGCCCGCGTACCGCAAAAAAAAAAAAAAAAAAAAAAAAAAAAAAAAAAAAAAAAAAAAAAAAAAAACTTGTAACTATAAGTCAGGTAGCATCCACTTGGCATTGTAAAATCTCAATGGTATAAAGACAGGCCATTTACTACTCATAGAATAGAAGGACAAATACCACAGGTGAGAGGGACAGCAGCGTGGTCCTTCATGGGCAGCAGTTGTCCCCTCTCTTGTTTAAGCAGAGACATAATGACAGACCATAAGAAGCTCCCTCGCCCTGGCCGCCCCCAACCGTTTCCTGTCGCTGCTTACTGTCTGCACAGCTGCATTGCTGACGGCCAGGACTCACGCTGGCAAATCTGAGTCTGGCATCCCCTGGATGAAGGTGGGGGAACCTGAGCAGACACCTTTCCATGCTTGGCTTGGGGGACACGGAGGAGAGAAATGAGATCTGGGTCTAGCAAGACTTTTGATAAGCACATTCCATGCTTCTCAAAAAAACTAGGAAAATATACTTTAAATAACATATCTGATTTGAGAATCATTTTCAAAGAAGTACTAATACGTGATCCGTATTAAGTCAGTTCCAGAAGGATTCATTCTCCTACACCAGGATGCTTCCTTTGTGATTTAGGTAATGGGCTTAAAGAGTATACTCACACAATATTTTCCTAATAGTGCCAAGCTAGGGGATGCTGCTGACAGCTAGAGAGAAGCAGTTGAAATAATTCTGACAAGTTGCAGAACTGCATGAGTACAAACGTAGTGCAGGTCAATGACAACTTATCTGGGTCAAATCAAAAAGGAGAAAAAACCTAATAACCTCAGAAATTGGCCTATGTGAGGTTCACATACATCAGGTAATTGTAAATTGAGCAAAACAAATCCTGAAGAGTTGATTTTATGGATTGTAAGGTTCTTAGCTGCTACCAGTAACGATGACCTTATGTTTAAGAGTGGGCAATTGTCTCCATGGAGCTGAGCCAGGGACAGCCTCTGCTCCAAAATATTGCCCTTCTTGTTTCTGCACATCTGGATGCTCACCATTTGGAAGTCATTACTTTGGAGTATGTACTGTCCACTTGTATTAATTATCTGTTGCTACATAACCCTTACTTTGCTGCAAACACCAGCTGTCAGAGTTTGCCTTTCTGTGCCGTGGGCACACAAGCCCTTAACTGGAAACAGCAGCAAGTCACTAAGTTAGACCCACACTCAAGGGGAGGGAATCACACAGTGAGGGAATCACAATTCCCTCCTCCACACAGGAGGCAGAGCTCACCGGGGGCCATGTCAGAAGCTGCCCACCACACCACTCTTTGCCATCCCATTTTTAAATGTTTGCACTCTGGGGAGAGATAACATATGAAGCTCCTCATAACTTAGTGTAAATACATTTGTCAGGTCTCTTTGGAATCAAGAGGAAGCTAGGTGACGGCTGATTCCCAGAAGGCAGAGGAAACTGTAAAAATGGTCAGTGTCTCGGAAAGGGGAGATGGACAATGAAGAAGCTGATCCTAGCCTTCCACGGATGCAGGAGTTAAGAGGATGGGACTGACATCATCGGAGCCGGAGAAAATACTCTGGTCAAGTAAATTAAGTGAGTCAGCAAATTGGCACTGCAACTAAAACAAAGGAAGTTTGATACTGAGCTGGATAAAAAGGAATATAACACATAAGGGCCCTGGAGTTGATGCTTACCATGTACCCCACAGTGGTGAGATCTTTGGGAGACTATAAAATCTAATATGCAGAAAATAAGGGAAGGTTGGGGATAAAATGGAAGACGACAACAATAAGACATGTTCACCTTTCCTGAAGAAAAGGGCTTTGAAACACTGAAATACACTGCTAAATTTGTGATTATAATGAGCTAGCAGGGAATTCCCTGGCAGTCCAGTGGTTAGGGCTCCACGCTTCCATTGCAGGGGGCATGGCTTCAATCCCTGGTCAGGGAACTAGGATCCTGCATGCCGTGTGGCATGGCCAAAAATAAATAAATAAATAAATATATAAATAAAAAAAATTTAAAGATTCCTTGAGCATAGGGAACTATACTCAGTATCTTGTGATGGCACGTAATGGGAAAGAATCTGAAAAAGAATATATGTATATATATATAAAACTGAATCACTGCTGTACGCTTGAAACTAACACAACATTGAGTTAACTATACTTCAATAAAAAAATTTAAAAAAAAGAACTGGCAAGTTATTTTTTTGTTCTATTAAGAGATAATTTCCTTAGAATCCTACAGACTGTTTAATGACTCCCTCTCAACCAGGAAACCACTGTTTCCATGGGATTCCAGATCTGAAATTAGATCTGTCCACAAATTGAAGTTTTATGGAGGACCTCTAGGACTCACATGCTACCTACTTATGTTACAAAAACACCTGCTCTCATATACATCAGGTCAGTCTCATCACTCACTAGCTCTTGAACATTCCACGATTATTTCCACGTCCTTGTCTTTGCTCATATAGTCTCCCCAACTTCCTTTCTGATGCTTCATCATATCTTTATTTTTTTCTCTCACTCTCCTGTCCTCTTCTCCCCCATAGCAGACTACCACATCAATAAATAAACTCCACTATTCCCCACCTCAAAAAAATAACTTGTGGGACTTCCCTGGTAGTCCAGTGGTTAAGGCTCCACGCTTCCACTGCAGGGGGCACAGGTTCGATCCCTTGTTGGGGAACTAAGATCCCGCATGCTGCATGGCGTGGCAAAATAAATAAATAGTAAACATTAATGGTATACAGTTCTTCTGCCAAGAAATAACATTTCCCACTGTGGTAGAACATGAACTCGGCATTGATTTTTTAGCAGTAGCCTTAACGTAGGTGCCAGGGGTTTGTCTAATGCATCCATGTACTCTTGTCTGACCTTCCTGGAAAGGAAATTCTTTGGGGGATGCTACATACAGCCTCACATAGTTGGTTTCCATACCTATAAAGAGCTAAGACAGAAAAGAATAATAAGTGAAGGAGCAAAGAAAAGGTGATAAGCAAATTGAATGAGACAAGGGAGGAGGGACCAACACATTTTCATGATAAAAAACAAAACAAAATCAAGAGACTTAGAAAAGAAGGGAACTTCCCCAAAAAAAGGATACAAATGAACTTATTTACAAAACAGAAGTAGAGTCACGGATATAGAAAACAAACTTATGGCTACCAGGGGATAAGGGTGGGGAGGGATAAATTGGGAGATTGGGACTGACATATACACACTACGATATATGAAATAGATAACTAATAAGAACCTGCTGTATAGCACAAGGAAGTTTACTCAATACTCTGAATGGCCTATGTAGGAAAAGAATTTTTTTAAAAAGTGGATATATGTATATGTATAACTGATTCACTTTGCTGTATACCTGAAACAAACACAACATTGTAAATCAACTATACTCCAATAAAAATAAAAAAAAAAAGAAGGGAACTTCCTTAACCTGATAAAGGGCACCAGCAAATAACCTACAGATAACATCATACTTAATGGCGAAAGACTGAAAACCTTCCCCTTAAGATCAGAAACTAGACATGAATGTCTGTTCTAACCATTTTCTTTACTTTTATTTTTATTTTCTTAATATCTTTATTGGAGCATAATTGCTTTACAATGTTGTGTTAGTTTCTGTTGTACAACAAAGTTAATCAGCTATAAGTATACAAGTATACATATATCCCCCATATCCCCTCCCTCTTGAGCCTCCGTCCCACCCCCCCCATCCCACCCCTCTAGGTCGTCACAAAGTATCGAGCTGATCTCCCTGTGCTATGCTGCAGTTTCCCACTAGCCATCCATTTTACATTTGGTAGTGTATATACGTCAATGCTACTCTCTCACTTCGTCCCAGCTTCCCCTTCCCCACTGTGTCCTCAAGTCCGTTCTCTACGTCTGCGTCTTTATTCCTGTCCTGCCACTAGGTTCATCAGTACCATTTTTTTAGATTCCATATATGTGCATTAGCATACGGTATTTGTTTTTCTTTTTCTGACTTACTTCACTCTGTATGACAGCCTCTAGGTCCATCCACCTCACTATAAATAACTCAATTTCGTTCCTTTTTATGGCTGAGTAATATTCCATTGTATATACATGGCACATCTTCTTTATCCATTCATCTGTTGATGGACACTTAGGTTGCTTCCATGTCCTGGCTATTGTAAACAGTGCTGCAATGAACATTGTGGAACATGTATCTTTTTGGATTATGGTTTTCTCAGGGTATATACCCAGTAGTGCACTTGCTGGGTCATATGGTAGTTCTATTTTTAGTTTTTTAAGGAACCTGCATACTGTTCTCCATAGTGGCTGTATCAATTTACATTCCCACCAACAGTGCAGGAGGGCTCCCTTTTCTCCACACCCTCTCCAGCCTTAAATGTTTGTAGATTTTTGGATGATGGCCATTCTGACCGTATGAGGTGATACCTCACTGTGATTTTGATTTGCATTTCTCTAATGATTAGTGATTGCTCTAACCATTTTCTATTCAACACTGTATTGGAGATTCACGTCAGAGCAATTAGGCAGGAAAATGAAATAAAAGGCATCCAGAATGGAAGGGAAAAAGCAAAACTATCTCTATTCGCAAATGACATGATTTTGTACATGGAAGCAAAAAAGGAAAATAACGGAAATTGCCTGAAGGCACAGAGATGGTATCACTGAAATAACAACAATGTCATGTGTTTATGTAGTATTTTACAGCTTCCAAAGAGCTGTGCATCATTTTATCTTATCACCACCTGTAAGTACTATTATTACCCCATATCACAAGTGACAAAACTAATACTTAGAAAGGGATGTATTTGTTAATGGAGCCAGTTGCTAAATATCATAACTGTCACCCAAATCTCCAGCCCCAGGACTCTAAATCAATGTATAATGGTTGCTGGTTTCTTATCTCTTAAGAGCAGCATGGTCCAACAGAACTTTCTGCAATGGTGGAAATGTTCTACATCTGCACTGTGCAGTACAGTGGCCACTAGACACAGGTGGGTACTGCACACTCGAAATGGGGCTAGTATGACTGAATTTTTAATTTTATTGAAATTTAAATAACCACATGAGGCTACCATGTTGGACAGTGTAGCTCTAGAGAATTACTCCCTGTTCTGAATCAGACACTCCTCCTCATGGTTCTGTCCTCATAGTGGCCAACCTATGTGCAATTCTTTGTTGACTGATGAAGAATGTGTATGGAACCACGAAGACAGACAAACCATTCTTGGGAATAATTACAAGTTGCAGTATATCCTTAGAAATACCTAAAATGACTCTGCAACATAGAAACATGTAGGAGTATTCTGACTAACCAAAATTAGAAGAAATCCTTTCCCAACAACTACAGCTTAGTATTCATCAAGGGGGTGGGGTGAGGTCAGAAATAATACAGCTTATGCTTAAATGATTATATATGTTTTTCCATTCTTACATCCACTCTAGTGAATTCTTCTCACTCTACGACTACAAATTTGCCAAACAAATTGCTCATTCTTCTTTAAATACTTCCTTCATGTTTCCACTTTATACCTTTTCTTATGCTATCTTTTCTGCTGGGAATGTCTTCCTCCAGCTTACAAATCCAAATATGACCACATCCTTCAAGGCCTCACTCAAATTTATAATCTCCTGGAAGACTTTCTTATCTCACCTAGATGATGCCCTTCACTCTTCATCCATTTCGTTTGTAACACCTAGTGCTCTGCCCGCATATTATAGTGTTACGTGCACATATTCTCTCTGATTAGACCCAGTGTCAGTAAACCACAGCTCGTGGACAAAATCTGGCCCACTGCATGTTTTTGTAAATAAAGTTTTATTGTAACAGAGCCATGTTCACTATTTTACATATTGTCTATGGCTGCTTTTGCCCTATAATGGCAGAGTTGAGTAATTGCAATAGAGACAATCTGGCCCCCAAACCCTTATGTGTTTCCCACTTGGCTCCTCATAGCAAGTTTGTTGATCCTGTGTTACTATAAGCTTTTGGAATGAACTATAGAAACCATATCTGATTTATTTTTTTTAATCTTCATAAGACCTAGATTATTGCCCTATATATAGCAGTAACATCATAAATATTTTAAATGAATTTTCTGTTTATAAGAAATTAATAGTGTCTGCTTATGTATACCAATTTTCTATTTGCAAACATTGTCCCACCAATTTCTCATTTACTCATCAAGATAACTTTCTGACACAGAGAAATAGGTCTCATTATCTACATTTTACACCATGAGAAACTGAGGCATAAACAGACTTTGACTATGGTCACAGCTAGTAAAGAGAGCTGCAAAACTGGGTCATAAACCCAGATCTTCTGACGTCTGGCTCTGATCTACCTTATTCTGCTTCTCTGTGCTTACCCGCTTTCCCCTAAATTGAACTAAGATGCTGATGGAACCCAAAATAAAAGCATATGTATATATCTACTTAGCAAATTAATAATCATGGCCCAGGTAACCCATGTTTATTTTTAACAGAATTGCAACTATCTTTATGAGAGCTAGTCATTTTAAAATATTTTTATGCTTCTAAATTTTAAAATTTATTTCAAATTAAATTTAGGGAATTTCCTGGTGGTCCAGTGGTTAGGATTCTGTGCTCTCACTGCCAAGGTCCCAGGTTCAACCCCTGGTCGGGGAACTAAGATCCCACAGGCCACAGGGCATGGCACCCCCCCAAAAATCAATAAATAATAATAAAGTTAAAGTTAAAAACTTAATTAAGATATAAAAAGCTTTACAGAAAATAATTTATCCCAATAAATGGAGGGAAATATTTTTTTCAACACTTCAAAAGACAGAGAAAATGTACATATCCCACGGTGGTCACACTGCTTTTCCCTGCTCTGTCTGTCCTCCTCAGAAAGGCGGTTTCTCTTTTTCCTTCAGTATCTTAAAGCTATTGACTTCAAATTAGTAGTTATCAGATTAAGAATCATATGCCCCACCGGTACGTTCAGTCTGCCCAGGCCAAGTTTATCTAATTCAAACTCATTACCTGTTCAGCAACACCTCTTTACTATTCAGTATTGATTGTTTACACAGCCAATATGAAACACTGGAAAAAAGCAGAGTGACGAGGATACAGGACATTTGTTTTGTCTTCCTGTAAAAACCCTCTGACTGGGCTTCCCTGGTGGCACAGTGGTTGAGGGTCCGCCTGCCGGTGCAGGGGACACGGGTTCGTGCCCTGGTCCGGGGGGATCCCACATGCCGCGGAGCGGCTGGGCCCCTGAGCCGTGGCCGCTGAGCCTGCGCGTGCGGAGCCTGTGCTCCGCGGCGGGAGAGGCCGCAACAGTGAGAGGCCCGCGTATGGCAAAAAAAAAAAAAAAAAAAAAAACCCTCTGACTTTATTCTGAATATATTAAACACTAGACTCATGAATTTTTAAACAGCATTTGTAATGTCTTTGCACTTATATTAGGTAACCACATTGTTTTTGATACACAAATAGGATTCTTTAGAGAAATACCCTTTTCTCCAAAATGGGTCATATTCTTTTTATTTTTTTTAACATCTTTATTGGAGTATAATTGCTTTACAATGGTGTGTTAGTTTCTGCTGTATAACAAAGTGAATCATTTATACATATACATACAAAAATATGGAACGCTTCACGAATTCACGCGTCATCCTTGCAGAGGGGCCATGCTAATCTTCTCTGTACTGTTCCAATTTTAGTATATGTGCTGCTGAAGCAAGCACGGGTCATATTCTTTACAGTTAGAGAGAGCCTACTTATTTCTGCCCACTGAGAAAAGATGGATTCCTTTCTGAGCCTCTTTGAGGTGTTAGAGTCAGCTTAAATTATGCATGCAGTTTAATGCAAATGAAAGGTTTCAATATAAGCAGGTGGTTCTCTGGAGGCTATCCTATTGGCAAAATATTTATCATCAAGTATGTATTCAGCTCTTTGTGGGCAACCAATAAATGTCTGTAGACTAAAAAAAGAAAAAAAAATCTATACCTACTTTTTTTAAAAAAGCAAAAATTAATATTTTTTAAAGCCACTGTTGATAAGGGTCATTAGAATGTCTATAAACTCAGGAATACATGTCTAATGCAGATGTGACCTAGTTTCCTAGTTCATCATCATAAAGGCCACTGGGCTTAATTCTTATTACACAGAGCTACTCCATTATCTTTTTTTCATTTGCTTTTGTAACCTATCTTTGTGTATTCGTTTATTTTTACTCTACCTTCTGAGAATGACTTCAAGCAGCCTACAAAGGCACCTATGATATATCTGAGATTAAAATGTGTTTAAAATAAAAAAGATGAAGCATCTCTCAGCCTGTGCGACATGATGCACGACATGAGCCAAAGACTAAAGACGTATTGTGAAGTCAAACTGGGCTCACCAAAGCTTCTGTGCCTAGAGTTCTGATGTCAGCGGTGACAGATAATGGAGCCAGACGCCCTGCGATTGAATCCTGGTTCTCAACTTGGTTACTCACTGCCATGCCATGTGACCTTCGCCAAGTGCCCTCTCCCCTTGATGCCTCAGTTTCCTCAGGCCTAAGTAAGAGATACTAATAATACCCACCTTAATTCAAACAGCATGTTGGAACAGTACCTGGCACAAAGAAAGGCCTACCACGCCATCAAGGAGTACTAGTACTAATCATAGTAATGTTTCAGCTTCAGCCTGGCAAGTAGTGACTCAGAAGTAGTCTCCCTTAGTCAAGGTAAACCACCTAAGTGTGGTTTTTTTGATGCCCTCTCCATTTTCTGTTTCCTTCTCAGTATATTTCTCCTTCCTCTTTCAATGGTAAGTATCCTCACCATCCTACCACTCTTCAGGGGGAGGGTCCCATCCTGTGGCCACTGACAGGCCAAGCTTTACTCTTAGCTGACTGTCACCAATACCTACTCAGAATTTAACAGTATCATAGATTTTAGGTACACCCTTAAGGGCATATTTATGTCACCTAAGTGAGGATATAGAAGACTGAGCAGCTTTTAACCTTGAAAAAAGCTTTCTGTTGGCATGATGACTAAAAGCGGGTTGGAAGTCTCCAGCTCCTTCTGGCTCTTAACCCAAACATATTACTTGGTTAATCAGTGGGCTCTGAAGGAGAGAAGGCAAAGTTGCATGGATGAAGGAGCTGAGGGAAGGTACAGAGAGCATTCTGGACTACAGCACTGACAGGGAAAAGAACTGGGAAGACACAACCATAGGCATTCTGGGTTTTGGAAATTCTGGCAGGACCCTGTCTGAAAGGCTCTGGCATGAGAGCAATTGCCTCTTGGGAAGCAATGGGAAGGAGTAGAAAAAGGAGATGCTAATTGTCCTGCATATCTATTGCTGCATAAAGAATGACTTCAAATCTCAGCAGTTTAAAGTAACGAGAATCATTTATCTTGCTCCTGAATCTGCAAGGTGGGAAGGACGTAGCAGGAAGGGTTGTCTCTGTACCACACAGTGGCAGCTGGGCAGTCTCCTGAAGCTGGGGGATCCAACTCCAACACAGCTTATTCATATGGCTGAAGGTGATGCCAGCAGTAACCTGGCCTCAGTCCTCTCCATGTGAGCTTTTCCACAGAGATGCTTAGGCTTCCTCAGAACAGAGGAAGGAACCCAGAGGCTGGGTTCCAAGAATGGGTGTTCCAAGAGACAGGAAGTAGAAGCTTCATGTCTTTTAAGGTTCAGGCCCAGAAACTGGCACAGCAACATCTCACTGTATGCTACTGCTCGAGCCATCACCAAGCCCACTCAGGTGGAAGTGGAGAGGACACAGAACCATTCTCCAGTGAGAGGTGTGTCAAAGAATCTGTGGCTATCTTAACTTGCCACACTCAATTGTCTGAAGTAGAAGAGAAGACTGAGACTCGTATAACCTCTCACTGCTCCTTCTCCATCACTTCAGCAAAGCAGAGGAGCTGCAATTGGCTACCTCATGTGATGTGGCCCTTTCTCTAGCCTCAAGACCACAGAAACCCTTTGGACTCTGAGTTGCTGTATATTAGAATCCCTCCCTTCCTTTTGGGTTACTGATACCCCTTTGCAAAAAACCTACTTCCTGCTGTCCTAAAATTGATCGTCTCTGTCTCACTGAGTCAGATTAAATTGTAAAAATAAAATGTTATAGCTGTGGGGAGGGAGGGAGGGAGGGAGGGATGCAGTTAAATGTATAGTGACCCCCTCAGGGGATCCTGGGCCTTATTGGCCACCAGGTGATTATGAATTTTTGATATGCTTCAAAATGATGACATTCTCAACTATATATTTACAGATAGAACTTAAAGACAAAAATTGGCTATTTTGATGGCTTTTCTGGTAGTAAAACTATCCACATGACACTTATTTAGTCCAAGGCAATGGAAACATGTTAAAAGTTCTTGTAAGAAAACTCTGAACTTAAAGATATCAGAGAAATCTTGTTTTCAGTTATTTCTGCTTCTATATAGATTATATCTATTAAATCCTTCTGTTCTTAAGTGAAAACGTGTACATACCTAAGCCAGAGGACTATTTTGCTAAGAGCCAACTTCCATTATGAGATTTTATAATGGGCTTAAAGAGCAAATGTTCAATATATGACAAAATTAGTTTTTGAAACCCTAGGTGAAGGGGCCAGGAAATCAAAGGAGCCAGGGGATCCTCAAATAAAGATAAAAGATAAAGTTGATTTAGATGTAGGGACTGAGAGTGGTAACTCCTGTGAGAAGTCTGCCTTTGTGTGGAAGAGAAGCAAATGGGTTCATTGTACCAAGGCTATAATTATTTTACCATTTCTCCTAATAGCCTGAAAATTTTCTTATAAAGCTCAGGTTCTTAAATTTTACCCAAAGGGAAAAAGGAAGCATGAGAGAGTCTAATGACTAACGATTTCTTCTCTAAAAATAAATCCCACTTTTGAATGTGGCAGCCTGGGAGGAGACAGACCTGCTCCCACAAGCACGGAGGTAGGAGGCTTCAGTAATAGGGTCACAAGCCAACCCTTCCTTACTCAGCACCAGACACAGGGTTTTCGGTCACACTTCTGGGAACCCTCCCAAGTCAGAGTTGCTGCAGGATGGGCACAGTGAAGCCATCATTTCACATCAGACCTAAAGGCATATAAATTCTTCTCTCTGCAAAGCTCAGAAGGATGACATAATGTATTTGGTGAAGGTTCACATGTCTGTTAAAAGATGATTCATCGGGGTAAAAACTAGGACAATAAAATTCTACAGAATGGCTCTGCATCTCCAGGTACTCAGGGATTAAAGGAAACATCAGAAATAAAGTGGACCCTGTCTAGACTGGAAAATATATATAATGGTAAAATAACGAGAACCAAGCAAATGATTAGCCTGTCACAAGTTCTTCATACTGGGAAGTCTCAATAATGGTCAAGCTGAAGTTCAGATATAAACTGTCAGCCCAAGATGGTACGTCCGTGATTTAGGCCAGTGCTACTCAAAGTGTGGTCCATGAGACCAGCAGCATTAGCATCACCTGACATGTTAGAAATACAAACTCTTGGGCCCCATCCCAGACCTACAGACCCAGAATCTCTGGGGATAGGGGCCAGCAGTCTTGTGTCTCACTGGCACTCCAGATGATTCATAAGCACAGCATTGTGCGACAAGCCCCAATTCAGATTGCGGATAGAGGAAAAATGACAAAATAGACATCTGGTTGACTCAGCCTTAACCCTCAAGAATGCATAACAAAATGAGGCATAATTCATGTGTTATTTAAGTATTTAGGAAACCGCCTAAAGTTTGATAAGGTCTGAATAAATGCTAACAGATGAAACTTGACAAGTTCACAAATCAGTTACTGAAATCATTCCTCCCCAAATTACTAAGGGTGTACTCTGCACTTCAGGAAATGGTCATGTAAGCTATATATGAAGTTTAAAGACCTAAACAATATGAGGAAGAAGCCAGGCAGAGTGCTGGGCCAGCAGAACGTGGTTCTTGCCCCTTGGACAGAGAAACACCTGGGCCCAGTACACAGGTCAAGAGGCCAGGTTGGGCTGGACAGAACATGTCCCCCTGGCAGTGAGAGGCAGCAGAGCCAGGGAGTCCACATGGATATAAGGGGACAATTGTAGATCATGGACAGCAAGCAGAAACACACAATCAGAAGCTTAAAATCTAACCTGTTCCAATTTGGTCCCTTTTTTTTTTTTTTTAAGCGGTACGTGGCCTCTCACTTGTTGTGGCCTCTCCCGTTGCGGAGCACAGGCTCCGGACACGCAGGCTCAGCGGCCATGGCTCACGGGCCCAGCAGCTCCATGGCATGTGGGATCTTCCCGGACCGGGGCACGAACCCGCGTCCCCTGCATTGGCAGGCGGACTCTCAACCACTGCGCCACCAGGGAAGCCCCTGGTCCCATTTTTAAGTGGCTCAACACCAAGGTGATAAACAATATAAGGGTTTGGGGGCCTACCTTTATTAGGTGCTGGCTCACAGTGTGGTGTGGGCCAGGCTGATGGTGAACATAACCAGACAAGTCCCATGGGTGCTGCGGGAAAATTAAATATGGTGATGCAAATTGGAGGCCACATTCAAAATTGTTAAATAGGGACTTCCCTGGTGGTCCAGTGATTAAGACTCTAGGCTTCCACCGCAGGGGCACAGGTTCGATCCCCGGTCGGGGAGCTAAGATCCCACATGCTGCGCAGTGTGGCCATAAAAAAAAAATTGTTAAATATATTCTTGGTATATTCAAAGCAAGGAAACTGCCGATCACGCATTCCACAACCATGACTGAGCAAGCGCCAAGCACCAGCTGAATCACAATTCCCCTGCTTTGGGCTGGAAGTAGTGTTCACCGGAATTGTATTAGCAGACCTTGGCTCTTGGAAGACGTCCTCCATCCACCAAGACCTAAACGGAGCTCTCTTTAGAGCACTGGTTCTCAATCTCTGGAGTTTTAATACATGATGTCTAGGCTCAGATCAATTGTATAGCTGAAGATGGGAGCCAGGGACATTTTTAGAAAGCTCACCAAGTCATTCCATCACAGCCAGGGCTGAGAACCGAGGGGAGGGGAAGAGAGGAGAGAAAAAGCCAGTCCTCATCCAGCCTGCCTTGGGGAGGTAGGGGGAAGGAGGGATAGGACAGATTCACGGCTGGAACCTCAAGTGAGCTAATTATGTTAGGAACCCATGTGCCTGAAACACCCACACTCAGACATTTGTCTGCAACCTGACATAAAATGTAATTCTTAAAAAACTGTGCATTTCATGTTAATGATGTATGTTTGGGTGATGATGGGTAGATAAAACAGGCACAGTGAGAGGAACCAGTGAAAGGAACCAGGTGACAAATGGGGAAGGGGACTAACAGTTCCTCAGCAGAATCTCAATATTCATTTGTCGAACTGAATGAAACTGACAGGTATGTATGTACCAGGCTCTAAGTATTGTACAGTAGATCACTTCCCTCAGTCCAGTGACTGTCTCTGTTAATCCTATTATACCCCTATCTTACAGATTAAGAAATCAAGGCTTACCCAAGGTAAAGCAATTCAATCCTTTCAGACCTCAGACCCTCTTCCACTATCTTGGGTTACAACAGCATTGAGCAGCTCCTGGGCCACTGCAGCTTGGGTTTTTCAGTTTGAGTTCCTGGGATAGGTAGGGGTGGGGGATCTTGATAAGAGTAGCTTAATGTCAAAGTGTCTTCTAGAATAGTTCTTAGACACCTACTCAGTCTCTGCTCATTTTACTAAAACTCTACCCAGTAGTGTCTCAGGTCCTGGGTCTTAGGGAAAGAAGCTCCCATCCCCACCTCCTCTGTTAGTGGGACTACTGAAATATACATCTACCATAGCAGCTTTGTAGACAGATATTATGTCAATGTGTCTACATGTTCCAAATCCCACCTCTCTAGGCTTGTGAAACTCAAGAATGAAGAACTCAGTCTTGCATCCCCAATACCTAATACTATAGATACATAGTAACTTCTTAACAATCGTCTGTTGAATGAATGAATACAGAGCTGACCCCACAGGGGATTCCGACTCCAGTTTCCAAGGGATTTTTTTCATTCATTCAAGAAACATTTGTTGAGCATCTACTATGTATGATGCACAATTCCAGGAAGTGGGGATACAGAAATGAACACCAATAAAGGCTCTCAATTATCACCTCTACTGCATCCATATTAAGAGCTTAAAAATGGGCATAAGGTAGAAAGGAATAAGAATGTAGTATGGGGCTTCCCTGGTGGCACAGTGGTTAAGAATCCGCTTGCCAATGCAAGGGACTCGGGTTCGAGCCCTGGTCCGAAAGGTCCCACATGCCGCGGAGCAACTAAGCCCGTGTGCCACAACTACTGAGCCTGCACTCCAGAGCCTGCGAGCCACAACTCCTGAAGCCCGGGCGCCTAGAGCCCGTGCTCTGCAACAAGAGAAGCCACCGCGATGAGAAGCCCACGCACCGCAACAAAGAGTAGCCCCCGCTCACCGCAACTAGAGAAAGCCCGCGCACAGCAACAAGGACACAACGCAGCCAAAAATAAATAAATTAAAATAAATAAATTTAAAAAAAAAGAATGTACTATGACTGCTTTTGACTTGTAACATTACTTAATTTTACTTGGCTTTTCTGTTACATACTCGCTTTAAATGAGTCCATCGCATTGTCCTGTGATTAGACAGACAATTCTAGGAGAAAGGCCATTGCGTTGCTTGGAATTGCCGACTTGATACACAACCAAAGCCGCCTGCCTATGAACAAACCTAGGAAGATAACAGGTTTCCATACCCACATGAGCAGGAGCAGGCGGGCTATTGCTTCTGTGTGTCATTCAAGCCACATAAAGGGGAGCGAGGGGCCCAAGAACTCAGTGGAGATACAGCAAATTAATTAAAACACATTCTTCACTGTCCAAATTTTGGGTAATAAATGCTCTACAGAATGCACTGAGAAGGAAGTCTAATGCTCTGTGGCCGCATTTTGCACCTTTCATTCTGGCATTATGCGAACAGGCCTCCGAGGAGCTGCCTCAACCTGTGTTTAACATGGAGCTTTGTATGTCAGTGGATGCTCTGCTGGCCCCTGGGAAGAGTGAGAGCTACAAATATTATTTACTCCCTAGATCCTGGTTATACACAGACATTACATTCATGGTCCACTCCAGATCATATTTTCTGAAAGCCCGGGCATTGGTTCTAGTCTGCTGAGGATGGAAAGTCTATCTTTATTCAAAACCAATAATCTTTGGAAAAAGATGATGGGGAGATAATTAATTTAATGGCCATTCCGAAAAATTTATTTACAGGGAAGAATTCCAAAAGTCTCGTTTAATTACCAAGATAAAAATGCATTAATTCTACAGGTCAAGTCATTCCAGCAAGCCTCTAACTCAGGAGGAAGGTTCAGAATTGAAAACTGGTGCTCCGAGTGTACCAGGTAACTTTCCCCCTCCTCTCTAATAGCTTGATTGTTTTGTTTTGTTTTTTAACAATGTCTGTGTTTCAGGCACTCTGGGTTCTAGGAGATGATAGGGCATCACTGCTCTACTAAATCAATATTTGTCCACACTCATAAAATATCTGAGAAATAGATGGTCATTTAAATAGTCTCTTCTTTCTACAGGTTGCCTTCTTTCTCAATGTAAACTATCACCTATCACCTTCCTATATTTTCAATTATGCTTCTGTGCGACTGTCAAGTAAATCATCAGAAAAGACAACTAACTGAAACTCCTGCATTTCCCACTCAGTTCAATTTCACGTGGTCCACCTTAGAGAAATATTAGGAATAATATACTGGATACGGTTGTCTCTCGGTCTGTATTAAAGCAGATGTCACGACCAACCTTAAGTAACGCAAATATCCACTGAGTATAGTTGCTGTGCCACGGAGCCCTGAAACTCTTAGGGTGGGATGCACGCCTGAAATCATTCTTCTTCTTTTGCTTTAGAAAGGCGAGCAGTGCATATACCATTTATTCCATAACCCATCAGTAGAGTCCAGAATAGCAACTGATCATCGAGCATCCTTGTATTTCTGCAGCTAAGCACATGAATAGTCATAAGGGGCAAGAGAAACAAAGACTACAAAAATAGGTTCATGTCAGTTTTTAAATGCATCTGATAAGTTACAAATTGTATCAAGTAGAAAAGTAAGACTTACAGAACCATTCATTCGACAAACTTTCATGAAGCTAGGGGTGTGAGAAACAAAAGACACCCTTTCCTAGGGAAGGAGCTCACAAAGGCAGAAAGAATAACTCGGTGTGACAACAGAGCTAGCCAGAGGGTGCTAAGGTCGCGGAGAGAAAAGATACCTAATCCAGTTTGGGAAGATTTTCCAGGAGAGGGTGATGCCCAGTCTCAGTCTTGAAAAGTGGGAACATAACCTGAAGAAGGGAAGAGATGGAAGAATGTTCTGGGCAAGGAAAACGTACTCCAAGGCAGCTACTACGGTCAGGAAGGACCGAGCAGAGGATGCTCAGAACAAGCTGAACTCAGTATCATGTTTGACAATTTCTCTACAAGTAAACATCTATTTTTGGTCTATTATGATATTGAACTTTTCTTCTGTTAAACGCTACTGTATATTTATGTCAAAGCTGCCTTTTATTGGACTCTTACTGGACCTTATCTTTGTTTCTCCTGCATAATTCTTTTTTTTTTTTTTTTTTTTTTTTTTTTGCAAAACGCGGGCCTCTCACTGTTGCGGCCTCTCCCGTTGCGGAGCACAGGCTCCGGACACGCAGGCTCAGCGGCCATGGCTCACGGGCCCAGCCACTCCGCGGCACGTGGGATCTTTCCGGACCGGGGCACGAACCCGTGTCCCCTGCATCGGCAGCCGGACTCTCAACCACTGCGCCACCAGGGAAGCCCTCTCCTGCATAATTCTAATCAATGTCTGGGGATATTTTTAAAAAAAGAATTGAGATCCAAATATGCTTCTTTGGCTTATGTGTCACCTTACCTCCATGTAACTCAAAATCTTCACAGATATTTTCACAGCTCTGCTCTATGCCAAATTAACTGCAGAAAAATGATGCAAACTTGTATCAAAACCTACAAAAAAGGTTTCATGTAGTAGGAGCAGAGAGAGGGCAGGGCAGAGATGGTATAAGAACTCAAGTAGGTAAGATAAAAAGTAAAGTGGGTTTTTAAAACTATCATTGGAACATGTGATCTGGTGTAATTCAAAAGTAATAAATCTGAGGAGGCATATCATTTTATCACTTCAAGCTTAACTCTCAAACATGGACCTTTTAAATGTCAGTAAAAGTTGGGTTCTTTTTCTCAAAGAGTAGATGAGCATTCAAAGCATAGAACATCTTTTCAGGATGTGCTCTGAGTGTTGACAAGGAAAGGCTCATCTTTACCACTTTCTGAATATCACTGATGGGCTCCAAAGACAGACATAGCCATCAACGGCATGCACAGATGCTCATAATCATTTGAAGAAGAGGTTTTTAGTTGGGGGAGCTGGTGTGCTGCATTTGCTAATTGCTTCCTCTGTAATCTCCCATTCAGGCTTGCTTTCTGCCTTTTGAGTCTCTGATGTGATCAGCAGCAGGTGATGCAGACCCAGTCCCCATGAGACCGTGACAGGTGCATGCGGCACTGCCTGTGCTAACTCATCTTGCCGTGGTGAATTTGTCAATGACTTCTATAACTCGCTCCATCAGGTTTCAAACATGCTTTAACGACCTCGAGGCTGCAATACACCCAATGTTATTTGTCTTCATGTACGTTCTTTTGTCTGTTGCTAAAAAAAAAAAAAATTATTCAACTTGAAAGGTTTCTGATCTAATTGTTAATGTTAGTGTTTCATTATTCAAACTCTATGTTCATTTATGGGGTTGGGTCATTTCTGGATTTCTTCCTTCCTTGAGTTTCTTTAGAACACTTATTATAGAGAAGTTACAAGTTGAACTATTCAGGTTTGGTCTGCTCCGCTAGCAACGTCATTATTGCTTTTGGATTGAGTGGCAGGTCATTGACAAATACGGCACCTCGCAAGGGAACCTTGAGGACAAGGGTCGAGATAGGATATGGGCACCTGGGATAAAGTGAAGTGCTAGGTGGGGTAGTTCCACAGGTGACCATCTGCCAAGGCCTCTCCAAGAAGCAGCAGGAGGAAGGGCTTTCTAGATGAGATTCTTATATACCAGCAGTCAAATAATCAACTGTTATTTACTGTGTGTCTCATAGACATTTGAAATTATACAAAGACTAACAGCCCATTTAGATAGGGATCCTGAGCTATCCCTGCTTTAAAAACCCAAAGCAGATTTCTCTTCTTTATTAAAGAAAATAAAAGGAAAAACATCTTCCCAGCCAAACTGAAAGGCACTAGTCAACTCGCTCTTTTAAGTGACTGTGCAGCTGTTCCTGATGCAAGCCGTTCGGAAAGGCAAGTTGTCTCCTAAAGAAGCATTCAAAGTTTGCATATCTCTTCATCAATGCTAAGAAATAAAAAGTTTTGGAGGTAGGATATGTCATGTTGACGAAACAATCATTCCTCCTCTGAGTATATGAGCAATCACACATTCCCTGCGATTTAGATGTGATGTATGGATTAACCACGAAAAGGCTTTTTGAAAGATCCCCTTCTATGGCAGAACTTTCAAAAACAGGACTTTAGATGACAATTAGGCAGAAAAGACCATATTACCATATAGTCAAGATTTCAGTTGCCAAATTGGATTTTGTATCCCAGACCTCTCACCTTCGCTACAGCCCCAGACTCTGAGCTATGGAGAACCACCTGGACATCCTGCCCTCACCTCAAATTTGAAAAGGCACAAAGGGAAAACTCATCACTTTTTTATCCCTCATTTACCCATATAAAAACAGCAACAAAAACAAAGCAAAGAAAACCTGGGGTTCTGCTTCCCAAGTTTCCAGTTCCTTCTAAAGATACCACTATTATCGTAGCCTCATTCAATCAACGCACGTGAGGGAGATATAGATGGGTGAGCCACATGGCCAACCTCTAGTGCACAGCATTAAAATGTGATTGGTGTTGTGACAGAGTTACGCGTAAAGTATCAGGGAATGAAGATTAGCAGTATCGATCACAGCCTTTCACAGAGGTCAGAAAATCCTTTGAGAAAAGACAACACTTAGATTGAGACTTGAAGGATTGAAAGGAGAGGAGGAACATTCCAGGCAGAAAGGAACCATGTGTGAAAAGGAGGCATGAAATTTCAAGGGGGATTGCAAATAGGTCAGTGGACTCAGACGGCAAGTCCTGAGGGACCTGGTAGAACAAGGATGGGAATGTGAGCAGATCATGAAGAACTCTATTTACTAAGAAGTTTGACCTTTATATCAGTAGGGAACCACTTGAAAGACTTGTCCAGATGCATTTCAAAAATAATTATACCAGATTTGAAAGTTTGGACTATTGCTCAGAAAATATTCACTTAACCTCCCTTCTACTTGGAGTATATACCTCCCTGCCCTGTTGACTTGGGCTTCGTAGTGTGACTTACTTTGACCAAAGGAATGTAACTCTAACAGAAGCTTGAAGTATACTTCACCCTATGACGGCCATGTGAAGAGCATGTTCTAGTCAGCCTTTGTCCCTTCAGCTTGGGACCCATGAGACCCATGCTGTAGCTGTGAAGGAAGCCTGGAGTTCAAAGCCTGGTCCATGGATCCCAAAACATGGAACCAAGCCCCACCAAGTTGCAGCCTGAAAAAGAGCCACTTTAGCCAACCCAAACACTTATGAGCAAGAAAAGTAAATGGTTTTTGTTACAGACTACTGAATTTGGGAATGATCTGTTACACAGCACTACTGCAGCAATAGCTGACTAACACATGCATGTTAGGAAATACGACAACAATTTTTGCCTTCCATTTAACCTTGTACTCCTTCCAAATCCAAAATACCAAAGAGATATTCTTTCAGTCCTTCTTTAGAATTGTATTACTGGAACAGCCTCCTGATCAATATTTCTGAGCCTGGTTTTGCTCAGTTCCCATCCATCCTGAAGTCTTATGTCTAGACTACTCTTCTTAAACACCATCTTCATGTCATATCTCATCTCACAATCTGCAAGACGTCCCATTACATAGCATTTCCGATTCAAATGCAGATGTTTCCAAACACCACCAAGTAGTTTAACCCCTTCACTGTTTGCACCCCAAACTAATTCTTTATGCCATACCTTTGTTCAGGCAGAAGAACTCTATTTCTTTTCACCTCATCTACAAAGCTTCATTTTAAGCCACGTTTCTTCCATGTAGTAATCACCCTTCCCAAACTTCTTAGAGCTGCAAGGACTACACGGTTCTATGACATTTTTAGTCTATATCCCAAGAGCACCTAGTTAAGCAGTGACTTTGTATACGTGTATATCTTACTTTCCCAACTACCTTGAAATCTCCTTGAAAGCCAGAACTACATCAAATTTTACTACATTCTCTTGTTCCTTCCCCCACCCCATTCCCCATTCTTTGCAGAATGGCTGGACACCAGAGACGATGGAAATTTGTTTGATACCCTAAAATAAGTTTTCATTTCTTCAATACATATTGATTAAGCCCCTACTATGTACCAGGCGTTGTGATATGTGATGGCTGAAAAAAGATGAACAAACTGTCACCTATGGCCTCAAAAGCTTTACAATTTACAGCAACAATAAATATACAAAAGGAAGCATTACTGATTTCCTCTGAAGGAACCTCACTTCATTTGCTGCATATATTTTAAATGTTCATATCTATTGCCAGACTAAAAGGCTGAAAGAGGAGCATGACAGATGCACTTGCTGAAGTCACACTCATGTCTTACACAGAGAATTTTCTTAACCTAATTGCCACCACCCTGGGAACATGACTGTCAATCCTGACTTATTTTCTTCACAAAGGCAGTGAGGCGAAGCCAAAAGGGCACCTGGGGAGGGAACCTTCTGCTGAAGCACACTATGTATAGGTTTCCAGTTTACCAGAAACAAATATTTAAATGCGTTTTCTTAATTTTCCCCCTGTCATCTGACAGAGATGCAGCAACTTCCCTAATTTATCAAAGAGCCAGTGTATCACATTACAGAATCAATGCACCAACTAATGGAATTTCATTCTCTAGGTATACTGTCTGGCTTTATTTTTCTTTTTATAAGTGGAGAGTGTATCTAAATAACTGAATCTCCCATATAGGCCACTACAGAGCATTGAGTAGAGTTCCCTGTGCTCTACAGCAGGTTCTTATTAGTTATCTATTTTATATGCAGTAGTGTGTATATGTCAATCCCAATCTCCCAATTTATCTCTCCCCCCCGATCGCCTGGTAACCATAAGTTTGTTTTCTACATCTGTGATTCTACTTCTGTTTTGTAATTAAGTTCATTTATACCCTTTTTTAGATTCCACATATAAGCGATATCATATATTTGTCTTTCTGTGCCTGACTTACTTCACTCAGTGTGACAATCTCTAGATCCATCCATGCTGCTGCAAATGGCATTATTTTGTTCTTTCTTACGGCGGAGTAATATTCCAGTGTATACATGTACCACATCTTCTTTTTCCATTCCTCTGTTATGGACATTTAGGCTGCTTCCATGTCCTGGCTATCGTAAATAGTTGTCAGCCACACTTTAATGAACATAAGAGTTGGAGTGTTGGACATTTCAAATGCAATTTGATACTAATTACGAGAGTGGATGTTTAACCACATAAGTGAATAACTTTGCCGCATGTTTAGTCCAAGTCCACCATGGTCCCTGGCTATGACAGATGCCAAATCAGAAGAGAAGTTGATATCACCATTGGGTAAAAGCCTTCAAATGACCAAGAAGAATAATTACGTTAATTTACATTGACAGACACAGTGAGATTTTGACAAATTAAAGTATTAAGTTTCTCTTAATACTTCAAATAACTGGTGAAAGAGCATCCAAGAACTCATTGTCTTCAATTCTCAATCTTTCAATTTGAAGGAGTATTTTCCAAGAAAAGTAGACTCTTTGGTGGGGGAAAGAAGTCTGAAATGTTGAAGACTGAACTCTATTTACAGCTCCCTGGCAACTAAAATGGGAAACCTAAGCAAATAAAGATAGCAGGACCCAGGCAAGGGTGGGAAAGATTGGGATGACAAAATTAAATTTCTCTGGGACCTCTTCCAGGCTGATCTGTGACTGAAAAAAAATAAAGTGTTACAGTATGCCACTGCAAAGAAACAGATGTCAGGAAACCCAAAATTTGAGGGGAAGTGGTGCTTCAAAGTACCACACTATAGTGTGACATGCTTGTTGATCATCTTTGATCTTCAGAAACTTTTGAAAGACTTTGCTAAACTCTTAATTAAACCTAACTTTCATTGTAAAGAACTACAATTTAGCTACGAGAAACATTTTAGTACAAAGACAAAATACATAATCCTGGGGGAAAAGAAAAGGTCCAAAGACCACATATTCAAGCTGTTCTGAGACAAAAAGGAGAGCTGTTGCAAGTATTTTGGAGTCTTAAGTGGAAAAGGGACTGGAGAAAATGGATTTTTTTTAAGCGAAACCAGTATTTCAAATGATTCTGGGCCTACTTTAGAGCAGACATATGGCATTAAATATGCAATAATGAAAAGAAAGAACACAGTCGCAAAACTGGAATGACGGACTAAGCATAGAGCTTCCTACAGAATTGATGTCTTCTAGAAGTCTAGGACCTAAATGTAAACTTTGGGGTGCCTGAGTTATTGGGATGAACATGCCCCATTATCACTCATTATCTGGAGAACTAGCAAGCATAGAAATTGCATTTTATAAGAATCATCTTTTAGATTTAATCTAAGATACAGCTCCTACACACACACACACACACACACACACCACTGAACACAGTTTGCTATTTGTGTGTTCGTGAATTTAAGAACACTCCTGAAGACAACCAACCATAAGGAGATGAAGCAACAAATAGAGTTCAACCTTACAGACTCCACAGCCCCTTTCGGCAGCTTCTCCCTCATTTCAAAGACCTCTCCCACTCCCGAATGTGCTACCCAAACAAAACTATACTAGCTCTATCCTGTTATCTTCTCATCATAAGAGCAAACAACCTGTGGGCTCTCACTGTATTTAGTAACTCAACATGTTACCTCTCCTAAGACTATCAGCCTTTAAAAGAAGAGAACAAGTCTATGCTAGATTCAAAGGAATGAGCTCCACGAACTAGTAGGGGAAGAATTTTGGGGGAAAATAACTTTCCTCCAACCCTCAAGCCACCTTATGTGATGAAGCCCTCCTTTACCAAATGCATATCCCAGGCTCTGTCAACCTTGGCGCTACTGATATTTGGTGCTGGAGAACTCTTTTTCATGGAAGACTGCTGTGCACTGTAGGATGTTTAGCAGCATCCCTGGCCAATAGCATCCCTTCACTCAGTTTTGAAAATCAAAAATCCCCAGATATTGCCAAATGTCTCCTGGGGGGCGAAATCACCTGGCTGAGAAGCGCTGGTCTATGTGAAGACAGGCCTTACTTGCAAACACCAGTCACCTTAAATTCAATGCCTCAGATTGCGGTTTTTGTCCCTGTGCAGTTGCTGTTAGTACATACATCACTCTTTAGAAAACAACAAAAAACCCACAGGAAACCTGCTCATCACAAAATAATTAGCAGAATTGGACTCCAGTCAAGAGCTTTTGTTCTTGTTTCATTGAAGAAAAATTTACACATGAAAATATTCTCAAGCAAGGACTCAGTACATCATCACATTCTTTGTTTGCCCTCAGACTTATTTACAAATACCTATTTGAAAATATATTAAAGGGAAAATGATTATATTCCTTTAGACTCACTGTGGCTTTTGAAATTACTGCATCACAAAAACAGATGGAATGAAAAAATAACTTAAGAACATATGAAGAGGCAGAGCTTTGTTTTTGCAAAAATGCTAATATTAGATCCCTGACTTGTACAATACACGTCTCTGGCTCAAATTAGACATACTGGTCTATAGAACATGTTGATTTTTTTTTTTTTTCGGTACGCGGGCCTGTCACTGCTGTCGCCTCTCCCGTTGTGGAGCACAGGCTCCGGACGCTCAGGCTCAGCGGCCATGGCTCACGGGCCCAGCCGCTACGCGGCATGTGGGATCTTCCCGGACCGGGGCACGAACCCGTGTCCCCTGCATTGGCAGGCGGACTCTCAACCACTGCGCCACCAGGGAAGCCCCAGAACATGTTGATTTTTAAATGAATGTTTACTTTTGCTTAACTTTTTTTGGTACTCCCCTTCTCCATTCCTGATTGTTTCCTGAGATCAGTGGAGCTCAACTAGGAGCAATTTTGCCCCCCTCCCCCCAGGGTGAGGGATTTGTCAATGTTTGGAGACAGTTTTGGTTATCACAACTCAGAGGTGGTGGGAACGGGAACACGGCTGACATGTAGTGGGTAGAGGCCAGGGACGCTGTTAAACATCCTACAATGCACAGGATGGCCCCCACCACGGAGAATTATCCGGCCCCAAAAGTCAATAGTACCGAGACTGAGAAATCCCAGTCTGGACACATAATTAGAACTCCCATACACAGCCCCTGATTTGGTTACAACCTATGGGAAAGAGGTGGTACCCACATCTTCTCCATTTGTTTAATGACCATGATGCGTAGGCTATTACCTGAAAAATCCAATTTATTGGAAAGAGAAGACAAAGAAATAACTTCATTCTTCTTGGTTAAAACATTCTTGGTAAACTAAAAAATTAAGTATTGTTGGAATAAAATCATATCTTTTAAACGGATGAATTGTAACATTTGCAAAAAACAAGGACCATTTTGGAACCCGGTATCTGTGGGTTATGCATTTGAACCTCCACAGGGAGCTTAAGGCTCTTTTCCTCACCCTCTACCCCCTCATCCTCCCCCAAGAGGAGGCAGCTCCCCGAGGGGCAATAATGCTGAAGGGCCTCCCCAGGGCAAAAGGAGGCCATGATGATAGAGGGTGGGGACAAAGAGTGAGCAATAAGGAGAACTCAAGTGGGGCAGGGTAAACAAAAAAAGAGAGAGAGAGAACTCAAGTGAGGCTCCAATCCTCCTACCCCTTTAAGGAAATCTCTTCACCATGAATTTATTTTCTCTTTACATCTCTTTTCAGGAATTCCAGCTAAAATATTGGAATGAGAGCTCTGATCTCACTTAATTTTTTTTTGAAGATTTATGTAATCGTATCACATTGTTCCAAGTTCTCTAAAGGCAGTGGAACTCAATAGAGGACAATCAAAATATTAAGGTACAAAACACAGGTGGTGAAAGATCCCACCAAATGTAGGCATCTCCTTGGGACTCTGGGAAAGCCACACTAGATTCCTATCCTGAGACTAAACACGTGGCAACAGCAGTAACATGCTGGTTTTTGTAATAATCCTTGAAAGTATATAAATAAACCAAATCTCTGCAAATAGAAATCCTGCGAGCTCTTCTTGTGATTAAGAATTTAAAGCCCCAATCTCCTCCTGGGCTTGGAGACTTTTTGAACAAAAAGTTTTAAGTGGAACTGGAAAACAGTTATATATTACAGATGCACCCATATTGCTCATGTAATATTTATAAGCCTCAGAATGATCATTCTGATTATTCCCAGCTGATTTTAACAACAGATTTTTTTTCCCTCTCTTAATTAGGTGCCTGCATGCAAACAAAAGCCTATTATAGCACTCAGAAAGAACACACTGAATAAAATTAGAGCAGATCTATCTTCTAAATCATTGGATAGTAGTCTAGATATAAAAATAAAACGGTTCCCTGTGATGTGGATGTGAGCGCACTTGCAATAAAATTTTTATACGATTTCAATTGCCACTCTTTGTAATCACGGCAAGTAAACCCCAAATCAACTCGAAGTTCATATAATGCATCTCAACTGAGACGCACGCTTTATCAGTGTCAAAGGTAGGGTTGTCTCCTTTTCTGTTTAGAGGAGCAAATTTCTAAATGTTCTCAGGTGACTAAGGTAGATAACTAAAATGTAAAGGAAATCATTTTTCCTACTGCTCAAAGCACAGAAGAAATATTCCAGTTTCAAGAGGATGTAAGAAGGGTGGAACTTTTAGAAGCAATCACTATCCGTAAGCTTGACTTTGGTAGTCTATTAAACTGCAACTAGTGCCTAAATTTAAATCCCTGTCTGTGGTTAGAATAGAGGTACAAAGTTACGTGTACATCTGTACACATACATTTGAAATACATTTGTATTTCAAGAAAAAGATAAAATAGATTCAAAGGCATGGGATCTGCACAGGTAACAATAAAAGTCTGGCTCCTTGTTTTACATGATAATTAGTTTACGAAATCATACCTTGTTAAGTGTTTATGCTTGAAACATTGGACCTTATTTTGAAATGCTGTTAAGGATTAGATTCTGTGACACAGACCCTAAGGTGACCCCCAATGATTCCCATCCTCCTGGTATTGGTATATTTCACCATAATTCATTTTCAAAGTTAATGAGAATTCCCAAGAGCTTAGTGATACAAAAAATAAGGTACTATGGGAATAAAGAGGGACCTATTCTAGGGTGAGATGTTGGTGGGCTGTGGTATGGAGAGGAGAGAAGACAGGGTACACAGTATTTCTAGATACACTGAGTTTCAAGAAAAAGCACTGACCCTAATGCGAATTAAGATCTTGAAGATACCAAGATATGGAAACAACCTAAGTGCAGATGGATAAAGAAAATGTGACACACACACACACACACACACAGAGTTGTCCCTTGAACAATATGAGTTTGAGTTGCATGACTCTACTTATATGCTGATTTTTTTCAATAAACATACAAAAATATACATGTAAAACATCGTGTGCAAGACTTGTTTTGAAGGGGATAGTCTATCCTTACACAGGTATAAGGTGATATTTAATATAAAATTAAGTGTTAGTTTTCTTACTGTTTTATAACTTTGTTTTCAAAGAATTACATTACTCTATAGTATGTCTGTCTTTCCCTCTCATGTATCAGCTTATAATCACAAGTGTTTTTAAAATGGAACAGCGTTTTCAATACTGTGTTATAAATATGACTTATACTGTACGGCACAAATGTTATCAGGATTCATTCATGAGTGTACAGCGCTACTGTACTGAAGCAATCATATCGCTTGCACAAGGCAACCATAAAGCAATCACACTGCTGCTTCTTCATTACCAATGCATGAATCGTTACATCTGTAAATAAATATGAATTTTCACATTATCTTTTCATTTTGATGTCTAGTGTAATACACATAACATCTACAGTATTTTGTAGCATGTAAGACAATTCTGATGTAGGTACTGACAGACAATTCATCTTATAAACAGAGATGTAAACTCACTATATAGATAAATATGGTATGATAGTGAAAATATATTTTCTCTTCCTTATAATTTTCTTTTCTTTTTTTTTTTTGCCGTGTGGCATGCAGGACCTTAGTTCCCTGACCAGGGATTGTAACCACTGGACCACTAGGGAAGTCCCGCTTATGATTTCCTTAATAACATTTTCTTTTCTCTAGTCTACTTTATTCTAAGAATACAGTATATAACACATATAACATACAAAATATGTGTTAATTGACTGTTTATGTTATTGGTAAGGCTCAATGGTAGGATATTAGTAGTTAAGTTTGGGGGGGAGTCAAAAGTTTTATATGGATTTTCACCTGCACAGGGGTCAGCACTGCTAATCCCTATGTTGTTCAAGGGTGAACTGTATATACAAATGGAATATTATTCTGCCTTAAAAAAGAAGGAAATCCTGCCATATGTGACAACACAGATGAACAGAGAGGACATTATGCTAAGTGAACTAAGCCAGACACAGAAAGACAAATACTGCATGATCTCATTTCTATGTGAATCTAAAAAACTTGAATTTATAAAAGCAGACAGTAGAATGATATTACCAGGGGCTGGGAGGTTGGGGAAATGGGGAAGTGCTGGTCAAAGGGTATAAAGTTTCAGCTAGGCAGGACGAATATGTTCTGGAAATAAAAGTAAACCTTAAGTGTTCTCACCACACACACAAAAATAACTATGTGAGGTGACGGGTGTATTAACTAGCTTGACTGTGGTAATAATTTCACAATGTGTATCAAAATATCACATTGTATACTTTATATATACAGTGTTTATTTGTCAGCTACACCTCAGTAAAGCTGGAAAAAATCTTCTTCAGTCTTAAAGATGTTCTCTTTTTGTCTCCTAATTTTCTAAATGCTTCAAAACAAATTTTTGTATTTGTGGTGTGTGATTTGTTCTCTACAAACACACTCTACTCATTAAGATTCTACTTTTCCTAGCAGCCCTGACTTATGTTGCTCATAATAGCCATTTCATTACTTCAGTGATTCAGCTTAGATGTCTCCTGCAGTAATTACCAGAAGGATTTCTTTTTCTTCCTCTCTAAGATGGATAGCATATATTCTGTGAATCGGTTTTCAATTCCACATGTACTTTGTTTTGTTTTTATTGTTTTAAATAGGCACAATGCCCTAGATAGCTCAATCTTGCTAAAGTAGCTATGCTGCAGTAGTCATGGGTATAGTTCTCTTACTTCTCCACTTATCATTTAACACATTCTACTCTTTTGAGTCACAGGGAAGGACATCAGCCTTGGAGAGGTTTTCCAGGAGGAAAAACCAATGAGAAGCCCCAAAGACATCAGATTGTTCTGAGTACCCATCAGAGCCCCAGAGAACAAAAACACGTGGGCTGAAAGATGTCCTTGAGTCCGCTCTATCCACAGATTCCACTTCTGAGACCCAGGACCATGCCAGAATACTCTGAAAAGCAAATTTACACAAACACAGCCATTTGCTCAGAGTTTGTTTTCTAAAGTTCCAGCTGCTTTTTAATAAGAAGCAGCAGCAAAGTTTATACCTAAATGCCTTCTTGACATTTTTTACTCATTATACATGAGAAAAAAAACACTATTTGTGGGGCTTCCCTGGTGGCGCAGTGGTTGAGAGTCCGCCTGCCAATGCAGGGGACACGGGTTCGTGCCCCGGTCCGGGAGGATCCCACATGCCGCGGAGCGGCTGGGCCCGTGAGCCATGGCCGCTGAGCCTGCGCATCCGGAGCTTGTGCTCCACGACGGGAGAGGCCACAACAGTGAGAGGCCCGCGTACCGCAAAAAAAAAAAAAAAAAAGCACAAAAAAACCCCAGAAACTAAAAAACACTACTTGCTTAATAGTCAAGTACAGTTTGCTACTGTTTCCATGAACCAGGATTTATCCTGTTTTGTTTTGTTGGTTGTTTTGTTTGACAAGAAAAAGCCCTCTGTGATAAATATGATCCTGTGCAATGGAAAGTTAAAATAAAAATCTGATGCAATCCAAAAGAAAGGACAAAATAAAGTGCAAATGATCACAGAACTGGTCCCATCAAAGCTGATGAGTCATGGCAAATAAGGAGGAAATAACTGGGTCTAATGAAGATGCGGAATCACAGCCATTCGGGGTGTTTTTGAGCCAGGTTAATCTCTTAAACTGGCTGGTCATTGGTAATTCTCGCTAGGCAACAACTTGAATAATGATGGGCTTGTTTGATACACAACAGAAGTGTGTGATCTGAGGAATCACATTATACTTGGTCAATTGATCTAATATTTAAAACTATGTCTTCCAATTCCTTTGACAATTGCAATTAATACATTCAAAGGGACAACCAGATTGATGCCCTTGCCAGAAAGTAGGTTTTCCTTTCCATTTAAACAAAAATCGGTTTACTGTTCGAGGCTGCAGCTTACCTGAAAAAGGATGTTTAGTCAAGAGTGTTGTGTTTTAAAGATTTCTTTTTTTAAAAAAACGGAAGACAGCACCAGATCAAGGCTGCATGATTTTTTTAAAGAAAGAAAAAAATAGCTTTTAGAGAAAATACTTTTATCTTCTATGGTATTCACTATCAAAAGGCCAGTAGGCCCTCCTCTACCGTTCCTTACTTTTTCATGAAGAATTTGTCTTTCAATTTTTTGTGTGATAAGCTACAGATTATTCAGACACCTCTGTCGCAGAACGTAAAATCGCAGGCCAGAAAACAGCTTGAGAAGAATCTACTCCCTACGTCACCCTCAGCGAGGTTTAGGATTAATTTGGCAGAAGAGGGGTTCACCCAAAGAGGGAACGTTCAGGAGCGCCAAGGAGAGGGATATCGTAAAACCTTCCTGTCCGCAAACTGCTCTCCCATGGCTCTGCCACAGCCTCAACAATTCCCAGTGTAAGAGTCACTGCTTTTAATGGTGGTATTTTTCCCTGGAGACCCCTGGTAAAATGCAAATGTCATGTCTGGAAAGGTCAGGGTACTCACCTATACCCACCCACTAACTTCACATAATTCACCAAATAAATAGCAGCTCTTTGATTTAAGCTGAGAAGTTGGCCAGCACTTTATAGACATGGATTTTCAGGGCTAGCACCAAAGACTTATTTTCCTCTAGGCTCTCTGCCCACCAGCAGGAAAGCGGGCAGAGTAAAGCTGTACTGTACACAGCTTCCAGGTAGAGTTCAACTCTCCCTCTATCAATTATATTAACTAGGAATTGCATTTGTCCTCATCCCTTACGCACCAGAAAAAGAATTATCATCTTCTTTGCGCAGTAAATGCTCCCAAAATTTAGTATCCCCAAATGCAAAAAGAATAAGGAAAGGTCCATAATGAGGCAACAGTAGGTAGAAGGCTCAGGCAGCAGTATGAATGGTTTCTCACCCCCATGGTTATTTACTTGGATCTTATCAAGCCCCCACTATGTGCCCAGTGCTACTGAGTTAGATGTTCTACACGTTTTAAACCTTCCCAACAAGTCTGCAAAGGAGGTAGCATTTTTCTCCATTTTATGGAAACGGAAACTAAAGCTCAAAGATAATTTTCCAGGGCTTCCCTGGTGGCACAGTGGTTGAGAGTCCACCTGCCAATGCAGGGGACGCGGGTTCGTGCACCGGTCCGGGAAGATCCCACATACGGTGGAGCGGCTGGGCCTGTGAGCCATGGCCGCTGGGCCTGCGCGTCCGGAGCCTGTGCTCTGCAACGGGAGAGGCCACAACAGTGAGAGGCCCGCGTACTGCAAAAAAAAAAGATAATTTTCCCAAGCCTTGATGTGTCTGACTGCAATGCCTGCAAATTTTCTTGATAGAATGCTTTGTCCTATATTCAAAATGGTATCGCCTTCTTTGGATGAACACTTAAATAACTGAAAGCACTAAACGGAGACACAGGCCTCTTGTTCCATGTAAGCCTCTGCCCTCCTTTGTGATGTGATTTATACTCAGGGTCACCCGTGCCCATCAGACTCTGCGACAGAGCAGAGAACCAACTGTCAAATCTCAGCCTCCCAGACGAACAGCCTCATTTGCGTGACTCCTCTCGCCTTCTCCACCTGAGCTGACGAGCTTGTGTGGTTCTCCTGCCTCCCAGCAACCCCTCAGGAACTCTGCTCCTGGGCCTGGCACAGTGGGGAAAGCAAGGCTCCTCCATTAAGCTTTCCTGCTCTAGATTTTCTGACCGCGTGGACTCATCTTTCCCGCCCAGTCTTGCCCCGCTGCCGCACACACGACGACGGTCGGCCTGGGTCAACGGCTCGCGGTCAGCAGCCACCTCTCTCTGTGACCCTCTGTCCTCACTCCAGCCAGGAGCTCCCATTTAATGACAGCCTAGATTCCCGGCGACCCACACACAGGGCTCAATGTCCTGCACTTACCAACAGCTCATCGCCGGCTCAGAAAGAGATTCTCATTAGCAAAGCTGCTCAGGGCTGCCACCCCGGATCTCCCGCGAGACTTTTCCCACCTCTTCGACTCCCACGATTCTCCTGGTTTCTGACAATTGCTTTGGACTTTTAACCTTTGCCTTTGCTCTTTGCTAGGCTGCTTGCAGCTCTCTGTCTCTTGACTTTGACTTTTCTCTTAGCAAATCCTTCACCTCCAGGCTGACCTGTGTTCCACTTTAAACCACCCAACTCCAGATCTCTAGTGCAAGCCTTACTCCCAGCTTCCAGCCCCTCCTGGGACCTGACCCTATGCCCACCCCTTTGAGCTGTGCCCAGGGTCTGTCAAGCCCGACTCCCTTTCATGTCAGGAACCTCTGATCACTGTCAGTCGCTGCTGGATCGAATCCTTAAGAGTTGGGTAGCGTTCATTAGCCACCATCCTTAGAGCCTGTGAGCTTTCTTTGGCAGAAGACAAGTTTTACTGCCTATTTCCTAGTGTTCTACAGCATTCCTTATCACCAGCGGGTCTCTATCGGTCCAGTTTCTTTCTTAGGAAGTGGTTAGCTTTCTCTCTTGATGAGAAAGGAGAATAACACAAAAGACAGAGAAAACAAAGAATGAAAACTTATCAGCAAAAAAATCACACAGAAGCTTTCTTCCAATTAGAAGATGAGCTTCACAGTCAGTTCCCCATCTTCGTCCAGATATGCTCTGGAGAGCAGTGTTTCTCCCACTTTCAGAATCATTGGAGGTACTCGTTAAAATGCAGGTTCTTGTTCAGCAGGTGAGGGGATAAGGGTATGTTTCTAGCAGGCCTCAGGTGATGCCCTGGCTACATCAAGGCCTACAATTTGAGCAGCAAAGCCGTAGATCCATCAACATCAGCTGGAGATGGATGTATACCTGGCCTCCTCCTTAAGCAGGACATGCAAGATTAGATAGCCCTGGTCTCTGACTCAAACCACAGCCCTCATCTTAGAAACACCACATGTTACAGAATACATTTAAGCAAAACCAAATGTTTTCAAACAATGATTTCTTTACTCCTAGCTATGGATGGGAACCTGAATTAATAGACATAGAGGTTGTTTCTTTCAACAAGGGGAGGAGAAAGGACATAGAAAGTGTGAATTATAGGCATTGAAGTGGAGGTTACTGCGTAACCTGGGAAAAATAGTTACTTAATTCTAGTGCTTAACAAATAAAAGACCCCCAAAGACATGACCCCATGAGAGAGGGAGGCAAAAATCAAGCCTTCATTTCAGAAGGTTGTGCTGGGCTAACTCCAGAGGACTTGACTGAATCTAGACAGGTAAGAATCTTGTCTATTATCTATCTTAAGGTCTGGCAGCTTTTACTGGCTGAAAAGTTTTCCCTTTTTGTAATCAACCTAAATACTTGAGCTTTAATATAAACTAATTTATTCTTACATACTCATAAGGCTAAGGCCACCTGATTTCTATCTCTTCTAGATGTGGCATATAATTGAAGATGATTTCTAAATTTTTTCAATATTAATGACTAGCATCTGTAAGGCATTCAATATGTGCTTTATGTGAATCAATCTCAGTTCTCTTAACAACACAAAGGGTAGGTACTCTTTTAGTTCTATTTGGCAGATGAAGAAAGAAGAGAGGGAGAAGCAAGCAATGTACCTGAGGTCTCAGGAGTGAGCAACGGAACCAGGCTTTGAACTTGGGCATCTGACTCTAGCCCGAAGTTTTCCACTACGCTATCCTGCCTCTTCATTACTACTTTTGTTTTTTTCAACCTGGACAATTACAATTTACTTTCTCATAAACTTTCCCTGGAACACTCCTCTGGAATTCTAATGAAAAGTTCTCCAAGTGGACTCCAGAGCAGGAACTAATTATGATCTGAGAATCTAGCTCGAGAGAGAACACAGAAGGGACGTTCTACTCCCCTTACATGTGCTCTTTCATCCACATTCTATACTGCATCACAGTTTGGATTTTCTTCCCCTACAATTCTAATTGCTGCTCAGTGTATGATCTGTCCTCTCTGAGCCCAGGATCCTTTACTAAAAGTCATACTCAGGATGCTTTAGGTTCTAAATTTTAAAAATAAAACGAAGTGGCTTAAATGATAAAGGGAATGTATTAATCCACATAACTGAAGAACCCCCAAGACAGGACAGAGTCAAGAACCCAGTTTCTTTTCAGCATTTCACATTGGCATTGAAACTGTTGGCCTCACCTGGGGCCAGCCCCCCCCCTCAGAGTCCTAGGATATCGATGACCAGGGATTCTCAGAGCTACATGCTTTCTCATTTGCACTTGAGAGGAGGGCCATCTCTTCCCCAAACCATCAAATAAAAGTCCTGAGCTTCACTCTGATAGAACCAACTCATCATATTGGATCCATTATAAGATGCATATTTTTCATACTGTAACATCTCTGAAGTAAAAATACATCTTACAATTGATGTATAGTTATGTCAGGGTTTTTCCTCATTTCTTCTTCATGATACCTAAAACAGTGTGTCCTTTTTGGTACCTAACACTGGGACAATAGGCCTAGACCAATCAGGAATTATCTCTGGGGCAGCCCCAATCTCTGTACCAAATGCCGTACTGCTATTTCCCATGGGGGAGGGTGGAACAAACGTTGGAAAGACAGTCGAAATGTTAAGTTACTAGGCACGTACTAATAGGGAAAAATCTAGTGCAAAGTCATTTGTTCTTTTATCCCATCACTTATTTATTCATTAAAATGAAAGCATTTATTGAATTCCAACTATGAGCTGGTACTCTTCGAGGGGCTAGAATAAAAACGATTGAGATACAGACCCTGCCATTGACCAGCTCATACTCTATACTGCTATTACATTGTTATATTTTATATATACATATGTTTCTACATAAGCAGTACAATTATAATAGTGCAATAACTCGGGAGTCATGTTCTACGAATACTAACCAGATAATAATCAGCTAAAGGAAATGGCTAGGCCATAGATAATGTGTTATATGGAATCTTATACTCAAAGAGCTTTGCTGCAAGTGAAGGAAGCACGTTTCCCAGGCCCTAACAAATCCGGGCCATGTGACGCAGCAACTCAGATTCCGATTTTGCAGTAAGAATGGCAGGCGGGTCCACGGCTAAGATGCAGTCAGTGACTCATAGATTCCGGAAAGGGAGGAAATGAAGAAACGCTGAGGATTAGATCATGACCTGCAGAAATCTAGGAAGCCCAGTGGATAAACCCCTGACAAATTCAACCATTACAAACCATGTGAGACACAAATGATCTGGAAGAAGGGAAAAACAATTGCCAATTACACATACTGACCACCGGATCAATACTATATTTATTTGCAGGGGAAGCTTAAACCAGGGGACAATCAAACAGAATTGGATTGAGTCAAAGGATGATTATGAGATTCTTAGCTGGGAACAAATTCTCTGTGTCAGCTGCGTATAGTATGAGATAAATAACAGACATTTGTGATGAGAGCCCCAGTGAGGTCAAACCACATTAGCAAAACTAGCAAGTGCTTTAGGCAATCACCAAAACCTGCCGGGAAAAATCATTTTGCCCAGTCAGCAGAAATTTTCCTCCTGCTACCTACTCTTTCTGCTGCTCTGGTAGTTCCTATACCGTTCTTATCTATGAAGAACAGTGACATCCTGCAGATCATCTGCATAGAGCATTATTAGTTAATTTTTGCGATTGAGATGTAGTCGGTTAGTGCTGAGACCAAGCCCTTCTCCCCTGTTTTCTAGGCAGCCAGTGTGATTAGGCATTTACCCTGATCATGGTATGTGGACCCTTGGCAATGGAGAGGCAAAAGTGATCAAAAAGCTTGCACACAATGTGGCAGCATCAGACTCTATCTGGGAAGGCAAGTCCAATGTATGTATTACATCTATGTATTACCAAGTGCAAAGGGCCTGCAAGAAGATCAGATCACCAGATGGGCCCCAGGAAGAGAAAAAAAAGACATCAGGGAAAGCTTTCCTCCTTTGACTTTTCTGATAATCACTGCTTAATATGGGATGAAGATTGTTATGGTGACAGGAGGGGTAAAGGTTACTGAGTTGAAAGGGAAATGGAGAAGAGACTTGATATATACACTTTTGGAAAAGTGTATCTCTTTGATCTAGGCTGGAGACCCAAATTGCCTACTCTCTTGGTGCCAATAGGCATCATAAAATTAGTAAGGTTTCCCTAAATATAGCAAGTTATATCTGTCTCTGGTTTTGCTACAGTATCATAGAAACCCCCAAACACCACAGCTGTTGGATCTGGGAGTAGAGGAGGAATGTACTATTAACAGTTTATTACTGTAACCCAGTAAGACTAACTGTACTTTGGATATTCCAGTGAGGGTTGTTGGGAGTGTAGAGAGGCAGAAACGGGGGTGGGGGGTGGTTAAAGCAACCCTCTAAATCTATTGAGCTAATTACCTTGACAGATGTTAGTAAGAAGGAACTGACATGTTACATATTTTTAAATAACAAAGACAATGATGTTTTATTAAATCATACAGATTCTAGGCTTTCGGCATCTCCCTAATCCCAAACTTAGCCAGCCTTTCACAGACCACAACATTTCACACAAGTTCATCAGTGGGTTTATATCAAGATGGCCTTGGGCTCTTAAGTATTTCATCCTGATGATTACTGCCACTTATCAAGGCAACTTTAAACTTGAACCCAATTTGCAAGCTGCATGACAACCCCCTACAAATGGTTAAGGCCATTTGGAATCTTAATACCCGTGATTTCTTTATTCTATTATCCAAGTCATTGATGAAAAGCTCCCTCTTTTGAGATCTAAGGCCTAACCCCATGGAAATCCACTAGTGCTTTCACACTTGGGATGGCAGTGCCCCAACAGTAATGTTCTTGGGGCACGCTCCTCCACAGCTGACTTTATCGACATTGACAAGGAAGTTCAGTATTTCAGCCTACTTTCGGTAAATGGAATGGGGCTGTACTAGAGGCGTCACCCAAGAAGACTTTGCAGGCACTTTGCCATCCTGAGAGCTGAGAAGGGGTCTGATTTTGGTGAAGCTGCCAATGACCCAATAAAGCTGGAGATGAGATCCAATTATCCAGATTGTTCAGGCCAAGTTTACTGCCTTCACACCCAATCATAGCCTGCCTGGCTGTAAACTTTACTTTGATAACAGACTTGCCTAAAATTGTCTCGTATACTGTCTTCCCATCCCAGCATCCTTTTATAAGTTTCTTTACGACAGCAAGGCAAGGCCACTAACTGCCGCAAAATGTGATCCAACATCTATGAGACTCTTGTTTGCAGTTATATTTCTCTGCTTCAATGATTTTAGTATGAGATAAATGATAGGCATTTTTCACCAAAGCACAGAGAGTTCAAAATTAGCAAGTGACTTAGGCAGTCATCAAAACTTTCAGGGAAAAATCATTTCAACAACCCTAAATTTATTCGTGGAACGGATGAGCTTCCTATCCCTCAACAGGCATTCTTTTGCTTCCTGCCAACAAACTCATGGTTATCTTGTCTTCCTCAGGACTACCTACGACCTTTTAAAAATACTTCCCTATAATGACTGAAAAATAGCTAATACCATCTCCAGTAAACTCCCATTTATAGTAATACATATGAAGGGAAATTTCGTCAGTTGAAAGAATATCTTAATTGGAATGAATACAATAGAGAGACTAAAACTTTACTTAGCCTAAATAATATTTGAAAGTAAACCCCCCACTGATTCCTGACTTTTCTCCGATCAGAGAATAAGAAAGAGGTTGAAATAAAAGCAAATGGGTTTTGTAGGTCTATTTGTTAGGCCTCATGCGGTTGCAAATGGCAGAAATAAATAGCTTTATTGCTTCCCATAACTGGGAAAGATGGGGCAGAGATGGGATGTAGCTTAAGTGAGTGACGCAATGGTTTGTTGGTTGAAAACACGGTTGCTGGAGCCAGGTTGCCTGGATTTGGGGCACGGTTGCCACCCATTACCCATGTTTACCTTTGGGCAAGTTACTTAACCTCTCTGTGCCTCAGCTGCCTTATCGTGGAAAAACTAGGGAAGAGGAAAAAATGCCAGCATCTCATTTGGCTGTTGCAAACACGAGTACAGTGCCCGGCATAAAACAATAGCTTTCATCGTGAACTAGACCCAAGGCTCAAACGATGGGGGAGTGGCGGTGAAGGGGTCCCCAGCTGGTCACAGGAAAGGGAATGCAAGAGCAGAGAAGATGGAATGGAAAGAGTTGGTGGACCTACATGGTCAAACAGAGAAAAAAGAGGACACAGAATTCAAGATGTGAGGCACCTGCCTCAGTGAAGATTCCTGTGAATCTTCCACTTCTCAGAGAAAACCAAGAGGTCAGTGACTGTAGCATCTGCAATGAGCAAACCCACTCCAGCTGCCACTAGTCAGCTTCCTTAAAGAAACCACATGGCCCAGGAGTCAGCCACTTGTCAGTGCATCCCAGGCTCCCGTCAGTCTGGGTCTAAGCTGAAGGAAGCTGGCGAGCTTCCCCTCTATTCTTGAGTCTATAAGACTGGTGTCTGGTCCTGAGGCACTGCAAGACCAGGTGTTCATTGTAAAAATGCAAATGATCAGGGCCCACAGTAAGAGCTCAGGGCACTGGAAATTTACAAATTCAAACGCTTATTGCTGTGAATGCATTGTGCAAATAAAAGTCATTCAGGGACTCTTGGGAGGCACGGTTCTAACTGAGACAGTAAATTGTGACTCTAAAGGTAAACTAAAAAATGCATCCGTCAGAGTTTCACAACACACCACCATGTAACAGTGCTGTCCATGCAGAACCAGTTCATGACTATACATTTTCAGTAGTAATGGAGGTGGGGGGAGGCAGTGTCTCCAATTTCTGAAGGCAGTGAAAGAAGCCCCAACATGGATAAGATATATTTACATCTGAAGTCTCTGCTCAGTTCAAACTTCATGATAGCAATAGCACTTTATTTTTTTAATTGCTGTTACCTTTTACCATGAAAAGCATAAAGGAAACCCAGATAAATGATTAAAACTCACACCCAAGCTACTTACTTTCTGATGACTGGGGAACTGGGGACTGAAACGAGCACGATTAGAAGAGAATCCTCGAGTGCAATCCAAATAAGTGTGGCCACGCAGAATGTTTAATCTATCCTACTTGAAAAAAAAATCAGCTGCATTCATACAAGTTAGTCTCTTAAAAATAAATGAAAGTGGAGATTTAAAGAATGAAGCATTCAGGAGGATTTTGGATCAAAGCAAGAGCCTGTGAATCAAAGGAATTGTCACTTGGCATTACTGGAAAGAAAGAAAGGAACTGTCACTTGGCATTACTGGAAAGAATCAAGAGAAAGAAAGCAAAATTCAACTTAGTTGGTGATACTTATTGATTATGCTTTAGAAAATATAGATTCATGAAAAACTAAGTCTTGGTTAAAACGTTTTGAAATCATAGATTATTTTTACATATCCGTGCGATCTTTTTGTTACCGAGTCCGAGTTCACTCTGCTTGCTGCACGACAGGCCAATGAATCGGAGACGAGGTGTTGATGCAAGGAAGGCAAGTTTAGCCGGAAAGCCGGCAGACCGAGAAGATGGCAGACTAGAGTCTCTGAAAAACCAACTTATCAGGGCTTGGATGCCAGTTTCTTTTATAGCACACAGAGCGGGAGGAGATAAGGAAGTAGAGTAAAAGGGCCATCAGTCTTGCAAAACGTCTCCTGGAATGACCAGCCTCGGTGAAGGAATGTGTTCGTTTTTTTTTTTTTTCTTGCAGCCATCTAGAGGCGGGCAGGGTTCCCTAAGGCAGGCCATTATGTATGATTATAATAACAAAAGCAACGAAAAGCAAACGTTAAAGTCAAAGAAACAGATCCGAAGTGGAGTCCGATTTAGCTCTTCCCTGTTACAATTTCAACCCATTGCCATGGTAAATTGAGGCAAGTTAAAGTTAAAATAACATTATTATGATTAGATGCAAACGTGTCCGTGGCATAGAAACGGTTTAATTAATTCTACTCTTTGTATAAAAGCTTCTACCGGGACTTCCCTGGTGGCGCAGTGGTTAAGAATCCGCCTGCCAATGCAGGGGACACAGGTTCAATCCCTGGACCGGGAAGATCGCACATGCCGCAGAGCAACTAAGCCCGTGTGCCACAACTACTGAGCTCACGCGCCACAACTACTGAGCCTGCGCGCCTAGAGCCCGTGCTCCACAACAAGAGAAGCCACCACAATGAGAAGCCCGCGCACTGCAACAAATAGTAGCCCCTGCTCACCGCAACTAGAGAAAGCCCTTGTGCAGCAATGAAGACCCAATGAAGCCAAAAATAGATAAATAAATAAAAGGCTTCTTCCAACTTTGTGTATGTTTTCACTAGATTTTAAGTCTTTTAGGCAGGATTTGTGCCTTAGACGTCTTTTATCAAGCACAGGGCTTAAAAAGTACTCCCTGATTGAGTCACTAAATATAAACTATGGAGTTAAGGCAGTATGACAATATTGTGAGAAATTGTTAAATAAATTTCATATTTTATGGCGAGACAAGAAAAAATTGCGAATGGAAAATGTTGCCTGCCACAGTAAACAAAGGATGTTGCCGCCATGGGCCACTACAGCCGCCCCACAGTGAGCCCTGAGGGGACTCAGGATGGAGACAAAGGGGCTGCCTGCTGCCAAGCCCTCAGCCACTGCAGCCAGTGATGCACCCTGAGGGGACTCAGGATGGAAAAGCACAGGATACTGGCCCTAGATAGCTAAGGTACATATGAAAGGAATGACTTCAGTGAGCCCAGACTCCTGCATCTTCCCATACTTAGAAAAGCACTAAGTTCATTAACTTGAGATGTCTGGTTTTCTTTCATTAACTGTCATCTTTTGATGTTCTGACTACCTGGTCTTTGTTGCAAAACTCCTATGTATCCTGGCTCCCTTCTTAACCTCTTCAGAGCAGTTCCTCAGACCTACCTGAGAGGCTGTGTCCCCAGCTTGAAGTTCTCAGAAAGTGCGCCAAACAAAACATAATTCTCAAGTTTTAGGTTGTGCATTTTTTTTTCAGTCGACAAATTTAAACATAAAAACTTTTCTCTGCCCTTTGGCCTCCTCTCTCCCCTCTACTGGGCATTGTGTATCTGCATTATGCATCTAACAAAACTCTCCATCGGCAGAAACACCTACTCAGACATAAAGAGCATCATTCTCCTGGCACCAACAAGACAACTCCTTAAAAGATAACCTTTTTTCTTGATCATGTAAGGGGCCACAATGACCCATGACCCACTACTCGCTAGACTGTGTAAACTGTCGATAATACATCATTTAATGCACAGCCCTGTCTCAAAAATTTACGTATCTGTGCTTTGACTCCTAAGAGGTGGAACAGTTCTCAGAGCTTTCTGAAATGCTGTTTCCGGGTTATAATCCTCAGAAGAATAAAATTTTCCATTTCTTTTCTTAGAGCAACTGATTAATTCTTTTGCCGACAAGATATAAGAAAACTATTATTTCCCCCTTGCTAGAGAGGAAAGAACTTGCCTTGCAAGACTATGGAACGTAAGACAGTTGCTTCTAAATAACAATCAAATCAAGGTACTATTCAAGTTCCATACTGGGATGAAAACAGCTGATACCATTTTCTTTTGTATTCATGTATTGTTTGATTCTTTTATTTTAAATTTAAGATGCTGAGAGAGTGGAAAGCAACGGACAAGAACCATGTACAACTGACACAAGAATGCTGATTTCTAGTCCCAACAACAACGATTAAACAAGAGGATGCTTTTGCTGGACTCATCCTGCCAGACAGCCTAGGGACTCTTGAAGGAGTGAAACATTTACGGAATCAAACAATGAGAAGAGCATGTGGTCCTGGTGAAATGACAACAGCTTTGGTAGCATGTGAACTGATGTAAATAAGCAGGTATAATATCTTTTTTGGACACTGAGATGAGCTATAGTGAATTGATGAGTCTTATTCCTGATTAAAATACACATAATAAAATTATTCTGGAGTATGAAGTAAGTAACACGAAGGAAAGGAATCCTTTTCAGAGGAATAATACTAAAAAATGAAGGCACTTTCATTCAGCATTTACCTCAAATTCATTCAACTATTCAACAATTATGGAATTAATTGCTTTGGCAAAACACCCTTCTAGCTGAAAAGAAGAACATGTAGTCCTGTCCTCTTGGGAATCTAATTTGGAAAACAGGACATGAGGTAGGCAGAATAATGTCTCCTCCAAAGATGTCCATGTCCTAATCTCCAGAACCTGTGAATACGTTACATGAAGTAGCAAAGGAAACTAAGGTTCCAGATGAATCAAATTTGTTAGTCAGTTTACCTTACAATAGGGAGAGTAGCTGGGGTTATCCAGGTGGGCCCAAATGTAATCACAAGAGTCACACCAAGCAATTCTGTGACACCAGCTGGGTATCCTACAATTTAACTCAATTCTGACACTGTCTACCTGGCCTTAGCATCAGATCTGACAGGTTAAGGGCCTCAGTCCCACAAGACTTCCACTGCCATACCTGGTACCCCACCCCTACACTTCAGACACCAATAGCAAGTCCAGATTGCTACCTATGCTCCGGATTGACTGGAGGTCTCCACGACTCCCTCGTCAGATTCGATTCATTTGCTAGAGCAGCTCACAGAACGGGAAACCAGTTTTACTAGATTACTGGCTTATTACAAAGGATATTCAAGGACATGCATAACAGCCACATGGAGAGCTACATAGGGTGGGGTCTGGAAGGGTCCCGAGTCCTCCTGGAGTACAGTGTGGGATGTGTGAACCTGAAAAGGCACTTGAATACGTCTTCACCAGCCTAGAAGCTCTCTGAAGCCTGCCCTTTGGGGGTTTTGTGGAGGCTTCATTACACAGGCGAGGCTGATTGAATCACTAGCCCCTGGCGATTGAACTCTACTCCAGCCCTTCACCCTCCCCGGAGGTGGCGGGGAGGGGGCATTGAAAGTTCCAACCCTCTAATTGAGATTGGTTCCCCTGACAACCAGCCCCCATCCTTAGCTTACCTGGGGCTTTCCAAGTCACCTCATTAACATAACTCAGGTGTGCTTGAAAGCGGCTTGTTATGAGTAATAAGCTTTATCGCTCTAATCACTTAGGTGTTACTGAGATTTTAGGAGCTCTGTGCCAGGAACTGGGACCAAATGTATACAGTCCGTATCTGTAGGTTCCGCATCTGTGGATTCAACCAATCGGGATTGAAAATATTGGGGGTGGGGTGGGGATTCCAGAAAGTTCCAAAAAGCAAAACTTGAATTTGCCTCAAGTTGGCTACTGATTACATAACATTTACATTGTATTTACAATCATTTACATAGCATTTCCATTGTATTAGGTCTTATAAGTAATCTAGAGATGATTTAATGTATACAGGAGGATGTGTCTGGGTGATATGCAAATACTATCCTTTACATAAGGGACTTGAGCACCCTCAGACTGTGGTATCTGCCATGGTCCTGGAATAGGATATTGAGGGAGGACTCTATTTCTTATTATAAACCACTATTATAAATGAGGATCACACGCTACCCCAAAATATGGCATCTTGGCATATTGAGGGTGAAGGAGTTTGGGAAAACAGAAGCAAAAAGGTCACGCTGATGGCCTCCGCCACCAACTCTCGCCTGAAACAGTTCATAAAATCCTCAAATGAGAGGGACCCTCGCTATATGGGGGCGGGGGAGGAATATCCTTATCTCTGAACACAAAGGGAGACTAAAGTGAACATTTTTTCCTGTTAATCTCTTTGTCAGTTTAATTTTCAAGACCTATCCAGGGAATCTGAAGAACCTTAGTTGGCCAGTGAAGAAGGGAGGGAAGAAAGGTATTTAAACAAAACAGGAAGGAAGGGGGCAGGGCACAAGAGTTAAAAGAATGACATAGCCTTTGAGAAAAACAGGATACAGCAAAAACTGGTTAGAACCAACTAGGCCCAAGATGGCGGAAGATTTGAATTCCTGTAGACTTTGCACCTCATTATACGCTCACTGTAATGTATCAGCATGTTAAGTGACATACCCACAGGTGCTATGACAGTTCTGAGGCTGACCATAAAAGTCCAAAAAGCGAGCGGTGGCCCAATTCCTGGAAATCCCTGCCCCTTCCCCAAAATAGAATATTCCTCCCACTTGTTAGTATATGAAATTACCCAGCCCATACTAAGGGGCTTGGTATTTCCTTCTACTGCATCATTAAGGCCAGGAGAATTCAGTTCTACAACTAACTGATCTTCAGATAATGACTGTCCATCAAAAGAAGATGTCAGACAAGTTTATAAGAAAATCTGGAATAAGCAAAAAAGATTACTGGGTATCTTCAATGGGAAAGCTATGCACTGCGTGGAGCACAACATTCTGGGTTATCTGATTCTAGCCTTTCATTTTCTTTGAGTTATTTTACAAGAGTAAATTGTAGATAACGGCAATGTAAAATAATTCTTGCCTGTAGACGTGCAAATAAGTCGTCTGGTGGCAGTTGACTCCCTCAACCACATCCGTTGAAAATAAGCCAGTTTTGTGTCCATTTGTAAATTCACTTCAACATTTCTTGACTCTATACAAATCAGTAGTTCATTAATCCTACTTGGAACTTGTTGGAACATTTTTCTGGGACCCTCATTTAATTAACGAGTTACAATAAAATATTTTACGTGTTCATTTTATATTTATATGAGTCATGATTTTACCTTTTGTTAAAAATTATCCTTTAACAGGTTCTATCCAGGAAGTTGTTAATATTCAAGGGATCTAGAGGGAGATGACGCCAGCCAGTGAGTTCATCTACCTTTTTATTGTTCTCTTTCTCTAGCTTGCCAATAACCACAGCTTTTCTGTAAGGGAGAAAATGCAATACCAGATATAACAGGCAGTCTAGTGTTCTTGGAAACTGGATTTCTCAGTGTGAATAAATAAATTATGACTGATGATAAACCAGCCTCTTGTGAGCGTTGTTAGGCTACATTTGAGGCTGATTGGCTCTGAGTACCACACAATTCCCTTTTCTGAAACTGCAGACCTGAGGCCAGGTCCCAGAACATATGTCAGTAGCCAGCCTGCCTCCTCTGGCAACAATTCAACCTCAATTCTCTAACTTTAACATGGAAAAATTTTTCTAATGCTCTTGAAATATTCTAAGTATATTTTCTGAAAGGCCAAAGATGAAAAAGAGAACAAAGATGCTATTCAAAACTGGTACAGAAGAATGTTTCAAAGCGTTTTCTACACAAAAGAAAGCATAGTGATAAAAGAGGAACTGTCCACAAGCAGGGAAGAGCTAGGTCACACTAGAGACTAATTTTAAATGTGCATACATGTGTCATACGCCCACAGCAGCCATGAATCCCGCTAAGGGTTAATCCAACTGTACTAACAGTGAAGTGAGCTCTCGTTACTATATTCAGCATCTTCTAATGCAATGGCTTTACGTTATTTTTGAGTAGCTAATATTCTCTAAAGCAGTCCTCCTCTCTTCAAACCTCGCGTACATCTTTAATCGAATTTATTATAATACCACCTTCTGGAAAGCAAGAAATAGAATACAGAGTCGGGGTAGCCTCCAGTCCAAGTGGAGAAAACGGCATGCTAATAAGGGCACGGAGCAGAACTGGGCAATGAGTTCTGTGCATGCGGAGAACTGGGGAGGAGGAGGGCTTCGTGGACACGCCACCGGTCAAGCACATGGCGGGTAGTAAAAGCTCTAGAGCACATCTTTCAGAGGGTGTGAGCCATTGGATGGGAAGAAAAATATCTTTCCCTTCTACCCTTCTAGGTTCTCAGCTGAGGCCACCATAACAAAAGACAGATTAACATGAGAAAAGCACCCACATTTATGTTTTATGTGACCTGGGAGCCTTTATAAGGAAATGAAGATGTCAAGAAATGTCGTGGAACCCAAGTTTGCGTGCCCAATGCACAGAGAGGTCAAACAAACCAAAACGGAGTGTGGAGGACAGAAAGGTCCATTGCAAGGGCCATCTAAGGAGAACAGGTGGCAAATGCTCAAAAGACCTGAACTCCCCGCAGTGGGTTTCAGGGAAGAAGGTTTTATAGGCAAAATCTGGGGGGAGAGCTGCAGGGTGTGTAACCCTCCTCTGGTTTGTGGGGAGGTAACAGGGCGGTGCTCCAGGAATCTCAATCATCAGCCTTCTGGCTCCAACCAGTTTGGGGTCCACTTGCTTGCGCTCAGCCTGAAGTTACCATCCTCCACCTGGGTGGGTGCCTGAGTTCCTGTAGAAGAACTCAGAGATACGCATCAAATTGTCATGCACTCCCCCAAGGAGGAACCCGGACCAGCTACCATCGGCTGCACTACTGTTTCTTTCTGCATCCCCTCACTCCTCTAATTAGTAACTATTTGAATCTGCCCTTTGGAGCTCAGGGTAGGTCTAGGAGGCTGAAACCTTTGTCCGATAAACAAGAAATGGGGGACGTGGAAAGGCCTGTGTACTTAGGAAGGCCCCACAGGGTGCTGCTCAGTTTTGGAAACAGTTACCTGGGTGTTTCTATACTAGGTTTGATGAAGAGTGGAAAGTTGTGGGAAAATGTGAAGGGACAAAGAGTATGAGCTAAGGGTGGTCAACTGGGGGAAACCCAGCAAGACCCGTTCACTGCGATTCCCTCCAGCATCCCTCCATCTGCAGAGATAAGGATGCTCCTTTCCTCGGTCTGGGGAGGGCACCTCTCACTTGAGGGTCTTATGACCTGCCTCAGGGGAAGGTCAGAGAGGCCCTCCTGCACCTATAGTTTCTCAAATTCCTTCAGCTTAAAATGTTCAATATGCTGAGGTATCATAGTTGGGGGTAGAGTATCCTGAACCCCATAACCATTGCCATACTGCCTACCTGTGTCAGAATTGATTCTGCACCTTGGCAAAGATGAGCGTGAAATGTGAAGTCACTGTGGCCCACAGCTGGGAGAAGCTGGGAGCATCAGCCCTACCTTCACCCCCTCCATGACCCCTTATTTGTCCTTCAGAAATCTGGGCTCAGAACGGGACCCCTTGCTTTGCCATGTGTTTTAGAAGTTTCCTGTAGTGTAGTGACAAGACTGAGAGTAACCTTTTGCAAATTCAATTTTGCTATCTGTGGAGTGAAACAATATCCACTAAACAGGTTGTGAGGTTTAAATGAAATAAATTTATAAACTGCTATTTTCTAGGGTAGAGTAAGCTAGCTAGAGCTGAGTTGGAGGACTGTGATTGGCATTAGATTTCCTTGACTGTGAGGCATTTCCTGTAAGTGCAGGCTGACTTAGCCTTAGAGCTTTAGATTTGTGACGGGGATTGGGCCACGTGGCAGTCTCCATTTTGTGGAGCCCAACATAAGAATTAACTTTAACGCTGCCTAAGACAGTGTCTGGCTGACTCTTTTTTTTTTTTTTTTTTAATTTTTTGGCCACACCGCACAGCATGTGGGCTCTTAGTTCCGCGACAGGGATTGAACCCACACCCCCTGTATTGGAATCGTGGAGTCTTAACCACTGGACGGTGAGGGAAGTCCCCCTGGCTGATTCTTAATAAATAGTTTTCTTGTTACTGCTGTCTTTGTGGTTGTTTGGGAGGACTTGTAGTGATCATCCCTGGTGATAAGACTTTCCTACTCTGCTAAAAAACCCCAAGGACACCAACAAGGTTAAGAACAAATCCTCAGTGAAAATCAGCAGTTCCTACAACCAATTTATGATCTTATAATGAAAGACAGAATGATAGCAAACAATAGTGCAAACTGTAGAACACTATGGCAAGACTTCAGGATGATATTAAAAAGGATTGGCATTGTTTTATAGAAGTTATAGTCAGCTGATGGTCATAGTGGACCACAGCACTGAAAAATGTGGTGTTAAAAAAACTAACATTTTTTCCTCCCTCACCTCCATTTAAGGATTCCCTTGCTCTTAGTTGTCTTGTTTTTTTTCTTAGTTTAAATTATTAAGCTTTCCACATAAAAAAAGCACTTCAGCCATGTTTCTAGTAGGTACTAATGGGACAACTTGTGAACACCCTTTTAGGCACACTGTTCTCTCATTACTGTGATTAATGACTTCCCAGCATTCCTTTGTTCACCAAAGTCACATATTGGTGTACTCCAGATTTACTGACATGGGAAAAATTATGTAATATCTTTCTCAGTTGCAACTCTCCCATCCAGCATTAAATAGTTCACTCAATTCTATCTACCCTCAAAGTACTTTTTAAAAATCTATGCTACGGGGAACCCTCTCACACTGTTGGTGGAATGTAATTGATACAGCCACTATGGAGAACAGTATGGAGTTTCCTTTAAAAACTAAAAATAGAACCACCATATGACCCAGCAATTCCACTACTGGCCATATACCCTGAGAAAACCATAATTCAAAAAGTCATGTACCACAGTGTTCATTGCAGCTCTACTTACAACAGCCAGGACATGGAAGCAACCTAACTGTCCATCAACAGATGAGTGGATAAAGAAGATGTGGCACATACATACAATGGAATATTACTCAGCCATAAAAAGGAAAGAAATTGAGTTATTCGTAGTGAGGTGGATGGACCTAGAGACTGTCCTACAGAGTGAAGTAAGTCAGAAAGAGAAAAATAGATACCGTATGTTAACACATATATATGGAATCTGAAAAAAAAAATGGTCCTGAAGAACCTAGGGGCAGGACAGGAATAAAGACGCAGATGTAGAGAATGGACTTGAGGATATGGGGAGGGGGAAGGGTAAGCTAGGACGAAGTGAAAGAGTAGCATTAACATATATATACTACCAAAGGTAATAAAATATCTAGTGGGAAGCAGCTGCATAGCACAGGGAGGTCAGCTGGGGCTTTGTGACCACCTAGAGGCGTGGGATAGGGAGGGTGGGAGAGAGACGAAAGAGGGAGGTGATACGGGGATATACATATACGTATAGCTGATTCACTTTGTTATACAGCAGAAACTAACACAACATTGTAAGGCAATTACACTCCAATAAAGATGTTAAAAATAAATAAAATAAAATTAATTAAAAATAAAAATTTATGCTATGTATTTGCATGTGTTTAATGCTAAGTTTGGTTACTGGTTTCTCTCCTAAAAGAGAAATTCAGCATTTATCCTCCAAAGCAAAATCTCTTTAATTATAAAACACATCAGTTAATCAAACAAAAGTCAACAAATGTGTTTTGTATTCAAGAGAATTGCTTTACTAAATAAATGCTAAGAGGTTTGTGTTTTAAAATGTTCCAGTGACATACAGTGACAATGTTAGACTTTATCTGAGCCCTCGGGGCCTGGAAAACAGCAAAGGTTAAGAAATACCTCCGTCCTTTTGTTTTCTGGGGAATGGCTTACTTACTTCAAAGGATCACCTTCCCCATATTACTTCCGAAAGACTTGTGAGTTTACCCAGGACAATGTCAGACATGACCCTCCACATTCCCCTTCACTGCCATAAATGATTAGCTTACGGTTGTACCCACTGACCAGTCTGGACACAATGCCTGCCGACAGCATCAGAATGGAACCCCTCTTTACTGACCCCTCCAGAAAACTGGCTGACCCCAAGGAAAGACACTTCCTGCTCGACTGTTGGATCATACCACCTGCTCTTCCCTCTCTCCCATATCCGGTTCTTTCTAGCCTTATTTACCTGTCCTTATATAAGAAAATTCCTTTCTCCCCAGCCTTTGAGATCTTTGAGTCAGACTGTTCTAAGTTCTCTCTCCCTCATGCAATGGTCCCCTCCACTTATTGCAACAATCCTTTTGAATTAAGGTCTTTCCTTACCTAAATCCGATTTAGTTTTTATTTGACAATGGAAATCTGGGTAAAAGTTTTAAACAGTACCATGGTTAAGAATCTTTGACACCTAAATCCCAGGATGTAAAAAAAAGTTTCCTTTCTTTTTATACCCTCCCCACTATTTTTTTTTCTTAATTTAATCTATTTGCAACGAAGTTAACAATAAAGTGCTTCTTGAAGGAAGAAGGATATTAACAAATGATAAAACAACAGGCAGGCAGGCAGGAGAGAGGAAGTCTCCTTCACTTTTAGCCTATATGAAAATGGTACAATGGGTGGGTATTTGTGTCCACGTATATACAAGCTTCAGAGGTTTGGATTCATGTCACCTGATTTCTTTTTGTCGGTTTTGCACCAGCTCTCACAGCCATCTCATTATATCTTGCACTCCGAGCCCCACCTGATCATGGCCTTCTCACTGCATTTCAAATTTTAACGTGCATAAGAGTCTCCCGGAGGGTTTGTTAAAACACAACTCGCTGGACATCACTCTCAGGTTCTGATTTTGGTGGAGCTTGAAATGTTGCGTTTCTAACAAATTTCAGGGCAATGCTGGTGGTACTGATGGCCCCCACCTTGAGTCTATTCATTATTCGGCCATCCTCAGCCAGGGAGTCCCACCCCCCTGGCCAGGGCAGCCATCCCCAAGGGAGGGGTTGGTGTCAGGGGAGATGCTGTATGACGTGGGTAGGGTGATGGCTGCAAATACACCCTCAGGGTTAGTTTTTCACCTCCTAGAGTCTCTAGGACAGGAAGAAATGCAAAAAACTAGGCCCTTTCAAATACACTTTTTTGAGCTTTGAGTAACCGACAGCTTCAATCTCAAGCACCTCCTGCAATGGGAGGAGAAAGGAGGCATTGGCTGGACAGCTGCCAGTTCCCACTGCCTTTCCAAGATTTCAATTGGGCTCTGGGGAAGGCAGATTAGGTTTTGCTCCCCTGGGATGCAAACTGCAGCATCTGTGATAAACTTGAGGAGTGGGTTACCCTGATAAACACCACTTCCCTTGTACAGCTCCAGCTGCAATTTAATGCTCCCATCCTGATGTACCAAGAAGGGTCGATTTTGTAGCTTCAAGAAATAAAAGCACCAAGCTTAGCCTGACAGGGAAGGAGCCTGCATCCTGTTATTCTCTTAAAGCTCCCCTTAAGGGGATAAGGCTCCCACGGGCCCTGGGTCCACCCAAAACACTGACCAGTGGCTAGACTATTCATGAAAGCAGGGCTGACTCACCCACTTAGGCAAAGGAGGCTTAGTGCCAAGGGCTCGATCTTGTGAACATATTAAGCGCCACTGAATTGGACACTTTAAAAGGGTGAATTTAATGGTATGTGAATTATATCTCAATTTTTTAAAAAACAAAATTGCCTTTAATAGCTACACAACCTGAAAAAAACAAAACCAACCAAGCACGTTCTGGGAGTCTAAAAGTTGAATGTGACTTTGTCTCAGCCAGCAGGCAGTTCATAGGAAAGCTGGAGAATCCTCAAATTCTGCCAAGCCACAGCCCACCTGCCAAACTCAGACCTCTGGGTCAGTATGAGTGTGACTGCCCTTTGAAGCAACGGGGTCTCCAGACATTTAGAAACAGCCTAACTGGAAGCTATACCTATGTCTTAAAAGTTAACTTCATATCCCTTCTCAGGGATATGAGTATCAGTGAGTACCAGATAGAAGCCTCTTAAAAACCCACTTCTCTTAGCAGTTAATCCTGAAGTGGGATAGTGAACAAAACTCACACTAGAAATACTAGCCAAAAGTGGTGTGACAAAACCAATCAAGCCTACGAAAAGTCTGCTTGATTTTATTACACCTACACACTGAGGATTCATGATTTCGGGGCTGCCAGTCACTGGAAACATCACCCACAGAATTAATACAATAAAACAGGCCATATTTTCAGTTATGTTCTAGACTAGGAATGATTTTCCTATGGGTGAGAAAAAAATGGCAGAACTTGGCTTTAGACATTTTGAGTTTAAACTCAAGTTTTACCATTTAGACTCTGAAAGTCAGTTTCATCAACTATTAAATGGCAATATTAATAATTACCACCAAAGAGACTTATAGTAAAGAAGAGATGTGGAAAATCCTGTCACTGATTCCTTTCTGCATGGAACTGAGAGCTTGTTCTGAGTCCATTTTAAGCCAGTTTGAGGCCAGGTTGCAGTTTTCCACATCTTATGATAGTGTTGCACAGGGTAATCGTGGTCCAAGGCCAACCACAGCCCTTGCCGAGTCTATCCTTGACCTCAAGTAAACTTTTTTTTTTTTTTTTTTTTTTTTTGCGGTACGCGGGCCTCTCACTGCTGTGACCTCTCCCGTTGCGGAACACAGGCTCCGGACGCGCAGGCTCAGCGGCCATGGCTCACGGGCCCAGCCGCTCCGCGGCACGTGGGATCTTCCCGGACCGGGGCACGAACCCGCGTCCCCTGCATCGGCAGGCGGACTCTCAACCACTGCACCACCAGGGAAGCCCCCTCAGGTAAACTTTTAATAATATTGTTCTCACTTAAGAATCCTGGAAATCAGACCCATTCTGGATACAAGCAAAGAGGAAAAGGAAAAAATTCCATTCTCCCCCAAGCTACCCTTCACCAACATATATGTACACACTTTTACAGGGTTCAAAATAATCTGATTTGTCTTTGGAAACTTGCCATCTCCTGCAAGTCTCTAACTTGGATTAGGTGTTCAAGCAGCCCTCCTAACTCTTCCCCTTCTGAACAAATACTCTGAAAGTTTCAAGTCTCTTTTTTGTTTTCCACACAGGGGCTCCCAGGAACAGGAATCCTTGAAGTACCAACGATGAGGAAGGATGAGAAGTAAAAGCATCTTCTTATGGGACCTCACGGATCAGTCAGTGCATGAGGGGACCACCATCTTGTACACACACACACCTCACAACCCACACAATTCAAAACCCAGACTGAGCTTTTGTTACTCAGTGACATCACATTTACCACATCGATGGGACCTCAAAAATAGAATCCCCCCAATAGCCTTTTCTCGAAGTCTCTAGCTATACCTTAAATCGGAACACTAAGAGCCCTTCAGAGTGACTAATTCAGAAGCCAAGGACGAGATTCTAGGAACTTTAAATAATATTTCATTAAATTCTAGCTTAGCAGAGCTCTCATGCGATTAACCTTACACATTTCCAAGTCTATTATTTAGTTTTTGAGGAGGCAGGGAAAATGTTGTAAGGATTCATATGCTCATGATTGCTAGAGCATTAAATATTTTTTTAAATGTTATGTCAGGGACTTCCCTGGTGGCGCAGTGGTTAAGAATCCGCCTGCCAATGCAGGGGACACGGGTTCGATTCCTGCTCCGGGAATATCCCACATGCCATGGAGCAGCGAAGCCCATGCACCACAACTACTGAGCCTGTGTGCCACAACTACTGAAGTCCACGTGCCTAGAGCCTGTGCTCTGCAACAAGAGAAGCCACCGCAATGAGAAGCCCGTGCATTGCAATGAAGAGGAGCCCCTGCTTGCAGCAACTAGAGAAAGCCTGTGCGCAGCAATGAAGACCCAATGCAGCCAAGATAAAAAAAAGTTATGTCAAAGTGCTACATTAAAACCTTAATTAGCCAGAATAACAGGACACCATGAATAACTTGTTAATTCATTTATTTTAAAATTAAATTTACCAAAAAGCCTTGGTTTTCAACAATAGCTGCAGAAGGTCTCTCTGAAATACAATTTTCTTTTTTAATTTTATTTTATTTTTATTGAAGTATAGTTGATTTACAATGTTGTGTTAGTTTCTGGTGTACGGCAAAGTGATTCAGTTAGACATATATATATTAAAATATCTTATTCTAATGACTTTCAAGGTTGTTTTCATCTTCATGACCCTTTCCTCAAACAAAGTGCTATGTGGAAGCTAATCCATGATGGCTGCAAAGCAGAGCTGTTGAGGTTGGAGTGGGCATTGATGGTTCAGGCCCTATCCACTCAGCTGCCTCTTCCCCTCTCCAGGGCTCTGAGATTTTCCACCCTAGAGGTACTAAAGAGGTGCTTCAGAATTCATGGAACACAGTAAAGCACAGTTTGAAAACCATAATTGTTAGCCAATTTCCCCTCTCCGATACAGTTTCAGGAGGATTGCTATCGATTTTTTTTTAAATGATTGGATTTATTTATTTATTTATTTATTTATTGCTATACAGTAGGTCCTTGTTGGTTATCTATTTTAAATATAGCAGTGTGTACATGTCAATCCCAAAATCCCAATCTACTTTTAAATTAATATTAATAATAGCTACATTTACTACAGGTTAACTATAAACCAATTCTGTGCTAAGAGCCTGACTTGTTCAAATTACCTCAATTAATCTTGACATCCATCCATGAGCATTTACTCACAGCCACTGTATTAACCTTTCAAACGAGATTCGCTCTGCCTCCAGTTCTCTATTTGAACAAGGCAAAATTGTGAACTAGATGAAACATAACTTTTGCCTTCACCTCTTATATCTTCTTCTCTTGCTCTCTCTCGGAGCCTCAAGCTCCAGGGATTATCTGTATTTGTGCCATCATTTTTTGTGTGTGCCTATTTACCAAGTGTTCACTTCATATCAGACATTGAGGCTACCAAGACAAATGAGAAAATCCTTGACTTCCAAGAGCTCAGTCCAGAGGACGTTGCCCAGATGCTAGTTTGCTCGTTTCAGAAAACAGCTGTGCTCAAAGCACTGACACAGTTCAAATTTTCTTGGGGGAAAAACCCAATTTCAAATATTTAAATAAAGATCCACAATATTTTATCTGAATCCTCTGGTGCCAGGTCTGTTTCAGAATTTAGAATTTTTCAGATTTTAGAAAGGTAAGGTGGTACTTATACCACTGTATCTGTCAGGATAGACTAGATTATGCTCCAAAGACAAATATCTCCAAAATCTAAGTTGATGGAGGCTCTGCTCTCCATCTCTTCCAGGTTCAGGCTGTCAGAGCAAAGACTGTCAGGGGTATTGCTGGTCAGAGTTCCAGAGGGAAAGAGTGAAAGCTAATTGCAAACTGCCTCCTAAAACTTTGGCTCGGAAGTGACATATATCACATCTGCTCACATTTCATTGGCCAAATCAAGTCACATGGTCAAACCTAAATTCAGAGGGGAAGGGAAGTGCCAACCCTACAATGTGCCCAGAGAGTGGAGAGCAGGAAATACTTGGTACACAGCCCTTTGGATTTCCATACCATGTATTATGTAACAGGGTCTGCCACAGCAAGGAATAGGAAAACCCAATACCTGTGCCACAAAAACTGTGAATATTTACACTGGGGTGGGTGGTTGTAAAAAGAGATCACGTGTGACCTCACATTGGTTCAGTTCTGGTCTTGTACACAAATGAGTTTGGGGGCCAAACTTACAAAACTCTGTTTTTCAAGCTTTGGGCATTTCAGGCTTAAGATAAAGGATGGTAGACATGTGCTGTGGTCAGAGACTTCTATTTTTGCTCAGTTTTATATTTATTTTATTCTATTATAATTTGGTTCTTTTCCATAAAACCATCACCTGCTTGCAAAATTAAATGTAGAGGCAGTGTAGCCATGACCTTGAACCCTTGAGATGGACTTCCAGCCCTGCCACTTATTTCTTGAGTGTAAATAATCTTGGTTGGCACCTGGGCATCAAGATTTTGCAAAGCTCCCTGGGTGATACCAACGTACAGTCCCATTAGAAAGCCACTGCTCCTATGGCATTTCCTGAAACATGGAACCAGCATTCTCTAGTTGGAAAAAACAGTGTATATCTTTTTCAGCTCTCTTTCCTCAGCAATAGCACACAAAACTTTTGTGTTTTGCTCTAAGAGAGGAAGGGAGGGAATTTTGGAGCATAATCATGGTTTGGGGACATACATGCTGCTACCCTCAGCTTATTGGGAGGTGTTGGCTCAGAGAGTGGGCTTCCTGTCCTATTTGCCACCATGGCTCAAGGTTCAGGGTGCAAGGACTAGCAACTGCTCTTGGTGGCCTTAGTCCTACCTCTGGTGGGTGGTCATGGAAGGAGCAGCCTTCAGATTATCTGAGCATATTCTGCTGGTACTGGCCTCTCCTTGGGAGAGCTGTTTTTCTCACCTGCCATTTTCAAGTTAGCCTCATACATTGACTGCACTGCCTAAAATCTATGTTCTATTAATTTTACACAAAATTACAAATGCTAAGGTCCTACCAACTCCTGGAAATAGATTTACTGATAAAGTCTGAAATGAGAGTAAAATTTGTATGACAAGAAAGGAAAACAATGATTATAAGACCCAAATTAGTGGGCCCTGAGAAGGGGTGAAGCAAGTAAAATCATTTAAATGGCCTACAATGTCTGGGTCAAATTACAGAAATAAGTAATGGAAACCCCTCACACTACCCTTTTTTATTTTGTTAATTAATTAATTTATTTTATCCGTTGCACCAGGTCTTAGTTGTGGCAGGAGGGCTCCTTAGTTGCAGCTTCAGGGCTCCTTTAGTTGTGGCTCACTGGCTCCTTAGTTGCAGCATGTGGGCTCCTTAGTTGTGGCAGGTTGGCTCCTTAGTTGCAGTTCCTGGGCTCCTTAGTTGTGGCATGTGAACTCTTAGTTGTGGCATGCATGCGGGATGTAGTTCCCTGACCAGGGATCTAACCCAGGCCCCCTACATTGGGAGAGCAGAGTCTTATCCACTACGCCACCAGGGAAATTCCACACTACCCTTTATTAATGCTTAACTGCAGTGTTCAGGTAAAGGTGATGGAAGAAACAAGATATTTATTTACTTTCACTACTGAAACTCCAATAAAACTACTGTAAGAGTATTAAAATCATCTAATCTCAAAATAACAAGAATTGGACAGGGAATAAACAACAGCAACAAAAATTTGGAAGCTGGAAGGCAGATGGGTAAGAAGCTGGAAAGTTAGCAGACCAAAAGAAGCTGCGTCCTAAACTGAGAGTGGGAAAAGCCACAATGCAGCTCAATTTATATCACAGACCAGGGGTCAGAAAATAAAGTTTGACTGAAACACAGAAACACCCATTTATTTCAGTATTGTTTATGGCTGCTTTCATGATACAGCAGCAGAGTTGAGCAGTTGTGAGCAGTTGTGATTTTATAGTTCAGCAGTTGTATGGTCCACAAAGCCTAAGATGTTTATTATCTGGCCCTTTAGAGAAGCTTGCAGATCCCCACCACAGATTACTCCAAAGGTGCAGGAACTGGCAGTATCAAGTACCTCAGGGAGTTGGTGAGAAGGTGAAGTTATAAAAAAGATGGTTAGTTAAAAGTATGTATAAGAAGCAATTAAATTTCCAGTTTCTCAGATGTTGTACAAAAGGAACATCCAGAGATTAAATACAAAAGGGGAGAGGGGTTCATAGAAATTAAAAGTAAATAGCTCAATGAATGGGTTAGAACATAAGATCAAATGTTCCAAAACCAGGGGGAAAAATATAAAGAACCAGTCTAATAGTTTAGTATCTGAATATAATATCTAGAAAGCAAAAAGAAAATGGGAGACAGGAAAGCATTGATGAAATTATTTTTTAAATGTCAGGTACTGAAGAGCATGGATGTTGAGACTGAATCTGCCCAGTGAATGCCCAGCAAAATGGATGACCAGAGACCCAAACGAAGGCCTGTCATGATGAAAGAGCAGAACAGAGAAGATCCCTCCAGCTTCCAGAGAAAAAAACCAGGTCAAAGCAAGGGATCAAGAATCAGAACAGCTTTGGCCTTCTCAACAGCAGTGCAGATTCCTGAAAGATACACGTGGAAGCAATGCCTTCAAAGTTCCGAAGAAAATGGTGCCACCTGCTTGGCACAGAGAGATATTCAATAAATGTTTATTGAACTGCAACAAATTACCAACCTCATTCCCGATTTGTATTTTCTTTTCTTCTAAGCCCCCTAGAGGAATATTACATGGACAAAATATCCCAGGAATATAAACACCCATGTTCATTCCATCTTGCCTGGCACAGCTGTAGGATTCCAGAGATGACCACTGTATGAATAGATATACCTCCATCTTGTCCGACCACTACTATCTTTCACCTGGACCTTTTCATTACCCTCCTAACTGGTCTCCCTGACTCCACTCTTGCTCCCTTAATCTTATCTCCTCACAGCAGCAAGTGAAAAAAAGTTGCATCAAGTCAGTCTCCTACTTGATATTGTCCAATGACCAACCATTGCTTTTATAATAAATTCTGTACCATGGGCTATGAAGTCCTGCATGACTGGACCCTTGGCTACTTCTCCAGCCTCATCTCACTCGCTAAGTTTCTGGTCTTTTCTTCGTAGAATGTGCTCTGCTCCTTCTTGGCACGGGGCTACTGCACAGGGCGTTTCTTCTACCTGGAACTCTCGTACATCACTTTCACACAGCTGCCTCCTTTGTATATTTCAGTTCCTGGCTTGAATATGACATCCTCAGAGAGGCCACTCCTGAACACTTGGTCTAAAAGAGCTTCCTACTTCATTTATTCTCACACATACTATGGTCTTCTCTTCCTTCACAACACACTGCACAGTGTAGCTACTTATTTTATTGCGTGTCTCCACATGAGCGCGGAGTCTGTGAGGGCAGAGATAATGCCTGCTTTGTACATCATTGTTTCCATAGTGTTGACCATGCTATGTGCTCAATAACGCTTGTTTAAAAAAGAAGGCAGGAAGGGTAGGAGAGATGGATAAAGTTTAATTCTCAGCTCAGCATGGGTAATTTCACGTACCAGACTTAGGTCATTGTAAAGATTTGAAATTCCAGTATGGAATTCTGCCCAGATTTCTGGTTTTGAGACACAGGAATTCATCTGAAATTCTAGACTATCATCTACAGTAGCTAAGTATTGTAGCATCACTTTCTGCTCGATTATCAAGATTCTCCAGCTTGTCCTTCACTTCTGGCAGAAGGAAAGGTCCCAGATTTCAAAATCCAACCATTTGTTTTTCCCACTTATCAAATGATGATGATTGCTGGCTTAGATTTTCCCCTGTTAAAAAGTTGATCCCATTTATATGAAATATTCAGAATCAGTAAATCCAAAGAGACAGAAAGCATATTTTACTGGTTGCCTAAGTCTGATACTTGGTTGCAGGGGCTGGGAGGAGGGGGAAAGAGGAAGTGACTATTCAATGGATACGGGGATTCCTTTGGGGAGATGAAAACATTCTGGAACTAGTTTGATCTGATGTTGCACAGCATTATGAATATACTAAGTGCCCCTGAATCGTGCACTTTAAAATGGTTAAATTGGTGAATTTTTTAAAATTCATTATTTATGAATTTTGCCACAATAAAAAAACTGATCCCATATGCTTTCCTTTTACTTATTCTAAACGTAAGAGACCAGTATTACTGAAGACAATCTAATCCTTAACACCACTTTGTTAGACACAAAAATATGGTCCAAAATGGATAATAAACCTCATTATGTTTAGGGAAAACTTTCATTTTCTCATTTCCAGTTGATTTCATGAGGTAGGAGGTTACTACTTTTGCCTTAACTCTACTATAGCCAGAATGCTACTTGTGTGTCCTCTGTGCCTTAATTTGTAGTTAATGGTTTTTAAATTAAATATTATTATTTATTTTATTATTTAAGTAATGATACATTTAAAAATGTATCTTGCAACTACACATCAACATAATCATCCAGAAAATTTCCATAGGGTAAGCGTTTGAAGCAAGGTTACTGTTAAAATGCAAAATCTAGCACAGATTTCCACTACAGTACCACTCTTTCAAAAATAGGTTTACAGGGCTTCCCTGGTGGCGCAGTGGTTGAGAGTCCGCCTGCCGATGCAGGGGACACGGGTTCGTGCCCCGGTCCGGGAGGATCCCACATGCCGCGGAGCGGCTGGGCCCGTGAGCCATGGCTGCTGAGCCTGCGCGTCCGGAGCCTGTGCTCCGCAACGGGAGAGGCCACAACAGTGAGAGGCCCGCGTACCGCAAAAAAAAAAAAAAAAAAAAAGGTTTACACTGGGAAGAGGCCTTTCCCTTGTTATTATACATGCATTAAAACCAGAAGCCAATTTGCAATAATGTTTAGCCTTTGTGCATCTCCAAAGCTTTAGCATTCATATGCATGTAGGTGGTGGGCTTTCCTCACTTCACTGCACATTTCCTCCTGGAAACCTCTGGTCACAGCTGATGACTGGCGATTGATGTTTAACAGGGCTCCTATTGGCCTCACACGCGCACTGCCTTAGGAAGGAGGAAGAAGACCCGATGTTCTCAGCACAGGAGAAAAGCCTTCTCAACGTGCAGAGTGATAAAGATGTCCCTCCATGATAAGTGCTAAAAGTAACTGCCATGCTTTCAATCTCCCCTGCCTAAGACCTCTAAACTAGGGGATAAGTCTAGAAGCTTGCTTGAAGCCGACTGGATTTCTTCAGACTTTGAACACTGGATTTATTCCAACAAAGGTACTGCTCTCTTTAAGCTTTTAAATACTTGAGGCTGAAGTGTTTCTTAAGCAAATGAAACATCATCCGTGCTTCTCATTTTGGAATGAGACTTCATATATGTGAACTATTTTTCCTTCTTAGGAAGGAGTGATGTGTAAGAATTACCTATGGATATGAAGTGGCATATGGCTAACTGTGGGGGAGGAAGGGCAGAATGCTTCTATATTTCATCACGTGCTGGGGGCCGTGGGGAACGCAGTTATTAGCAAATACCAGAATGGCCTACAGGTAAACATATGGCATTTCTCACAATAATCATCTTCTAAAACCTTCTGAAAGTACTGTAAAAAATTCAGCAATAGTTTATTATACTGCTAGAAATTCAGTGTCACAAAGGGCCAAAGTTTACTGACAAACTAGTATATATGGATGAACTTGACCTTCAGCATTCACAAGAAAAGACCAATTGCATTGCATGTAATTTGTCTTGCCTGTGTTTTGCTGTTAGCATAATATAGAGATTCCTCTTCCTCTACAAACAAATTAAACAATGGCGACAAAAACTATCTTGGGTAATAAATTGCTACTAACTACAAGGATATCATTCATCATTTACTCTGGGGATATTTATTGACACTCTGCCATATATCAGACTTTGTCCTAGGTTGGGGCTACAGCAGTGGGAGAGAGAATCATTGTTGATAACTTCAAAGAGTTTATAATCTTACAGGAACACAGATGTGAATAATTACAAACAAACAATTGTTTTAGAAAAGACGAAGGCTTCCTTCATCAAGTTATTGTCTCAAAATACTAAATACTACCCAATTATGTTTGGCAAGAACACATTACTTCCTCATATAGGAACAGAAAACATTTCCCCAAATGCACTCTTTACGTTCATAATGAAGGTCCATCTCCCTCATGAGTTAAGTAAACCACCCTTACCATGAAGACTTTCCTGGGAGAGGCTATAGTTTATAAACCACTGTCCCAAGCAGCCAGAGAGATGCTCTCCATTTCTCAATAACTTTTGTACTGGTGTTGTGCTTGGAGACATTGAGTGTCAAGATGTTCCTTCCAGCCCTAAACTTCCTGTTTCTATTTTAGATCAACTGCCATGCAGGTTGGTAGAACCACGCTTACGTGTGAACTCAAGCACAGTTTCCTATTTTAAAAGTTAGGGAGACTCAAGTAAGGCAAGCAAACAGACAAAATCCCAGCAACTTCAAGTCTTGGTACCCAATGCAGTGTCCCGGTAAGCATGCAGTGGTCCTTTCATCTAGCCAGCAAAGTAGACTAAATCCACACCTCTTGCTTGAAATTCTTTGAAATTGAGATTATCGGGTAGCAGACTGGTTGCCTGGCATTGTCAAACCATCTTGATAAGCTCATCCCCCTATAAGTATGACTGGCAATGGTCCAGGAGAGCTGGGTACATGCCATGAATAAGCCAGAACTACTTAACTGAAATAAAAATTCCACACCTTAAACTCTCTTCTGAAGAGTTTAATTTAAAAAGAAAATTAGCACAGAGGCAAACATAAACAAAAGGGCAAGGTTATTGCATGCTTAGCACCAGATTTATCAACTGAATCATAATTAGAAGCCCTGCCACTGAAATAATGCAATTTGATGCTACATTTATTCTAGCATTATATTGATCGTCCCTAAAGAAACAAAGCTAACCTCAATAATGTCAACAAATATTTTGGAAACTCAGTTTCAATCCTACAAATGCATACAATTAGTCTCCCCAGTTGAGAGCGGGTGGGTACAACTGGTTTCTGAAATAGAACTGATGGTGGAGGCAATGAGAAACAATGAGGGTTTTGATCCTCTGGAATTTCTTGGCACTGATTTGTTGTGGGAAGAACCGAAAATCATTTTGCAGCAATAAAATATAATGTTTGATTTTCTGCTGACTTTTTCCTGGTTTACTGCAACTCCATGCATCTGGAAAACTTTCAATGATCAAAATGAAAGATATTTCCAACGAATCATTTGAGGTTGCTGAGATAGCTCAAAGCTTAAACACAATAGAGGAGAGCAGCCAATGGGAAGAGAGGGGACTGCCATGAAAGGCAGGAAGCCCATCTTCATGAGGAGCATCGCAAGGGTATGGTTAGTACAAAACAATAAATACTGCTGATGAGCCATCTTCCAAGAGGAAGAAACAATTCTTTTTTATGATCCATGAATAATGAGGCCAATCTGAAACTGGCAGCCTTTTACACAATTGGTGCAGATGTCTCCATGTTAGAATCTAGGGTTGGGACTTATACTGGCAGTGTTTATCTTTCTCTTTTGTGGAAACGTGTACCTGACTTTGGAGCGTCCGAGCCCTCAGCTCCTGTGTATTACATCAAGCTGACATTTGGGGATTTGGTCTTATGAATAATACATAGGCATTCACTGAGCAACTGCTATGTGCTAGGCACTATAGGGTGGCAGTGAGAAAGCAATGCCCCTGCTTTCAGTGGAGAGAGACAAATTATAAACAGGAAACCAACCATTCAATGTACACATCAAGAAGAAACTTCGAATAATGGTGGTGCCATTTTAGCAAGGGTGACTCTGGGGAGAGAGGCAGAATTTGAGCAGCGCTGTGAACGGAATCAGCGGCAAGTCCTGCCAAAGATGTGAGTTGCAGGCAGAGGAAGATATGGGGAAAGAGTGGGCTGGGCAAAGGTACCTAGGAACATGCTTGCCAAGTTCAAGGCATTTTTAAATGTTTCTTGTTTTATTCTTTGGTCCTCTTGAGACCTCCATTTGTTCAAACAGGAGAACGGTACTTGCTTTGGGTATTTAGTATCTGGAACCTGGTTTGAGACACTCAACTCGAAGGAGTGAATGTTGAAGAATTTCATTGCACATTATACAGCCGGAGATTTCTGCTTTAAAATGACATTTGGAAAAAAAAAAAAAAAGACATTTGGACAGTTGACCAACCTCTTAATTTGAATAACATTTTCCCAAAAAGTTATCAATACTCCCCCAGCATGTTAAAAAAAAATTATTTATTTATTTGGCTGTGCCGGGTCTTAGTCGTGGCACGCGGGATCTTTTAGTTGCGGGATCTGGTTCCCGGACCAGGGATCGAACCTGGGCCCCCTGCATTGGGAGTGAGGAGTCTTAACCACTGGACCATCAGGGAAGTCCCTCCCCCCGCATTTGATATACTTTTTAAAAAAATATTTTTTCCCTATTAAAAAAAATGTATTGAAGTATAGTTGATTTACAATGTTGCTAATATACTTTTTGTATGCTGCCTGAATCATTACTATAACTGGTAGTATTTAATTTATAATATTAAAGCAATTATGGTATCTTAATTAGAAAATTTATGACTTTTAGGATTCCTAGCATAGGAAAGAGAGAAAGGCAAAGGTTAGAAAAAGTTAAGCAATGGAAATAATGTGATTTATGAATGTAGAATTATTTAGTAAAGATGAAATGTATATACTGATTTAAAAGCTTTTTAATCTTAAGTTTTTCAGTGAATACCTCATCTTTCTTTTATTTTAAATTTAATTAATTAATTAGGCTGCATTGGGTCTTCGTTGCTGTGCATGGGCTTTCTCTAGTTGCGGCGAGCGGGGGCTACTCTTCGTTGCGGTGCATGGGCTTCTCATTGCAGTGGCTTCTCTTGTTGCGGAGCACGGGCTCTAGGAGTGCGGGCTTCACTAGTTGCAGCATGTAGGCTCAGTAGTTGTGGCTCGTGGGCTCTAAAGCGCAGGCTCAGTAGTTGCGGCACACAGGCTTAGTTGCCCCGCGGCATGTGGGATCTTCTCGGACCAGGGCTCAAACCACTTTGAGATCCTTAACCGCTGTGGATTCTTAACCACTGCCCCACCAGGGAAGTCCCAACCTCATCTTTCTTAATTCATGCCTACAGTAGTTTTATCTGCCAGATTAGAATTCAATTTTAAAAAAAGGAAATAAACGTCATTAATATTTCTTTATAACAAGTCTCCCACCTAAACGGCAAGGGGCAAATACAGTGTCTTCCCTGGGCTCAGGATTATGGTACACATACCCATCCTGCAATTAACAACACGATTTAATTAATAACACTACTCCATGCTGATATCATACTCTTAACAAGACAAGAAACTTTTCTCTTTTTTCTAATCTAACCCTTAAACAGTATTTCTGCTCAATTTCATTACTATGTCCTTGCTATTATCAAATCTTCTTTTTAAAGTGACTTGGGAATTCTGAAACACAGCTGACTGTGTGCACTCATGCAGTCATAAATCCATTAATTAAATATTCACTGAATACCTACACTGTGCCTCTTCTGCTCCCATTTGTTCTGCTTAAGGAAAATGACAAAAGTGCAAATTTTCAAAAATAGCCTTCAGACAGATTAAAGATGGCTGCCACTTCTTTGTCTTCTCCCATCAAGAAATGGAGGCTATTTCTCCTTCCTTGAATCTGCTTTATTGTAACTGCTTTAACCAAGAGAATGCAGCAGAAGTCAGGCCGTCCTAATTTCAGACCTGCCTTTGAAGAGTACTAACAGTTTCTATTTCCTCCCTCTTGGAACTCTCACATTCAGGACCCCAAAATCACCAGGTAAGAAGTCCCATTCCCCTTCTGGAGAGACCACATGGAGAAGCCATGTGGAGGGGAGAGGTACTGAAGCAACGTGGAGAGGGAGAGAGGCCCAGCCATCCCAGTGTCCCAGGTGAGCCCCCAAATGACTCTAGACCCTGTGTTATCTGACCACAACTGTGAGAAACTCCAAGAAAGGCCAGCAGAAGAGCTGCACAGCTGAGCCCAGTCAACCCACAGAACTATGAGAGAGAATAAAAGGACTGTTATTTTAAGCCCCTATGTTTTGGGATGGTTTGTTATACGGTAACAAATAATGAAATAACCCTCAGTGGAATTTGGGGGCTTGCCAATGAGACACTCCCACACATACGCTGCACTCTGAGTATTTCTGAGGTCAGCATAACACAAGAGGCAATGTATGGTTGTGTAACCAGATGGTTACAAAATCTCTGCCTTTTACAGAATGGACTCACTGAAAAGGATTCATTCCCCTCCCTCTAGTAATGAGCTGGTTATTCTGGGAGCCAGATAAAGGCAGCCCATTAGGCATCCCCTACGAGGGTGCTGGGGTAACTCACTGGTTGGGAAGAGACTATGGGACCTCATGGCCAAGGCACAGCTATGTCTCTAGAGGCATGCTGCAGCTTCAGCTCCACTGTACCCCGGGCTCACCCACAGCTCATCATCATCCCACTCCCCAAGCACAAGCGGACTGACAGTAATTGTCTGATACCCTTCAGAGCCACTAGAGTTGCCTTTCTTTTTTTTAACTGAAGTATAGTTGATTTACAATATTGTGTTAGTAGAGTTGCCTTTCTGATGTACAAAGCAGGCCATATCGGTTCCATCTTAAAGATTATCAGTAATGCCTCCTCTGCCCATCCCCTGCTCCCAGAATGATGTCCAAACTCCTCAGTAAGACATAGAACAGACTCTTCACATCCTCATGTATTCGTTTCCTGTGGTTGTCATAACAAATTACCTATATATAAACTTCATGGCTCAAAAACAATAGGAATGTATTCTCCCACAGTTTTGGAGGCCAGAAGTCTGAAATCAGGGGTCTGCAGGGCTGTGCTCCCTCCAAAGACTGTAGGGAAGAATCCTTGCTTCTTCTAGTTTCTGGTGGCTCCAGGCATCCCTTAGCTTGTGGTTGCTTCACTCCAGTCTCTGCTTCTATCCTCACATGGCCTTCTCTGTGTACACGTGTTCTTCTTTTCTTAAGAGGATGCTTGTCACTGGAGTATAGGTGCTCAAGCAGAGGGTGACAAAATGCACACCGATATTTCCTTTTCCTGGGCATTCTGGAAAACTATGGTTCTAAGCCTCCCTTGCATTTAAGTTTGGACCATGAGATTAATTCTCATCAAAGAAATAAAGACAGAATGATATATTCCATATCTAGGCTTCTCCACTACAATTTCCCAAGAAATCACTGGCTTTCTCTTATTTCCATCTGTGTGTCTGTAGTCTTGGGCAAATTTCATTAACTCTTTGAGTTTTACTTTGTCTGTTTGTCAAATAACACTGATAACTGTGCCCCAGGGTTGCTGTGAGAAGTAAAGGAGAGAAAATCCTAGCACATAGTAGGTTTTCATTAAATGTTATTTTGCTGTCTTCCTACATTCTTCTTAGAAACTGAAGGAGTTCATCCTGAAGGGAAGTGAAAGCTTAGCATGGATCAGTCCTATCAAAAGAAACATTTTCCTTTGTTGCATAAATCACTATTTCAAATCAAAGCTCATCTTACAGGACTAATTACTGTACAGAAGAGATTGTGATTGATCGTGTGGGGACTGTAGAGAGTGGAGATGGGGAAGGAAGAATGGAAGCTGCTGGAGCCAACCTGAAGGCAAGAAGAAAGGTTCACTGCATTTAGTTATTAGGGCCACTGTGCAGCCGGCTGGAGTTTCCTTGTCCTAACAACGCTGGCATTTAAATAAAGATGTTAGTGTTAATCATTAATTTTGATTAAAGCCTGCAGTTACTACAAAAGCTGAAAACATACCTGGCTTTTTTTCCCTCCCTGATTTTCCCCCTGGTCTTAGCAATGCAGAACCTCAATGGTCTGGAAGAAAATTTTTCTATTTTTATTAGAAACAAAATGGGGGGGGGGGAAGGGTGGAAATTATATCAGGAATGTAGACTGTGGAAGCGGGGAGAGTTTGGTGTGTTCGTGTAACGTTTCATAAAAGGGTGCCCGCTGTGTTGTTTTTAATTTAGGAATTATAGGGCTGAAAAGAGGTTTACTCACTAGTAAATATCCGCTTCCTTATTCTTCATGGCCATATTGTCCTTCAGGGATTCAGTACTCATTGCAGAACTGTTTAATCGTTACCCAGCAGATAACACACAGCGCTGGACTTTAAAGTCCAGACAGTGGAATATAATGAGGCAGCTTCAATTAATAGTCTTGAAGTGGAAACATAAACTAGTTTTCATGGTGGAACTCTTGACTTGGGCAGCATTTTCCCCAAACACTCATCCCCAAATTCAACTCCTGAAGTAGGCAAGAATTGTCATTAGAGCCCTCCAATGATAACTGCCAAGCATGATTTCTTGGTGCCCGCTGTTGACCCTGAGTCCCCAAGAGTTTTCTGAGACATTTCAGCCAGACCAATCACCCCTCCACAGCACCCGTGATGTCACCTGGCTCCCAGACCCCCTGTGCACTGCCTCCCACGCCCATGGGCCCTGTCCTCCCCACCATCCAATCCTGTTTGATGGATTCTCATGTATTCACACCAGTGATTCATAACAGACATTTGTGTAGTTCCTATTATTTGCCCCTTAGATTTTGACATATAACCGTAGCATCTGCCTAGAAAAGTGGTTCTCAGCTGCGGGACAAGTTTGCCTTTCAGGGGACATGAGTAAGAGAACACCTACCTAAGGTGACGTAAAGAGTCAGGGGAAGTCTGAGAAGAAAGGCAGCCCATGTTTGGTCCAGGGCCTCAACAATATCCAGATTCAGTGTCAGCTTCTATGATTTATTCACATTTGCCTCATTGACAATATGGCAGCCACAGCTGTAATTGTTACATTTCCATGGAACAATGTCTCAAAGCAGGAAGGGGAGAGAAGCTTGCCATTTCCATATGCTCCTCTGTCAAGGAAGAAAGTTTCTGCCCAGCCCAGCCCCAGTAGCTCCCTGAGTTCACACTGGCCAGGACTGCATCACACGCCCATGTCTCTGCCATAGCGGCAAGGGAGGCTAGGAAAATAGGTTCTGGCTGTTTAGTGGGAGGGGGTGTCTGCTGGCAAGGAAAAGAATGTGAGAGGTTCCACAAGAAGGCACATAACAGTAGAGACACTGCCTGGCCCTGCCCTCACAGAACTCACAGCCTACGGCAGGGAGAATCAGATTAGCACAAGCCCACTGCTGCCATCTAGAGCTAGAATGTAAAAGCCAAAACAGGAGCTGTCAGCACTGTCTGGAGAGGTCAAGGAAGGCTTCGTAGCAGATGCATGCCTGACCTTTCTCCTGAAATCCCTGTTTTATTAAGAGCATCTCCACCCAAGTCAGAAGCCCAAGGAGTTGTCTTCAAATCTCCTCTTTCCACTTCCCCACATGTGACTCACCCCCAAGATTTGTCAACACTCCTCTCTCCCCCACCTCCATACTTTCTTAGCCTTAATTAAAGAACACAGACTGAGTTCAAGATCTTATCGCCACTTTCCTTCCTGATTGCTGGACTCCTCCACTTTAATCCATCTTCCACACTATCTCCATAGCTATCATTCCAAATCTTGAATATGGTCATGTCAAAATTCCTTGCTGGCTCCTTACTTTTTATTTATTTTTAATTAATTAATTAATTTATTTATTTTGGCTGCACTGGGTCTTCATTGCTGTGCGCGGGCTTTCTCTAGTTGTGGAGAGTGGGGGCTACTCTTTGTTGAGGTGCGCGGGCTTCTCAGTGTGGTGGCTTCTCTTTTTGCTGAGCATGGGCTCTAGGTGCATGGGCTTCAGGAGTTGCAGCAAGCAGGCTCAGTAGTTGTGGCATGCTGACCCTAGAGCGTGTGGACTTCAGTAGTTGTGGCGCATGGGCTCAGTAGTTGTGGCATGCAGGTTCTAGGGCGCACGGGCTTCAGTAGTTGTGGCCCACCGGCTCAGTAGTTGTGGCGCGTGGGTTTAGTTGCTCTGCAGCATGTGGAATCTTCCCGGACCCGGGATCAAACCCATGTCCCTTACATTGGCAGGCGGATTTTTAACCACTACGCCACCAGGGAAGTCCCAGCTCCTTACTTTTCAAATAAAATGCAATCTGGTCTCTTTAGTGGGCCACGCAAGGCACTGCAGTCTTTCTTCACCTGCCTTCCTAGCCTCACCTTCTGCCTTTCCCCTTTTCCATAGAAAAACTGGGCAATTTTGCCATTACCCAGATGTGCCACATAATTTCATGCCTCCATGCCTTTGCACATGCGACATGCCCTTCCTCCCCATCCACTTCCCTTATTTGTTAAAATTCATCATCTCAGGTCCAACTTAAATGTTACCATTTCCATGAAGCGTCCTCAATCTCTCTGTGACAGAATTAATTTGCTGCCTCTTCTGAGTGTTCAGAATGTTCTGGTGAACCTCTACTGAGGAATTCCCCCACTGTATCTATTATACAGTTCCTATGGGCCAGGTACTTATAAAAGTATTTCATATGAGAAACTCACTTAATCCTCACAACAGCCCTCTTTATAATTACCATCCCCATCTCACAGATGGGGGAAGCTGAGGCACAGCAATCTCAAGGAACTCTTCTTGGTTTCAAATGCAGTCAGTCTGACCCCAGAGGTGAGTTCATCATTTCTGCAGCACCACTGTGCAATGGAACTTCCTATGGTGATGGACATGCTGCACATCTCTGCTGTCCAATATGGTAACCACTAACCACACAGGGTTACTGAGCGCTTGTTATGTGGCCAGGGTGACTAAGGAACTGGATTTTAATTTAATTAATTTAATTTAAACAGCCACATGTGACTAGTGGCTACCTTATTGGATAACACGGCTCTGTACCATATTCCTCTCCGTATAAGGGCAGGGACTACAGCTTGCTCATATGCCCCCAGGACCCAGCTTCAATGTTTGTTAGATTAAAATAGGCGTATTTCCTTTTCTGCCATAAAAATGTAGGGCAGCCTTTCTACCCCTACAAATGAGGGACAAGACTATTTTGCTGAGTTCCATTTTGTAACATATGATAAACAATTCCTAACGTTAGAAAATATGGTTAATCACTCTAATTGAAAATGCTTCTCAAAAAGTTGCTTTATTACTTTTTCATACCACACGCTCACAAAGCAACCTCATGCGGCTTAGAGGAGAATCTGACCTCTGTGTTCAGAAATACAATTCCACTTATTGACAATTCTTATTTATATTTACAGGTCAACATCTAATAACATTTATAAGGTCAGCACACTGCACGAAGGAATAGGAAATAAAAGTCAGCTGCAGTAAAGACAAGCACATCCCGAAAGCTATTTGTTTTGCGTTGCTAGAAAGCTATTTTTTTGTGCGTGTGTATATATATCTCCATATCCTATGAAGATTTATGCTTAACTTTGACAGATATCTGTATCAAGAAATTACATTAATTTAAATTTCTGAACACGTTCATAAGTCAATATGAAATTATCTAAGTGACAAAGGCAGCATGTTTTGTCTTCACCATGTTATTTAATGTATACATGAGAAAAGGCTAATTTTTCTCCCCCATTCAGCACAGTGCACAGAGAATAATAATATCCGAAGAAATAATTTCCCCATATGTTTAGCTACAGTTTAAAGAACACACTGGGCTGTTTGTATGTTTTGAGTTTTGTTTGCTTTCTCAGGGAGAGAAGAGGGCTGGCAAGAAAGCGACTGTTAAAAGTTGTAATGAATTTTCAAATAATTCAAAGGATTATGGCTTGAAAGCTATATAACATAAGGCTGCAACAAGATACTAATTGGTTTTGTTGGATCGGGGTTACAAAGTGGTGGCCCTTGGATGTATTTTATTCTGCCCACACAATGTTTTTTTAGAAATGTATATCTGAATGCTTTCAGATAGGACTTGTATGCTCAAATGTTCCATTCCTTTTTGTTTTATATCTGCTCAGTACTCCCATCTAGTTTGCCTGTCTGGCCCCCGGAGGCATTTAAATTTGCAACACCTGATTAGGCGGTAGTCCACTAATTCAGAGCACTTAGACGCTTTCCCCCAAAGTCCTATTCTTACCTAGTTATTATTCAAATGACATCATAATTGAAGGACACTGTGCAATGCGCTGTTCAGATGCAATACACCATCAGTTCACCAAGTTAGATTTATTGATCCTTTAAACAAAAAGGACAAATTCACTTCCTGCATTAATGAATCTTCTCTAATTCTGGAGGAATTAATTCATGCAGGAAATATTTACAGAATACAGATTTGTAGACCCATGTTCTTTAAGTCACAGTGTTCTTCAAGTCACAGAATCCTAGCAGAACTAGAATTCTGGGATGTATTGGCAGGTTTTACTGTCTACCATAGTTAAAATGACTATAATTACCAAATCTACAAATACCGCCATTCTCTTTTCTCCAGATCTGTTTTCTCCAGTGTTTGCTGGGAGTCCCACTGAAAAAGGAAACTTGACCTGAGGTCTCACCACCCCTTTGCTCACTCACTATCTACCATCTTCAGCCACTGTCCTTCTTCTCCTATTCTATTTCATAACTTTGGGGAAATTCTTCATCTTTATTCTATAGGAGGTGCTGAAACAAAATCAGTTTCGAAACCTGCAAATATTACATTTTTCCTTATTTGCCAAAGGGAAAATGACATTAAAATTTTTAATTCCAGAAAGCAACTATATATCTAGAATTTTTATTGAACCACGAATAATGCATCCAATATCAGCTATGTAGTTTTCCTCTAAGACCCAGGTATCCCGAAGAGATCTTGAAGGTAAAGTCCAGTATTGGTCACGGTTCTCCAGAGAAACAGAAGAATATACAGAGATAACATAAGATTTATTATAGGAATAAGCTCAGGTGGTTATGGAGGCCAAGAGTTCACCCTTCTTCTGCCTTTTTGTTCTATCGGGCGCTCGATGGATTGGATGATGCCCACCCACACTGACGAGGGCACGCCTTCTTTACTCAGTCTACTGACTCAAATGCTAACCTCTTCCGGAAACACCCCCTCAAACACAATCTGAAATAATGTTCCATCAGCTATATGGGCATCCCTTAGTCTAGTCAAAGTGACACACAATATTCACCATCACAGTCCAATGCCTTATGAAGGAGCAAGGACTGTTAGTGATCATGCAGTTACTCCCTGATGAAACCAAGACCAGAAACAGCTGGACCAGAGATTCAGAACCCTCACCGTCCATCAGAACGATCATGACCCAGAGGGGGAAGGACTTTACTTTTACATGCTGATGCCTGGGCTCCACTCCAGAGAATCTGAGGTGAGGCACCAGGCATTGGAACTTTGTGACCCTAGGTGATTCAATGTGCAGCCAGCATGGAGAACCTCAGGTCCAGACCAGCACTCCTCCAAGTACTGTCTTCAGACAGTCAGCATCACAGTCATAGGGGATGCCTGGGAAAATGGGAATTTCTGCCTACACTTCCCAAAAAGCAAAAGAATTGGGATCACTAGGGCCAGGGTTCAGGAATCTGCATATTCCTAGATCTCTCTTAAATATGTAGGCCCAGTAAAGACTGTGAAGCATAGGCTAGATAAAAGTAGAGAACTACAAGGACCACTGGCATTAGAGGCAGACATGGGTATTAATCTCAACTTGGCCATCTAAAAGCTACGGACCCCCTTTAAGGGTGACTTTCTTAACCTCCTTTAGCATTAGTTTCTTTATCTCTAAAATGGGGTAATGGTAATGATCTCAGAATTAAATGAAATAATACGAAGTAATAAAACCACAGCATTGCAGAACTGGTGATCCATAAATTCCCTTCTCCATTTTGCCACTGTCTAGAAGAAGGCTCTTTTTTTGTAATCTCATTTATTCAGCTATAAATATCAGAAAACAAGCAATTTGTAGTCATGTCCTACAATTGTGACTGAGCAAGAGTGCTTCCACATATAAAAATATTACAAGAATTGACGGAGTACTTTTAAATTGTCTGTTTGACCAGAAGGAAATCTTCAGGCAGAGTCCCAAATCTTGTTTTGTCATCATGTATACATAGGATTTTTTTTTCTCCATAGGTCAAGATAAGTTCACTAGCTTGTCAGGCCACTGGACTCAACTGTCAGGTGGCGTTTCTGTCCTTGGAGGAATCTGAGCCTTTGTATTTCTTTTATGTGTTATTATCCCAGCAAGTCATTTGCTATCTAACCTACCAGAGCAGCAGTAAACTAAAACTGTCTGTTCATTGTGTCAATCATTTAAACGTAAGACAGGAGGAAAACATCTTTCTGATAAATGATCTCCTTTTTGATCTCAGGAAGAGAATACAATTTGTCCTGTGTTAACCGTGAGTTTCCATTTCCAAGGGTAACATTCTAAGGCTGAGCTACATATAAACATGTGAGGCCAATCTGGTTACACTAAAACTTTCAGACTAAGAGGCAAAAAATTAGAAAAGAGGCTGGAAGTAGTTTAGAGGAACTCACTTTCCCCCAACTGCCAGCTTCTACTGAGAAGACCAAGGAGCACAGTTTTCCTTTTCTTTAGTGGCTTCTGAGGAGAAGGAGCCACCTCTGCAGCTGACGTAGCCCGGAAAAGCTTTCCCCGCTCTCTGCACTGCTCATCTTCTTCATGCTCAACAGCACTCATTTGGGAAGCAACTGCAGTGAAGGCCCCAAGCCTCTCTCCTGCCATTATCATCACAATAGCTCTCGGTTCCCACAAAAATGGCTGTGAGCTACAGTCCATCCTGGATGTCGACCCTGTCCTCCTCGCTCTTGCTAACCTGGTCTCCATCCCCTTGCCCACTGAGTCTCCAGGAGAAGCCTCCCTGCTGCCAGTACCTATCAGGCCCCACCAAAATTGTGCCAAAGAGTCTCTCTGTGGCTGCTCTCTAAAGTGCCAGCATGGAGTTGGAGTCCATTCAGAAGGACGGAGAGGCCCTTTGCCCCAAAATGGTATCACAGTTTGGCCGTCGGCACCACAAAGCTTCTGTAATTGTGGTCAGGGGCTCCTAGAGTACTTGAATGATCCTGTTAACCTTGGCCTTTATATTGCTTTCACTGTAGGGTGTTCAAAACCAGCTCAAAGTGGAGTATATGGATGATGTGCCTGAAGAATATGACAGAAGCTGAATCAATAAGGAATGTTTCTTGCTGAGGAGCAGAATTATTAACCATGTGAAAATAAATATATTTTATTATCTCAATAAAAGAAGGTAGGGCATTCCTAGCTCGTTGCCTTAGATCAACAAAATCACCAAGGTCCCCCAGGATCATTTCTATCTTTCCACTTTGCCACCCTCAGCATTTTGCCTTAGTTTGTAACCTCATGGTTACAAGATGGATGTTACAAATCCAGGCATTACATCTTATAACCACACTCAAGGCAGGAAGAAGGGGGAAAGTGTAGTGTAGAGGAGGTATCTTTCCAAGCTCCCTATCTTCTCAGGCAGTAAAAATCTCTCCTGGATATCACTCAGTAGTCTTACCCTTATGTCTCATTGGTCAAAAGTCACATGGCCACCTAGTTTACAAGAGGGGCTTAGAAAGGGAGTATTTGTCCAAAGGAAATGGAATTACCATGCACTTATTTAGACCACCAGTTTAGACGACCTGTTGAGACTCATCTCCTGGTATAGTACACACTGTCACCTAAGTAAAACTGAGCTCTTGGTGGTAAGGGAAAAGGGGGAATACTATTATGGATACAACTAACTTCGTGCCACAGAAAGGAAGAGAAAAAACACAGTCTTGCTACTTGAGGAGCTACTTCCATTATCACCAAAAATAGATTTACTCTCTACATGTCAATAATACTGTTGTATCCTTAAACGTAATGATAATATAAAAGTTCAGAAGCTGTGGGGACAAGGTCAAGACTTCAGAGTCCTAACATTAAAGTGAGAACATCAAAGAATCAATAACAACTCTGTCCTAGTATGGTCACTGTTGATGTTCCTAAAAGGTGCTGATGAGTATTGACCTCCCATGAGTGCTGGAGGTCAAGGCTGATACACAGTCAATTCCAGCTTGCTTCCCAAGAAGGGTGAAAGTAAGGACCAAGACAGGAAACTCAATATTGGATTCAGCTAATTGTGTAAAACCACTTGACTTGATGTTGGTAGGGCAAAATTGAACGCTAAATTTAAAACCCAAATTAAGCTCTTGCCTTCCTCGAAGCCAACATTGTAAGACTGTCTCTTGCCCTTCAACTAAAAAGATCAAGGATCAACAGGATTTGATGAAAGAGACATACACCCTCCTTAGCAGCGAGCTTAGTGGCAAAGTCTCTCTGTAATGATGTGAGTTTAATGAGTAAGGCGGCACTTTATGAAGTCTGCCTTTCATGATGGAGAGCTCTGTCTGGTTTTCACTGAAATAGATACTGTAAAAGGTAAAAATGACAATGTTTTAAACCAGATGATAACTATTTATACCTACCCATTTGAAAGAGAAAGACAGAGGGGATAAGTGTGACCATTTCAAAATAAATTGACAATGCTTCTTCAGTAGCCTAATGTTCACTTGATGGATGTTGTGGGTCAAGGAATTTAGGCCATATATAAATGTGGTTTTAATTTGCTCTTCAACCAAAGTTTGATTCAACTTTTCTTCAATAAAAGTGTTATATTAGCATAAATATTAAAACTGAAAATATTACAGTTTAGAAAACTAGGGCCATATATTCCATGTTGGGGCTGATGTCTATGCTCAGTACTGACATACAAACACATACCACTTACCTTTGACAGCCTTTTTCATTTACTAGAAAGATTTGGAAGATGTCCAGTGGTACATTAGACTACTAATCACACTCAAAGACTATAAACAAAATGAAAAATGGCAGCTGTCTCCTGCACAATGCCTCATTCTTCCAAATCCCGCCTTCCTCAGTTTCCTTTCTATCGGCCTCTGAGAATGCCCTGCCTATCAACTACATTCTTCCAGTTATTCAGGCCAGAAACCTCAGAGTTATCCTTGACCCACACACATATATTTATCCCATCAGCAAATCCTGTTAGCCCTGTATTTAAATCATATCCAGAATCTACCCATCTTCTACAAGCTCCACAGCCAGGCCAGTGGTTCCAGCCTCCCTATTCACTCCCCTGGATTCCTGCAATAACCTCCATCCAGTCTCCTGACCCTTACCTTTGCTCGTTTCTCAGGCACTCATTTTCCTTCAGGGAATTCTGCCTCTTAGTGGGTGTGAGAGAGAGGTGAGAGGCCATCGCCATTTCCATTTCAATTCCATTTAAAGAGATGATCTCCCATGCCAAGTATGAGTGGCCACAAAGTAGATTCCTACTAGTTCTATTTTTCTGGAGTGAGAGTTAAATAACAAATCTCACTGAAAGGTAATTTAATAACCTGTCAAATTATTATATCTTTCATATTGGATTGCTTACAATTGGATGAAAAAACGAAAGAGAAACAGGAACTCAGCTTTTGCCAGACCTGAAAGAAACTAAAGAATATTTGACCTAGGGGCTTCCCTGGTGGCGCAGTAGTTGAGGGTCCGCCTGCCAATGCAGGGGACACGGGTTCGTGCCTCGGTCCGGGAAGATGCCACATGCCGCGGAGCGGCTGGGCCCGTGAGCCATGGCTGCTGAGCCTGCGCTCCGCAACGGGAGAGGCCACAACAGTGAGAGGCCCGCGTACCGCAAAAAAAAAAAGAATATTGACCTAAAGAATATTGTTCAGAGGCTTAGACCCCTGAGTCACTAACAGAGTATTTTTCCAAAGACCAGGCATTTGGATAATTCTTTAATATCCAATACTTTTGTACTATTGTGAGGTTGTAACAGCAGAAAATGATTCAGGGAAGGATGATGCTATACTGAGAGCAAATAACAAATTAATGGAAAGGAAGGAATACCGTCCATTTGGAATTGTGTTCTCTATTGTTGGTGCAAAATGACTCATAAAAATTCTTTCACGTAATAGTCCATTTAAGTGCATGTGTACTCATGTTCAAAATTCCTCCTAAAACAAAAGTATTATTGGGTAACTCAGGGACTACAGCAAAATAATCATTAACATATTATCTATCATTTAAGCCTTAAACCATAGCTCTCATGAGAAGAAAGAGAAAGATGTCAATGGGGTGACAATAAAAAGCAAAAACAAAGAAATAAAGGTGAAGGTTGACAGCACAGAGTGTCAGCTGCAAAGCAAGTCAGCATCACTTCTGAGTCACAGCAAGTGAGAACAGGATTAGGATTGATATTAGGTTTTAGTCCACAACAAACTCCTCAGCCATTTTCTCCTGCACTAACAAATTATTTTGCAACATTCCTCTTGCTACAGTCACCAGCCACAGCCTGAAAGGAAACAAATACATTCTCCACGACCCAGGTGCATTTTCAGCATGAACGATTAGGGTGCCACAGAGAGAAATGTACAGCATGATGCCATTAGCTGCTACATCACAGAAGTGTCCTACGAATTTATAGTTCAGACTTCTGTATTCCTCAATACAATGGAAAAGCCCTTTTGTCGTCTGTATGAAGCTGTCGCACAAACATAAGTCTGTCTTTAGGGAAGGTAGATGTTATGTTCACTGCAGAGTGGAGGGTTTGTCAAACAACCTCTAAACCCTTACTCAGACACCCAAAGCAGTCTTCTCATCTCAAAGGCAACTCCGTTTTTCGCTTTACTCAGGCTCCAGCTTGGAGACATGCTTTGCTCACTGGTACTCTCATAGCCCACAAACAGTTGGTCAGGAAACCCTGTCGGCTCTACTTTCAAATCATTTCCAGAATCTGACCTCTTCTCCCTGCCTCCAGAGCTGCCACTTTGTCTGACTCTCCCACAGTCTCTCACCCGCGTTAGTGATGGGCCATCTCTGAGGCTCCTCCAGGGTGAGGCTGACACTGCCAGTCCAGGGACCACACTTGGGTGGCAAGGCTCTGGAGTGTTTCAAATGGAAGGATATCTGAGAGAGCGGGAGAGACTGGAGAAGAGGAGGGTATCCTTGGCTGTGAAAAATAGGATATGGAGTGATCTACATGCAGCACATGAGAGAAGGCATTGGGGACAGTCCCAGCGAGTGGAGTCACCTGCCTGATTGCCCCCTTACTTCTGCCCTTGCCCCTTGAGTCTCTTCTCAACACAACAGTCAGGTTGAACCGTCTGCTCTAAACCTGCAGTGGTCTCCATCTCAGAGCAGGTCAGTCATTACCATGACTGATCTGGACCATTACTGCCTGAGCTCCTCTCTTACTTCCTCCTCCCCTCTCCCGCATGGACCACGCAGTCACAAGGGCCTCCTCCTTTTGGCTTGAGCTGCAGGCAGCTCCTGCTGAGGCCTTCTCACTAGTTGTTCTTTGCCTAGAGTGTTCTGTCCCATTATGTGCATGAGCTAAATCCCTCACTTCCTTCAGGACTTGATGCAAATGTCATCTCAGTTGGCCTGAGCACACAACTCCTCAATGAGCCCCTACCTGTCCCTTGCACCTTTCCCCAACTTCTGACCCCTTTACCCTCTCTTAGTTTTCCCACAGCACTTATGTCTTACATACTATACAATCTATTTCCTTATTACCTTAATCAGTTACTGCCTGTCTTCTGCACCAGAATGTAAGCAGTGTGAATGCAGGGATTTTTCTCAGCATCCTTCATTGATATATGCCCATCACCTAGCACAGTGCAGGGCACAGAGTAGGTACACAACGAACGTATGTTGAGTGAATGAAAGTAGTCTTTGGTGATAATATCTCCTACATGCAGAAAAAGCTTTTATCATGACAAAAAAAAATCCTAAGAGAAAACCCCCTTTTTAAAAAAAAGTTTGTGTTCTGGTAATAGTCATATATACAGAAATAGAGAATAGTACAATGAAGGCCGTGGACACGACACCCAGCTTCAACAATTATCAGCACATGCCACACTTGCTTTAGTTATATCTCCATCCAGTTCCCCCAGCAGATTATTTTGAAGCTAGTCTCAGGAACTGTATCATTTATTTGTAAACATATCAGTATTATCTCTAAAATACAAGGACTATTATCACCCGTAACAAATTCAGACGACCCCACCATCACCACAGGCCCAGGAAACTACTGATCTAATTTCTGTCCCTCTGGTCTCACCCGTTCTAGAAGTTCACGAAAGCAGAATCACACTGTATGTACTCTTTTGTGTCTGGCTTCTTTTGCTCAACATACTGTTTTTGCAGTTCATCCATGTTTCATACCATACCATATTTTAAAGTAGAACTGGAATAGTAATTGTCAAGGTTTTTGAGGAAAGCAAGATGAGGTGAAAGTTAAGTGACTTTACACCCTGATTAAGTTAGATACTGAATTTAGTAGCTTGCAAACCTCCAACCACAAGACGGGGTTAAATCCTCACTCTCCAAAGTGTAGTCTGTCCCAGGGGTCAGCAGCATTGGCATTCTCTGGGCGCTTGCTAGGAACGCAGAATCCCAGGCCCTGTCCCAGACCTACTGAGTCAGCATGTGCTAAATTAACAAGACACCCAGGCAGTTGGTGGGCGCCCTCCGGTTCCAGAAGCGCCTGGGTAAGTACTCTTTACAAACACCAGCTTGGTATCAGGGGGTGGAAAGATATGGAACACTGCAGGAGAAAGCAACTAATGTAGTCAAGTTTGAATTTCCTTTTTAAAAATACGTCTGCCGCTGAGATTCAGGAAAGCTGACTGGATTATCTAAACCACGATAGCTTAAAGAGCTCAAGAAGGGTGGCTGTGCATTTACACAGGGGAAATCATTCAGAACTCAATGGCTGGCAGTCTGAAATGGAGAAATCACACTGAAGAGCAACAAGAAGGGACAGTTCCTTTAAAGGAAAGAATCCTTGAATTCCCACATATTCTTCTAAAGCAGAAGGGTAGCTGGGTTACAGAATTTTAAAAAAATACTGGAGAAAGGATTCAGGTGCAAATATAAATAGTGACTTTTAAAATGGCTATAAAATCTCAGGATGCTTACACAACTCTGTCAGAACCATAAACATTGACCCAACTGCAGGAAGAAAACAACCTATGCGAGGTGGAGCTCTCCCTATTACATGGTTGAGAGGTTTCTAGAACAACGAGGCACACAGTCCCTGAGTAGGCACTAACAGAAGACTGAAAGGCAGAAGATATTCCCCATCTCAAGCTAAAGAGAAATGAACCTACACACTGCGGCAGTGTATCTGCCCACCCGTCTGCAGTGTCACCAGCAGCAGCAGGATACTCTCCTGCTTAGCTATCCTAAGAGTGCCTAACTGTGAAGTTCAGAAAAATTTCTGTTGATTTTAATAAGGTCATGCTTGTTACACTGGATGAACCCAAGGCCCTCTGTCCTCCTTGCCTTCTCCCCCTTGACCAAATGCTCCCTATTCTCCAGGGCAGTGACTGGATCTGTCATTCATTCTTTCTTCCTAACACTTTTCATTATGCTCGAAATATGTGATCTTGGAACCTAGTGCAAGAGCCCTGTGCTAACTTTCTATCTATTCCACTGGATCTCAACTGGGGGTGACTGTGACCCCCAGGGCACATTTGGCAATTTCTGGAGACATTTTTGGTTGTTACAACTCGCGGGTGCTACTGGCCTTTAGTGGCATTTAGTGTAGGCTGCTAAACATCCCACAATGCACAGGACAGCCCTACAAAGAAGAATCATCTGGTCCCAAATATCAATTAGTGCTGCTGTTAAGAAAGCATGCTCTCCTATAATCTGTTGTCCAAGAAACAGCAAGAATCATCTTATCCAAAACAACCATCTGGGAATCTTTCTGGTCCTTTGACTTCACATTTCTTGAACTGTAGTTGAGGCTAGCCAAGTTGACACATCCAAAAAGCCATGGCAGAGTTAAATGCCTTATCACACCCAATTCACTGAGGACAGTACCTTGCTCATGGTTAGCACTCAATAATTGTGACTACTGTCCTTACCAAAGACATAAAAATTTATTTAGCCCAAGATTCTTATACCAAACTGCTTGTGCATATAACACATTTTCATATTTTGAAATTGAAATTCTCAATTTCAACTTTACATTGACTTATATTAGCTAAAACATATTTTCATCCCTAACCAAAAATAGGTTATCTGTCACCAAGATGTCATAGATCCTTGATAGGCAGTATAAAATCTTAATAAAACCTTTAAGAACTCTGGGGAAAAATATATGCAAAACAAAATGCAAGCTCAAGCACCTGTATAGGAAGGAGTTCCTAACAGCAGTGCCCATCAGAGTCAACTTCAAACTTTTAAAAAGTAAATATACTCTCGGCCAGGATTCCTCAAGACTCTCAAGGTCGTAGAAAACAAGGAAACAGAGAAACTGTCACAGAACAGAAAAGACTGGGGAGACATGACAACTAAACGCAATGTGGTATCTGGATGAGACCCTTGAACAGAAAAGGGAGTAGTAGAAAAACTGGCGAAATCTAAATCCAGTCTGAAGTTCAGTTAATAGAAATAACATTGTAGCATGGAGCTCTCAAGATGTTAACATTGGAGGAGTTGGGTGAGGACTATGTGGGAACTGTCTGTGCTATCTTTGCAACATGTTTGTAAATCTGAAATTATTCTCAAATTAAAAGGGTATTTAATAAAATAATAAGCAAACAAACCCAGATGATCCTACAGGGAGTTTGATCAAAATTCTGAGGTCCAGACATGTGTAGAGTGACAAAGCTCTCGCTGATTCTGAAGCAAACCCCAGGGCTGAGACCCATCCGAGGCTTCCTTTCTGAAAGAGCATAGCCTATTCCCAGTTCTTTTCTTTTTTTATTTTGGCCGTGCTGCACAGCATGCAGGATCCTAGTTCCCCAACCAGGGATCGAACCCATGCCCCCTGCACTGGATGTGCAGAGGGCCAACCGCTGGACCACCAGGGAAGTCCCCTATTCCCAGTTCTTGTTATAAAATCATCCCTTCAGGAAAACAGAGGATACCTGAGGGACAAGAGAGCAATGTCTGCCCAGGATCATTGCTGGGCTCTCCAATCTCTGACCAAAAGCAGCAGACCCCTAGGAAATGTGAGGCTCATCTTGTATTCTTGGCCCTTTCTTTAACTGTGGAAAGTGCCCTCATTCTCACCATCTCAGAACCTAATTATTGAGCAGAGTTACTCCATTTCCCACACAGCAGATTTTTAGGTACTGATTCTTGAGCCTCTAGTTGTGTCCTCTTGCACACGTGTCTTTTGCTCACCCTGTCTTCCTTCCAACACATGTGGGACTGAAGGAGTAGGCGGTTGTCAGAGCCTCCAGGCCTGCAACAGGCCAAGATCGGGAGGACGTCCACTCCCTCAGATGCTCATTCTCCCAGGAAGGGCTGCAGAAGGACTGTCCTGGCGCTTGGTGTGAATAACAACAAAAGCAAGTGCATTGGGCTTCCCTGGTGGCGCAGTGGTTGAGAGTCCGCCTGCCGATGCAGGGGACACGGGTACGTGCCCCGGTCAGGGAGGATCCCACATGCCGCGGAGCGGCTGGGCCCGTGAGCCATGATGGTCGCTGAACCTGCGCGTCCGGAGCCTGTGCTCTGCGACGGGAGAGGCCACAACAGTGAGAGGCCCGCGTACCGCAAAAAAAAAAAAAAAAAAAAAGCAAGTGCATTGTTGAAAAACCACCTCCAGAGCACAAAGGTGGTACTACTTCACTTGGTAAAGACCTTGGGTCTCCATCTATGTTACTCTTTTCTGCCCTGAGGCAGGATTTTAATGCCAAAGCCAAAATAAGAATAAGAAATAAAGAGAAAAAGAAAGGAAGGGAGGGAGGAAGGAGGAAGGGAGGAAGGAAGTGAAAGAGAAAGGGAGGAGGGAGGGGGAGGGAAGTTAGCTTCAGAAAAAAAAAGCAGTATCATTTTTTTTTAATTTTTAAATTTTATTTTATTTACTTTTTAATACAGTAGGTTCTTATTAGTCATCCAGTTTATACACATCAGTGTATACATGTCAATCCCAATCGCCCAATTCATCACACCACTATCCCCACCCCCCCCACCCCCGGGGTTTTCCCCCCTTGGTGTCCATACGTTTGTTCTCTACATCTGTGTCTCAACTTCTGCCCTGCAAACCAGTTCATCTGTACCTTTTTTCTAGGTTCCACATACATGCGTTAATATACGATATTTGTTTTTCTCTTTCTGACTTACTTCACTCTGTATGACAGTCTCTACATCCATCCACAACTCAACAAATGACCCAGTTTCCTTCCTTTTTATGATTGAGGAATATTCCATTGTATATATGTACCACATCTTCTTTATCCATTTGTCTGTCGATGGGCATTTAGGTTGCTTCCATGACCTGGCTATGCTAAATGGTGCTGCAATGAACATTGGGGTGCATGTGTCTTTTTGAATTATGGTTTTCTCTGGGTATATGCCCAGTAGTGGGATTGCTGGATCATATGGTAATTCTATTTTTAGTTTTTGTGTATGTTTTTTTTTTTTTTTTTTTTTTTTTGCGGTAGGCGGGCCTCTCACTGTTGTGGCCTCTCCCGTTGAGGAGCACAGGCTCCGGACGTGCAGGCCCAGCAGCCATGGCTCACGGGCCCAGCCGCTCTGCGGCATGTGGGATCTTCCCGGACTGGGGCACGAACTCGTGTCCACTGCATCGGCAGGCGGACTCTCAACCACTGCGCCACCAGGGAAGCCCAGTTTTTGTGTATTTTTTAACATCTTTATTGGAGTATAGTTGCTTTACAATGGTGTGTTACTTTCTGCTTCATAACAAAGTGAATTAGCTATACATATACATACGTTCCCATGTCTCTTCCCTCTTGCATCTCCCTACCTCGCACCCTCCCTATCCCACCCCTCTAAGTGGTCACAAAGCACCGAGCTGATCTCCCTGTGCTATGCGGCTGCTTTCCACTAGCTCTCTATTTTACGTTTGGTAGTGTATATATTTCCATGCCACTCTCTCACTTTGTCACAGCTTACCCTTCTCCCTCCCCATATCCTCAAGTCCATTCTCTAGTAGGTCGGTATCTTTATTCCCGCCTGGCCCCTAGGTTCTTCATGACCTTTTTTTTTCCCCCTTAGATTCCATATATATGTGTTAGCATACAGTATTTGTTTTTCTCTTTCTGACTTACTTCACTCTGTACGACAGACTCTAGGTCCGTACACCTCACTACAAATACTTCAGTTTGGTTTCTTTTTATGGCTGAGTAATATTCCATTGTATGTATGTGCCACATCTTCTTTATCCATTAATCTGTTGATGGACACTTAGGTTGGTTCCATGACCTGGCTATTGTAAATAGTACTGCAATGAACATTGGGGTGCATGTGTCTTTTTGAATTATCGATTTCTCAGGGTATATGCCCAGTAGTGGGACTGCTGGGTCACATGGCAATTCTATTTTTAGTTTTTTTAAGGAACCTCCATACTGTTCTCCATAGTGGCTGTATCAATTTACATTCCCACCAACAGTGCAAGAGGGTTCCCTTTTCTCCACACCCTCTCCAGCATTTGTTGTTTGTAGATTTTCTGATGATGCCCATTCTAACTGGTGTGAGGTGATACCTCATTGTAGTTTTGATTTGCATTTCTCTAATAATTAGTGATGTTGAGTAGATATTCATGTGCCTCTTGGCCATCTGTATGTCTTCTTTGGAGAAATGTCTATTTAGGTCTTCTGCCCATTTTTGGATGGGGTTGTTTGTTTTTTTAATATTGAGCTGCATGAGCTGTTTATATATTTTGGAGATTAATCCTTTGTCCGTTGATTCGTTTGCAAATATTTTCTCCCATTCTGAGCATTGTCTTTTCGTCTTGCTTATGGTTTCCTTTGCTGTGCAAAAGCTTTGACGTTTCATTAGGTCCCATTTGTTTATTTTTGTTTTTATTTCCATTACTCTAGGAGGTGGATCAAGAAAGATCTTGCTGTGATTTATGCCATAGAGTGTTCTTCCTATGTTTTCCTCTAAGAGTTTTATAGTGTCCAGTCTTACATTTAGGTCTCTAATCCATTTTGAGTTTATTTTTGTGTTTAGTGTTAGGGAGTGTTCTAATTTCATTCTTTTACGTGTAGCTGTCCAGTTTTCCCAGCACCACTTATTGAAGAGACAGTCTTTTCTCCATTGTATATCCTTGCCTCCTTTGTCATAGATTAGTTGACCATAGGTGCGTGGGTTTATCTCTGGGCTTTCTATCTAGTTCCATTGATCTATGTTTCTGTTTTTGTGCCAGTACCATATTGTCTTGATTACTGTAACTTTGTAGTATAGTCTCAAGTCAGGGAGTCTGATTCCTCCAGCTCCATTTTTTCCCCTCAAGACTGCTTTGGCTATTCGGGGTCTTTTGTGTCTCCATACAAATTTTAAGATTTTTTGTTCTAGTTCCATAAAAAAATGCCATTGGTAATTTGATAGGGATTGCATTGAATCTGTAGATTGCTTTGGGTAGTATAGTCATTTTCACAATATTGATTCTTCCAATCCAAGAACATGGTATGTCTCTCCATCTGTTGGTATCATCTTTAATTTCTTTCATCAGTGTCTTAGAGTTTTCTGCATACAGGTCTTTTGTCTCCTTAGGTAGATTTATTCCTAGGTATTTTATTCTTTTTGTTACAATGGTAAATGGGAGTGTTTCCTTAATTTCTCTTTCAGATTTTTCATCATTAGTGTTTAGGAATGAAAGAGATTTCTGTGCATTAATTTTGTATCCTGCAACTTTACAAAATTCATTCATTAGGTCTAGTAGTTTTCTGGTGGCATTTTTAGGATTCTCTATGTATAGTATCATGTCATCTGCAAACAGCAACAGTTTTACTTGTTCTTTTCCAATTTGTACTCCTTTTATTTCTTTTCCTTCTCTGATTGCCATGGCTAGGACTTCCAAAACTATGCTGAATAACAGTGGTGAGAGTGGACATCCTTGTCTTGTTCCAGATCTTAGAGGAAATGCTTTCAGTTTTTCACCATTGAGAATGATGTTTGCTGTGGGTCTGTCGTATATGGCCTTTATTATGTTGAGGTAGGTTCCCTCTATGCCCACTTTCTGGAGAGTTTTATCATAAATGGGTGTTGAATTTTGTCAAAAGCTTTTTCTGCATCTATTGAGATGATCATATGGTTTTTATTCTTCAATTTGTTATATGGTGTATCACATTGATTGATTTGCGTATACTGAAGAATCCTTGCATCTCTGGGATAAATCCCACTTGATCATGGTGTATGATCCTCTTAATATGTTGTTGGATTCTGTTTGCTAGTATTTTGTTGAGGATTTTTGCATCTATATTCATCAGTGATATTGGTCTGTAATTTTCTTTTTTTGTAGTATCTTTGTCTGGTTTTAGTATCAGGGTGATGGTGGCCTCATAGCATGAGTTTGCGAGTGTTCCATCCTCTGCAATTTTTTGGAAGAGTTTGAGAAGGATGCGTGTTAGCTCTTCTCTAAATGTTTGATAGAATTCAACTGTGAAGCCATCTGGTACCGGACTTTTGTTTGTTGGAAGATTTTAAATCACAGTTTCAATGTCATTACTTGTGATTGGTCTGTTCATATTTTCTATTTCTTCCTGGTTCAGTCTTGGAAGGTTATACCTTTCTAAGAATTTGTCCATTTCTTGCAGCTTGTCCATTTTATTGGCATAGAGTTGCTTGTAGTAGTCTCTTAGGATGCTTTGTATTTCTGCACTGTCTGTTGTAACTTCTCCTTTTTCATTTCTAATTTTATAGATTTGAGTCCTCTCCCTCTTTTTCTTGGGGACTCTGGCTAATGGCTTATCAATTTTGTTTATCTTCTCAAAGAACCAGCTTTTAGTTTTATTGATCTTTGCTATTGTTTTCTTTGTTTCTATTTCATTTATTTATGCTCTGATCTTTATGATTTCTTTCCTTCTGCTAACTTTGGGTTTTGTTTGTTCTTCTTTCTCTAGTTTCTTTAGGTGTAAGGTTAGATTGTTTATTTGAGATGCTTCTTGTTTTTTGAGGTAGCTTGTATAGCTATAAACTTCCCTCTTAGAACTGCTTTTGCTGCATCCCATAGGTTTTGGATCATCGTGTTTTCATTGTCATTTTTCTCTAGGTATTTTTTGATTTCCTCTTTGATTTCTTCAGTGATCTCTTGCTTATTTAGTAACGTATTGTTTAGCCCCCATGTGTTTGTGTTTTTTACGTTTTTTCCCCTGTAATTCATTTCTAATCTCATAGCATTGTGGTCAGAAAAGATGCTTCATATGATTTCAATTTTCTTAAATTTACTGAGGCTTGATTTGTGACCCAAGATGTGATCCATCCTGGAGAATGTTCCGTGCACACTTGAGAAGAAAGTGTAATCTGCTGTTTTCCGATGGAATGTCCTATAAATATCAATTAAATCTATCTGGTCTATTGTGTCATTTAAAGCTTGTATTTCTTTAGTAATTTTCTGTTTGGATGATCTGTCCATTGGTGTAAGTGAGGTGTTAAAGTCCCCCACTATTACTGTGTTACTGTTGATTTCCTCTTTTATAGCTGTTAGCAGTTGCCTTATGTATTGAGGTGCTCCTATGTTGGGAGCATATATATTTATAATTGTTATATCTTCTTCTTGGATTGATCCCTTGATCATTATATAGTGTCCTTCCTTGTCTCTTGTAACATTCTTTATTTTAAAGTCCATTTTATCTGATATGAGTATCGCTACTCCAGCTTTCTTTTGATTTCCATTTGCATGGAATATCTTTTTCCATCCCCTCACTTTCAGTCTGTATGTGTCCCTAGGTCTGAAGTGGGTCTCTTGTAGACAGCATATATATGGATCTTATTTTTGTATCCATTCAGGAAGCCTGTGTCTTTTGGTTGGAGCATTTAATCCATTCACGTTCAAGGTAATTATCGATATGTATGTTCCTATGACCATTTTCTTAATTGTTTTGGGTTTGTTTTTGTAGGTCCTTTTCTTCTCTTGTGTTTCCCACTTAGAGAAGCTCCTTTAGCATTTGTTGTAGAGCTGGTTTGGTGGTGCTGAATTCTCTTAGCTTTTGCTTGTCTGTAAAGCTTTTGATTTCTCCGTCGAATCTGAATGAGATCCTTGCTGGGTAAAGTAATCTTGGTTGTAGGTTCTTACCTTTCATCATTTTAAGTATATCACGCCATTCCCTTCTGGCTTGTAGAGTTTCTGCTGAGAAATCAGCTGTTAACCTTATGCGAGTTCCCTTGTATGCTATTTGTTGTTTTTCCCTAGATGCTTTCAATAACTTTTCTTTGTCTTTAATTTTTGCCAATTTGATTACTATGTGTCTCAGCGTGTTTCTCCTTGAGTTTATCCTGTATGGGACTCGCTGTGCTTCCTGGATTTGGGTGGCTATTTCCTTTCCCATGTTAGGGAAATTTTCGACTATAATCTCTTCAAATATTTTCTCAGGTCCTTCCTCTCTCTCTTCTCCTTCTGGGATCCCTATCATGTGAATATTGTTGCATTTAATGTTATCCCAGAGGTCTCTTAGGCTGTCTTCATTTCTTTTCATTCTTTTTTCTTTATTCTGTTCCGCAGCAGTGAATTCCACCATTCTGTCTTCCAGGTCACTTATCCGTTCTTCTGCCTCAGTTATTCTGCTATTGATTCCTTCTAGTGTAGTTTTCATTTCAGTTATTGTATTGTTCATCTCTGTTTGTTTGTTCTTTAATTTTTCTAGGTCTTTGTCAAACATTTCTTGCATCTTCTCGATCTTTGCCTCCATTCTTTTTCCAAGGTCCTGGATCATCTTCACTATCATTATTCTGAATTCTTTTTCTGGAAGGTTGTCTATCTCCACTTCATTTAGTTGTTTTTCTGGGGTTTTATCTTGTTCCTTCATCTGGTACATAGCCCTCTGCCTTTTCATCTTGTCTATCTTTCCGTGAATGTGGTTTTTGTTCCACAGGCTGCAGGATTGTAGTTCTTCTTGCTTCTGCTGTCTGCCCTCTGGTGGATGAGGCTACCTAAGAGGCTTGTGTAAGTTTCCTGATGGGAGGGACTGGTGGTGGGTAGAGGTGACTGTTGCTTTGGTGGGCAGAGCTCAGTAAAACTTTAATCCACTTGACTGCTGATGGGTGGGGCTGGGTTTCCTCCCTGTTGGTTGTTTGGCCTGGGGCAACCCAACACTGGAGCCTACTTGGGCTCTTTGGTGGGGATAAGGGCAGACTCTGGGAGGGCTCACGCCAAGGAGCACCCCCCAGAACCTCTGCCGCCAGTGTCCTTGTCCCCACGGTGAGTGACAGCCACCCCCCGCCTCTGCAGGAGACCCTCCTACACTAGCAGGTAGGTCTGGTTCAGTCTCCCCTGGGGTCACTGCTCCTTCCCCTGGGTCCCAATGCGCACACTACTTTGTGTGTGCCCTCCAAGAGTGGAGTCTCTGTTTCCCCGAGTCCTGTCGAAGTCCTGCAATCAAATCCCACTAGGCTTCAAAGTCTGATTCTCTAGGAATTCCTCCTCCCGTTGCCAGACCCCCAGGTTGGGAAGCCTGACGTGGAGCTCAGAACCTTCACTCCAGTGGGTGGACTTCTGTGGTATAAGTGTTCTCCAGTCTGTGAGTCACCCACCCAGCAGTTAGGGGATTTGATTTTACTGTGATTGCACCCCTCCTACCATCTCATTGTGGCTTCTCCTTTGTCTTTGGATGTGGGGTACCTTTTCTGGTGAGCTCCAGTGTCCTCCTGTCGATGACTGTCCAGCAGCTAGTCGTGACTCTGGCGTTGTCACAAGAGGGAGTGAGAGCACGTCCTTCTACTCTGCCATCTTGGTTCCTTATGCCAAAAGCAGTATCATTTCTGACCAACTTAGCAGCATCTGAAAAATCTTGGTCTATTCTTATATATACACACACACACACACAATCACACATACATACAAACACATGTAAGTGCTCAACCCTCTACCTAAAGCCATTGAGTCCTCTGATCAAGCACAAAAATAACTCTTACAGTATTACAGGATTTGGTCACTAATTCATTCATCAAATAATTCATTTATTTATCAAATAATGAGTACCTACTATGTGCCAGGAACTGTTCTGGGAGCCGGGGATACAACAGCGGAAGAGTCAAAGTTTCTACCCTCACAAAAACTTTAGCATTACTACATAACATTTATCAAAAACATAGTAAATGCCAGTTATTGGCCCATGTAATCCCTTTACACGCATTTTCCCATTTATTCCTCACAGCAACCATATGAGGAGATAAAATTATTACTCCTAGTTTCCAGATGAGAACCCTGAAGCTTATGAAGATGGAGTAAATTACCCAAAGAAAGTGATAGCATGTAAATTTGAATCCAGAGAGGGTAATCATAGCACTGGGGCTAATACTGCACAACCAGTGTTAGATGTCAACTGTTAACCTATCCAGTGGTGGCATAACGTGCTGACAGGACCAAAGCAAACATGAATCTTGCTCTCTTTACTCCAATGTGGAAGGATTCTGGAGCTTTCTTTCTTGGCTCTCTCTTCCCACGGCTTCTGGATCTAGGGAGAGGAGTGCCCTTGCTTGCACTTGGTCCTCATTCTTCATTCCTTCCTCTCTCGTTCCTGGAAAGGGAACAGCAGGGAGGAAATTGCCTCTCCAGCCCACGCGCAGCTGTTGGAAGGAAGCTCTGGCGGGCACCGAGCTCTTCCAGAAGCGGGATTCCAGGAGGAGCCGTTCCCTGCTCCTCACCTTGGCTCGCCCACTTTTGGATGAGCTTCATCCACATGCCACCTGTTATGTGCAGCTCAAGGTCTGGTACTGGCTCCCTGTCAGAGCCCAAACAGGGCTCTCTGCTCCAAGTGGAGACCCAAGTAGTGGAAGGAAAGCATGCCTAAAAGGGAAAGGGGAGAAAATGCTGGACTGCACCCTCTGAGCAACAGCCCTTGGACACACCTCGAGAGGCAGCTGCCCAACTGGCAAGGCCTGTGTCAGGCAGCTGTGTGCCCAGGAATGGGGAGCAGCACACATATGGCAGAGTGGGGCCGTGCCATCTGTCACACACCCGTGCCAGCCTCTTCGCTTTAGGCAAGGTGGGAGTGGGAGGCGTCAGGAGAAAAGCAACAGCTCACCAAGCCAGCCACACGCCATGGCTCCCCTCTAACAGGCTCTTCTTCTAAACATTTAGACTCCTTCACTGCTGCCATATGGCAGTTGCCAGTGTATATGGTCCCATAATTAAGAGCATGGAGTTTGGAGTCAGAAAACACTAGGTTTGAATTCTGCTCCACTAGGTACAGGTACAGATCTTTGAGCATCAGTTTCCTCTTTTGTAAAATGCAAATTATAATAATTACCCCTCAATGTTGTTGAGAAGATTAAATTCAAAAGTAATTGTAAAGATCTAAGGGCAGTGCTTTTAAAAAAAACATAATAGGTACTAAGTAAACAAAGCTTTTTCCATGCTGAGTCAAGTCTCTGACTGTAAAATATTCTTCTTTCGTAGGTGGTAGGTCTTCTGTCTCAGTTTGTGGGCTTTTTTTTTTTTTTGCGGTACGTGGGCCTCTCACTGTTGTGGCCTCTCCCGCTGCGTAGCACAGGCTCCAGACGTGCAGGCTCAGCGGCCATGGCTCATGGGCCCAGCTGCTCCGCGGCATGTGGGATCTTCCCGGACCGGGGCACGAATTCGTGTCCCCTGCATCGGCAGGCGGACTCCCAACCACTGTGCCACCAGGGAAGCCCCTGTCTCAGTTTTTGGAAGTAAAAAGAGCAATGGTGCTTCTCAGTAAACTTTAATGTGCATTCAGAGCCCCTGGGGATCGTGGGAAAAGACAGATGCTGGTTCAATAGGTCCGGGGGAGCCTGAGAGTCTGCATTTCTGATGAGCTCCCAGTGATATTGATGCTACTGGTCCAGGGACCACACTTTATGTAGCAAGGGTCTAGGAAACCAGCTGTGGTACCCTGGGTAAGCCATCTCACTCCTCTAGGCTTCAGCTTTCTCATATGTAAAATTTTTAAAGTTTACCTAGGTGATTTCACATTCCTTTCATGCTATCATGCTGTGATAGACTATCTGAAAAAAACGGCTGCCTACAGTTCCTCCCACACTACCTTCTCTTCTGCAGTGTGACTTTGCTGCTCCCCCTTATTGAGAGGTGGAGCCCCTCCCCTTGAATCTGGCTGGTCCTGGGACTTGTCCGGACCGGGAGAATGTGGCAGAAATAAAGCTGTGTGACTTCCAGGATCTGGTCTGAGGAAGCTTAGCAGCTTTCCTTTTTGCCCTCTTAGGACCCAGCTGCCATGTAAAGAAGCTCAGGCTAGACTGCTGAATGAGAAGAGGGAGAGGGCCACCTGCCCCAGCTCTAAGCACTGCAGCCGAGGGGCCAAACATGTGAGCATAGCTGTCTTGAACATTCCAGCCCCAGTTCCACCTAACTTTATGCAGCTATACAAGTGACTCCAGCTGAGATCTCATGCAGCAGATGAACCACCCCAATGAGCCCAATCCACAGAATTATGAGAAATAACAAGTCTATTTTTAAAGGCATTATGTTTTGGGGGTGGTTTGTTACATAGCAATTGATAGCTGATATACATGTTTTACTCACATAGGAGATAGTACAAACTTCAAAAGCCAGAACTGTTGGAAGAACTACAAAGAAACATGCCTACCAACTGGAGGGTAGAATATATGCCAAAAGCTGACGTTTACATTTACAGATCTCTCTTCTGTATTCAGTTCAATTTAATAAGTACTTATTCAGGGCTCCTGTGAGAAAAGTTGAAGACATAATTCCAACAAACTTGCAATATATTTGGGAATGGTAGTATGTTACAAAGAAAACATGCATCAATTAATAAAAGTGCACTAAGCCTGCATTTGAGAATCAAAATATTTTAATATCAACAATAAAATTCTATGGACACCTAAAAGGAGTTCAGTCAGTGTATTCTGGAGTTATTAGAGAACAATTCACCAGAGGAAGTACAACTTAGACCTGGATAAATGAAGGAGTAAAAAGAAGTATGTAAAGATTGAGTAATGGTGTTCAAATTTGCTGTACAAAAAGGAAAAACTCAGCCCTATTGACAAATATATTCTAGGAAGTTCTCAAAGTCCTTTATACAGAGAATGACAATTTTAAAGAGATCTTTGAAATTACTATTTGCTATGACACATGACACACATAATTTCACTAAATTAGTAAATTGTGGAGATTTAAGAATATTATAGAATATATGTGATAGAAATACAAATAGTTGAATTTCAGAGATTTAACACAGGTAAAAATTGTGAAGGAATAGTGTGAAAGCCAAAAGATGACGACATAGAACTTTGAAAGTGAAAAGAGTATACAAAATAGAATTGGGAAATAAATATAAAGGATTCAATGTATGTAGTGATCATCTTTAGCCCTCTCATCCACATCCTGGTTATAATATACTTCATTTTGGAAAGTCTTTTCTATTAGGTGGTTGCTATTGGCAATGTGAAACCTCAGAATTAAAAATTTCCAATAATATTCCAATAAAATGAGTTCAATGTTTAAGAATAAGATGTAAGAAAAATAAAATTATGCTTATTTTTATAATACTCTTTTAAAGCATTTTCTATAAGAAGATTATGCATTTACACATCATGTTTTAACCGTATTGGATAATAAATAAACCAATACATTTTTTTAGAACAAGAAACTAATCTTGTAGGCACCCTCTCAAAACTCCATTTACCTATGTTATCATTTTGCTACCTCTTTCCCCATGAAAACCCAAGGGGAAAGAACACAATCCTGACATACCAGTAATGTGAGACCTCAGAATAGTACTTGTTTTAGACGAAAGTTCCAACCCAAAATCATAGTCGAGTGTTCAAGTATTCACAAAGACCAAAGACCAGCTTAGTAAGGGTATAATGTTACCCTCCCACTAGCATATAGATCAGTGCCAGGTACGTAGTCCGCAATCTACAGTCACTACCTGAACACACGTCAAGGCATGCAAGCTTTCTCAAGGACAGCCTTGGAGAGAGGAAGTAAGAAAATATAGGACTTCTTTTTTTTTTCAATCTCATAGTTAAATCCTTTGAACATTCCTTCACTTATCCATTTAACAATGAAGTTAAAAGGCCAATATTGAAAAAGCTACAGTAATTTAAAACCTAAGTAAAGGGGCTTCCCTGGTGGCACAGTGGTTAAGAATCTGCCTGTCAATGCAGGGGACACGGGTTCGAGCCCTGGTCCGGGAAGATCCACATGTCACGGAGCAACTAAGTCCGTATGCCAGAACTACTGAGCCTGCGCTCTAGAACCCGCACAACTAGAGCCCGTGCTCTGCAACAAGAGAAGCCACCACAATGAGAAGCCAGTGCACCGCAGCAAAGGGTAGTCCCCGCTGGCCTCAACTAGAGAAGAGCCCGGGTGCAGCAACAAAGACCCAGTGCAGCCAAAAAAAAACCTAAGTAAAGGGATATTTACTTGTTGAGTACCTAAACCAGGGTGGGGAAAAACAGACAATAAGCAAACTGATAAATTTATAGAATGCTGGATGATTGCAAGTACTCTGGAGAAAATTCAAGCTGCATCTAGAGGAGGAGCACTGAGCATGAACAAGTTTTAGGTAAGGTGTTCAGGAAAATTTTGTGTCTGAGAAGGAGACATGTGAGCAGAGATGTGAGTGGTAAAATATTCCAGAAAAAGGGAGCCATTAGCACAAAAATCCTGAGTCAGAAAGGAGAGTTGCTATTAAGATATGACTAACAGGTTACAAAATTAATACTAAAAAATAGAGAAACAGAATAAGCCAAAAAAATTCAATAACAAAAAATCAAAGATGGCTTTGTGTGTGAGTGTGTATATTCTCTGCTTTGGGGTTTTGAGTTCTGTATTGGGGAGGAGAGATGGCATTCCTCCGGCAAATAAATTAAAGACACAGAACTTCCAACCCATTAGCTTCAGTCCCCTGGGAGGATTCTGTTCAGTCCTGTCAGCCATTATCTATAATACAGGATAACCATCTTTACCTGAGAGTGGGCTTTGAAAGGGCAAAGCATAGTCCTTGTCACAGAAGGGTCCTTCAAGTGCATGTTGAATTGCCAGGGGAAGGACCTTGTGACATCTCTGTTTGCTTTTCAAAACACTGAGTTTGTCTGTGCTTTGTAACTGGGAAAAAAAACGAACAACAAACGGTTTGTCTAAATCGATCTCCTCTCTGTAATTCCAACATCTTTCCTAGCTGTTTCCTTCTAGAAATCCACTTTATTGAGACAGTAGGAGACTCCCTAATTGTCATCTTAAAAATCTTCAGAAAACAGGAGTGCATTTTGGAGAAAATTATGAACAGGGAGTACACATTGGCGAGGTTTGAATTACTGATTACCATCGGATACACATTCTTGATTTGTGTCAGAAGAGCTGAGAAACTAACAAATATGACTCCTCAGGGCAGGTACCTCTTCGCAGAATAAAGCACTCTCTAAGCTGGGCATCTCACAGGGGGACCTTGGTTTCATAAGTATTTAGCCATAAATTCATCCCAGTTACTGAAAGCGTACATGGAATAATCAATCACACAAATGAGCCTTAATAAGATTTTGCTTTATTTGAGTATATATTAAACTCAAAGCTCTGACATAATAGCTTTTGTGCACAGTTAATTTAATAAAGTCTATTGAATAGAGACAATCTGTTGGGCAGCACTTCTAAGCCTTTACTGGCAGGGAGGGAGCCATACGCCTCTCTGAGAAACTGAAGAAAGTGATGGGCCCTTTTCCCCAGAAAAAAATGCTTAAACAAATAAGAATCTGCATTAAGTATGGAGGAGTTCATGGACCCCCTGGGTCTGTTGTTGAAGCCCCCTAACTCGAAGACACTGGAGGACAAAGAACGTGACAACAGTAACACCTCATGGCTGCATGGCACTAGAGGAGTTTTAACTTTATAGGTGGTGTGTATACTCAAGCAGGCCGTGTTGACATACAGTTTTAACATTAAAAAATTTTTCTAATTGTGGTAAAATATACATAACATAAAATTTACTGTCGTAACCATTTTTTACTGTACAGTTCACTAGTGTTAAGTATATTTACATTGTTGTACAACAGATCTCCAGAAGTTTTTCGTCTTGCAAAACTGAAACTCCAACAACTCGCCATCCCCCCGCTCCCCCCCCGCAACTACCATTCTACTTTCTATGAATTTGACTACTCTAGGGACCTCATACAAGAGTATTTGTCTTTTTGTGTCTGTCATTTCACTTGGCATAATGTCCTAAAGGTTCACCCTTGCTGTAGCATGTGTCAGAATTTCCTTCCTTTTAAAGGCTGAATAACATTCCATTGCATGTATAGACCACATTTTGCTTATTCATTCATCTGTGATGGACACTTGGTTTGCTTCTACCTTTTGGTTGCTGTGAAAACTTTTGCCATAAACGTGAGTGTACAGATATCTCTTCGAGAACCTGCTTTCAATCCTTTTGGATGCACACCCAGAAGAAGAATGACACAATGAGTCTGATGGAGCCATTTTTACGAGCCCTCTTGATGAAAGGAACACTAGGACTCAGCAATTCTGAGTCAGGTCCCTTGCCAAAAGGGACGCTCCAAAATGCGAGACTGGCATGTTGTTACCAAGTCATGCATAGGACACACTTCTGTGATCCTTATTCTATACTTAACCCCTCCTCAATTCTACGAATTTCACTTTCTACTTTATTCATTTCAGTTATTTTTTTGAATTTTTATAAGTATCCATTAACTTTATAATAAAAAGGCAATAAAGATCGTTCAAAGTTTGTTAGAACTAAGTATCTAAGGGTATCTCAACTATCTCTTAAAACCATCAATTCAAAGGAAATTTATAATATGAATATTGGTGAATGGATTCTATAGAGAGAGAATATATATTGGGTTGGCCAAAAAGTTCGTTTGGGGAAACGAACTTTATTTCAAGACTTTCTGTGCAGTATGGAGCTGAGAATAGGAACACAACTTCCTCCTCTTTCCCCCTAGTGTCCAACATAACACTGACCAATAAAATTGAGTATGCTCAAGAGGCCTTCAAATATCAGAGGTGTCTATCCTTGAGTTATCAAATGGAAAAGGAAATAAGTTGAATTTTTAGTTAAGTATAATTCTCTGTTGAATGTAAACAAGTAGAGCCATTGTAATTTTATAGGTGAAATTCATTAACACGAGGTATAGACCATTCAAGATGTCTATGTTAGCTCCAAGAATGACTGGTCACTCAGCTGAGCGTGGCCTTTATGAACGGAGGACAATGGTTAACATGTGACTCCTCGTTATGGGGGGTTTGCCCACCAGAGGGTGCCTGAACCTACTCTTTACCTCCTCACTTCTAACTCCCACCTTCTCCAAAGCCCACCACAGGGGAGATGAGGCCCTAGGATGGAAAAAGGACATCCATTGGTTTATTTCCTGGTTATCAGAGCAGCTGGAATTTTAATGATTTGGTCTTGTGCCATGTCCATGCAGTGGCATCAATAACTACCTGAGTCACAGGAGCTCTAACAACACAGCTGGGTCAAAACCGTTTCATTAAAAAATCTCTTCGGACTTCCCTGGTGGCTCAAGTGGTTAAGAATCTACCTGCCAATGAAGGAGACACGGGTTCGATCCCTAGTCCGGAAAGATCCCACATGCCGCGGAGCAACTAAGCCTGCGAGCCACAACTACTGAGCCCGCACACCGCAAATACTGAAGCCCGCACACCTAGAGCCCGTGCTCTGCAACTAAGAGTAGCCCCCGCTCGCCACAACTAGAGAAAGCCCACGCGCAGCACCAAAGACCTAACGCAGCCAAAAAAAAAATCTCTTCAAAACACCATGTGTCCATTTACATTATGCAAAGTCAAACCCAAGAACTTGGCTATGGTATTCCAAGCTGTTGTGGATTCAGGTCATCAATAATTGACTTCAGAACATACTGTGTTTGGAAGTGTCCTCGATTACTTTACAACTCTTCCTGTGCATATATACTGCAAGATTCAGTCCCCTTAGCAACCGAGAATTTCTGCTTGTCTGCTTATGGCTGTTTTCAAGTACCACAAATATTTACAAAGGGTCCAGAGGCTCTCTCTCCTTGTACACTCTGTTTTCCGAACTGATACTAGGTCTACTCCTTCTTTTACCTCCTCTCTACCCTGCCCAGATCTTAGTATAATGCTCTGCACATCCAAGATATTTTTAAATTTTAAGACTTAATTATTTTCTAGAAAGATTAGAGAACCCTTTACCAGGATGTCATAAAAAAGGAATATGGATGGATGAATACCTTTGGGTTATAGCATCAGCTAGATACATCTCTCCTTTCTCTCACATAAGGACAGGTCCTGATGGCAAATCATTGAGAATTTTGGTGAAAAAATTAGATTTTTTCCAGCTTTGTTAAGGTATAAAAATTGATTATTTAATCAATTTCTCAGGCTCTAATTTCTATCTTTGTGCCATTGAGTCCCAATTTGTATTTTCAGCCCAGACTGCTCTTTACAGCTCCTGCCTACTAGGTATTATTACCTGAGAGGCCCTTTACACTTCAAAATTGTCCAAAGTTGAGCTCATTTAGCCTCTAAAATATCAACTGTATAAAAGCTGGGACTTTGTTTGGTTCACTGTTGGAATCCCAGGACCTAAAATAGTGCCTAGCATGCAGGTGGGTGCTCAATAAAGATTTGTGGAATGAACTAATGATGAATGAATGCATGAAAATGAATGAATGAAAAGATCCTCCCAGAAGGCAGAGTCTTTCAGTAATGCTCCACATGTTACAAGAGAGTTCTCCAACACTTGACAATTAAGATGGAGCCCTATACCTCTTCCCATTATCTCATCCCTCCAGCCTCCTTTCTCTTTCATCAAATGGCCCTCTCTGCTGCCTCATCCCCATCCACCTCTAAATATGCTCAGAATCTACTATCATAAAACAAAATGTTCCTTTATTATACAAGTCTATCTATAAATCTGTTCACTCTGTATTCCTATAATTTTGAATACCCTAGAGTTCCCAACTCACACCCCACTCTTTCTCTCCTCTGTGCCTTTTTCAGGCAAGGAATAGCTCACTTGGAATGCCCTCCCACTCCCCTGGAGGAGCTCTCTTTTGCCTAGCTATCTCCCTCTTATCCTTCAATTCCCACTGCAGGTATTATCTCCCCTATGAAGCTTCTTCGGTACCCATCTCCTCCCAAGAAACCAGGCAAAGTGGTCTTCCCCTGTGCCCTTGTAATATCCTAAGCCAGGCCTTCCCAAACTTTTTCACATCTTGGTACACATAGAAAATGGCTGAGGGTAAATGCATAAGGCTGCGCACGGCCTGGGTCTCAGGCCATCACAATCCTTGTGCAGCACCATCTAGGTACACTTGTGACCCAGTCATGGTAAGCCAGTGCGGCACGTCAAGATTGTTGGTAACTGCTCTCGGCAGGTTACAATTACTACGTTCACTCCACTGTACTGTAATTATTTGTGTTTGTGTTTGTCCCTCATTGCACCTGTGAACTCCTCAAGGACAAGAACTCTGTTTTCTCATTTTTTATGCTTTAAATTATCACATACTAAAATTGACTTTTTTTGGACATATAGTTCTATAAATGTTATCACATGTATAGATTCCTGCAACCATGACCACAATTAGGATACAGAATAGTTCTGTCACACAAGGCACTATTACACACTCCTTCCATCTCTAACCCCTGGAACCCATTGATCTGTTCTCTGTCACTGTACTTTTGTCTTTTTGAGACTGTCATACAAATAGAACCATACAGTATGTAACCTTTTGAAACTGGCTTCTTTCACTCAGCGTAACGTGTCTGACATTCATCCAAGTTGTTACGTATATCAATAGTTTGTTCCTTTTTATTGCTGAGTAGTATTTCATTGTGAGGATTTAATGCAGTTGTTTATCCATTCATCCACTGAAGGATATATGGGGTGTTTCCAGTTTGGGGCAATTTCGAATACAGCTGCTATAAACATTTGTGAAAGGTTTTTCTGTGAACATGAGTTTTCATTTCTCTAGGGTAAATACCCAGGGGTGGGATCATATCGGTTTACGGCAACTGTATACTTAGCTTTATGAGAAATCAACAAGTGGTCTCCAAAAGCGATACTGTTTTGCTGCTATATCTTACTGGCAATGTATGAGACTTTCAGTTGTTCCACATCCTTCCTAGCACTTGGCATTGCCAGCATTTTTCATTTTTGCCATTCTGTTAGGTGTGTTGTAGCTTCTCATTATAGCCTTGACTTTTATCTTTGTACCCCAGCACTTAGCACATTGGTAGATCCTCAATAAGTATTTGTTGAACTGAAATAAACTTATCCCATTTTTTCACTCCTGTTTCAAATTCACTAATGTTTTCACTATACTTTCTACCAAGCTTTGTGCTTAAAAACCAAAGAAATTGCATAGAACTACTAAACTCCCTCCTATCCTCCTGTATTCACTCCTTTTCCCAAGTCCTAAAAGAATCACTCTTCCTATTAAAAGATTAATATAGCAATATAATCTATACCTTTCACTCAGACTTAAAGACCTGCAAACAAGGTTGCTTTTGAAAGGCTTCACTATCACTGCTACTAGTACTAACAATAAGAATCACCATTGGTAATTAGATAATTGGATGAGCCAGGCACTGTGCTAGGGGCTGTCCCTATAGTAACTCACTTACCCCTCCAACCACACGAGTTAGATATCATCCTCTCTTTACAGATGTGGGAACTGAGGTTTAATGAAACTGACAAACTTGCCCAAAGTCATACAGCCAATAAGAGAAGGCACCAGAGTACACACCCAGGTCAGGCTGGTTCCAGAAACCATAGTCCTAAGCATCCTCTGTGGCTGCTCTCCTGGGCAAAGGAACCAGTTGCTCTCTAATCAACAACAAAAAACAATCTCAAATCACGTTAATTTTGAAGGAATATAAAACTTCCGGGAAGTGAACCATTCTCCTCCTCACATCAGTCTTATGATAACTCCTTCAGATCAGCAATGAGGCACATGGATGAGGGGTGCAGGGACCACTAGTCTGGGAACACTGCACTGCTTGAATGGAGGACAGACTCAGGATTTTAGATCTTATTCCTGTGAAGCCAGCAGCAGATGTGGGACTCAACTGAGCATCACTTGTTGCTCTATGAAAATTACCCCCATTCACTGAATCTTGAACCACATTTACATACTTCTATACTTCAGAGCATCCTCCATGGGAGACATGAGCTGAAGTTATAATGGCTGCTTTTTACGTTGAGTCATAAAAATAAAATAGAATTACATATATATAATAAAATTAATAATGTACTAACCTGAATCATCTAATGACTGAGCACATCCAGGGATAATATAGAACTTCACTCTTTAGAGATATACCTAGCATTAATTCTAATAAAACAAGACATACTAGACTTTTCAGTGGATGCATGGAGTTAAAACTATGGCCAACAAACCATCAAATTGGAATTCAGTAGTTTGGCTTTAGTATTTTGATTTAAAATATTTCTTCTCTCTTTTATTACCTACTTTCTCCCAAACTCATAAACAATATGCTTGGAAGCTAAATCTATTTCTTTTTATGTTATTGACCAGGCAAGAAAGAGACACAAGTCTCAGGACCCTATGTCTTAAGGAGTCCCTTTCCTTAGCCCAAATATTCAATCATTTCATCCTTCAAGTATGAAATCAGCAGGAAAATGTGTGCACTAAAAAGGAAAGTTATCCAATGAAATTATGTCACAAGCAAACAGTAGTTTTGAGGGATCATCGTTGCTAGCTCCAAAATGTCGACCGTTTTGTGTGTTTTAGTCCCACATAAGGACAACATCAATTTCTAAATTTTCCTTACAGTGAACTACATAACAGAAAGAGGTTTCACTGGCACTCATGCAAATGAGTTAAACTGTTTTAAAACAAAGAGTGCCACCAAGTGATTACTGTCGTGGAAAATTATGGCACCTCTAAAAATTATTTGGCTCAAAGCCCCAAGTAGTAAAATTCAAGGGTAATGAATTTTATCCATTTGGAGAGCTTCTTTAACCTGTAGCAGTTCCTTTATACTTGGGCCTCCACACAATGTTCCTATTGCAATGCTTAAACACTCAATAATCATAGGGTCTACTGAAAGAATATCATTTAAACAAATTTGTAAGTGGCTTAAAATACACAGTGCCAGTGATTAATGAGGAAGCATTAAATAGCAGAATGTCTGGAAACCTTCCAATCAGCACTCCGAAATGTACTCATTACTGACAAATTTCTCAGACTTGAAACTTTGACGACCTCGAGAAAGAATTCCATATTTATATAAACCATAAGCCACTCAGCAATGATATGAACTTGCTGTAAAACGGTGTCAAAAGAGAAAAACTTCTTTATCAAGACCACTGAACACAAAGAAGCGATTAAACACATAGCAATTTGCATAGGCAACGTAGCATTTTCTGTTTAAAAATCAAAACTTTTCATCCAGACAGATACATTTTTCTCCGAGAAGATACCTTTTTAAAAGAAAATAAACACAGCACAATCCAATTTCCCTTGCAAAAAGTGCAATCAAAAGTTTACAGAATTATAGCCTATTATAATACCATATATGAGGACGAGCAGCTGATACCAGTTTCTGTCTTCCCCAAAATGCCTCTGGACATTGAGTCTTAAGGAAATAACCAGAGTAGTGTACAGTTTTGTCCTTTTCTTTTACAGGATATTTCCACCTCACCTGCAATATTCTTTTGAAATATTAGAATTACCGGGACAAAAACTCAGAAGCATCTCATCACTTTTGTATCAAAGGCATCATTCTTATATAATTCTGACACATGGCTTTCAACCCTTGTGCAAAAAAATTCACCCTATCGAAAAACATGAGCTAATCTCCAAAAGCAATGATAAGCCCCTTGATATTTGCACTTGAGGACTATTACTCACTGGCATAGGTGTGCTCCTTCATCCTCTACTGCCTTGCCGAAGCCCCAGGGAATGGAGAAGTTCAGCCAAGTTTCTCCTTCAAGATCCTCATCCATGGTAGCAAGCCAAATCAGCTCACCTCTGCCTAAAGATGGAAAGAAAGAACTTGGTTTTTGAGTCCTTTATAAGAAGAATGTTTGTATCATAACAAACAACTGCTAGACAAGAAGAGTGGGGGGAAGGAGAGGAGGAATCGATGCTGCGAGGCCAATCGTATTTCATCACTCAGCTACTTGGAAACCAGATATGCTGAGACAATCACGTGCTTTGAGAGATTTGAGGATGCAAAAGAGGACGAGCTCTGTCTTTTGTAAATTATTAACAGGGACTTTTTTCCTGACCATGAGCAAAGATTCACAGGTTACTCGTTTCAGAAAAAAAGCAATCAGGTTTGGCAGGGAGCACATAAATCGACAAGTCAAGAAACAAGATTGATGATCAGAGCTCTGCCACTGACCCCTATGAATCAGGACAACCCTGTGCAGTTAGAATCGAAGCAATGTTACATTGGGAATAAAGCGGCACCTTGTAAAGAGGCCCATAACTGCAATTTCAGCATTTGCCTCTGATGAAAATGAATATTTGCTCCACCCATCTGAGAACTCACTATGGGCTATTTGGCACTATGAGCTGGAACGAAGCCACACCTGCATGCAATTCTCACAGCTCTCCTAGGTTTCAAAGTGCTGTGAACTTCTCACATGGCTTGCTTGTGTTTCATCCAAATTTGAGATTTAACATGCCTGCCTTAAAGCCATTTGAAGTTGCCAGTGTTAATGCTAGATCCTACCTAGTAATTTAAACTCAGTGGGAAGATGCTGATTCAGAAAGCTTTCAGAAAGCACTGGCTTCCCATGACACAGACGGGGACATTTGGGGCACATTGTGTTGAGTGCTATGGAATGTCTCCTTTTCTCTAGACCAGGATTTCTCAACCTCAGCATTACTGACATTTTTGGCTGGATACTTCTTTGTTGCAGGGCTGCCCTGTACACTGGGGGATGTTCAGCAGAATTTCTGGCCTCTACCCACTAGATGCCAGCAACACCTCCAGTTGTGACGACTAAAAATTTCTCCAGCCATTGCCAAATATCCACTGGGAGGTAGAATCACCCGGGTTGAAACCACTGCTCTAGACCCAATTCTTTAGTGAAGTTTTTCAAAACAGGAGGAATGTTATTTACATTGGAGATAGGCTCATGCCAAAGACAGGTGGTAGTTAAATAGTCAAGGCTGTGGGTGAACCCTAGGACTCATATGCAGGTGGCCAATTCGATTTGCCTTAATGGAGACACATTCAAAGTGGGGAATATAGGTCCACTGGTTAGGACTCAGAGCTTTCACTGCTGGGGCCCGGGTTCAAACCCTGTTGGGGAACTAATATCCCGTAAGCCATGCATGGCCTAAATAAATAAAGTGGGGAATACAAACTCCACATTTACATTTGCAAACCGCTCACTATTTGTGATGGTTAATTGTATGTGTCAACTTGACTGGGCCAAGGGATGCCCAGATATTTGGTTAAACATTCTTTTGGGTGTATCTGTGAGGGTGCCTCTAGATGAGATGATTAACATCTCAACCCACAGACTGAATAAAGCAGATCACCTTCCCCAGTATGGGTGGGCCTCATTCAAGGGAGAATTCACTCTCCACCTGACTGTTTCTGAACTGGGACATGGGCCTTCTCCTGCCCTTGGACTGGAACTGCACCACTGGCTCTCCTGGGTCCCCAGCTTGCAGATGGCAGGTCATGGGACTTCTCAGCCTCCATAATCATGGGAGCCGACTCCTTATAATCAATCTGTATGTACACACATACACACAAACACACAGACACACACACAAACACAAACACACACACACAGACACACAAACACACACACACACAAACACACAAACACACATGCAGACCTCGGAGATGTGGGTTTGGTTCCAGACCACGGAAATAAAGCAAATATCACAATAAAGCAAGTCATGAAGTTTTTGGTTTCCTAGTACATATAAGAGTGATGCTTACACTATACTGTAGTCTATTAAGTATACAATAGCATTATGTCTAAAAAAAACCAATGTGCATGCCTTAATTAAAAACAGTTTATTGCTAAAAAAATGCTAACCATCATCTGACAACACAGGGTTGCTCTAAATCTTCGGTTTGTAAAAACTGCAATACCTGTGAAGTGCAATAAAATAAGGTATGCCTGTAAATACAATAATAGCAATCTATTTAAATTCAACACTGAGAAAATTAGGCGCATGGTTTCAAAACAAAAAATACAGATCAGCCAGTCCACAGGTGGTGGTGGACATCTTCTCATTAAGAAGACTGTCGAAAATAAATAAATAAAAAAGAAGACTGGCAAAGGACTTCCCTGGTGGTGCAGTGGTTAAGAATCCGCCTGCCACTAAAGGGGACACGGGTTCGAGCCCTGGTCTGGGAAGATCCCACATGCTGCAGAGCAACTAAGCCCATGCGCCACAACTACTGAGCCAGTGGTGTGGAGCCCGCAAGCCACAACTACTGAAGCCCACATGCCTAGAGCCCGTGCTCTGCAATGAGAAGCCACTGCAATGAGAAGCCTGCGCACCGCAACAAAGAGTATCCCCCGCTCACCGCAACTAGAGAAAGCCTGCGCACAGCAATGAAGACCCAACGCAGCCAGAAATAAATAAATGAATAAATAAATTTATGAAAAAAAAGAAGACTGGCAGGCCTAGAAGAAACCCTGCAATGCGGAAGTTGTCTTGGGAGAAGGAACAGCCTTCAGAGCCTCAGAATTTCCTTTCTGAGTAGGAGCTGGTGTGATCAAGAGGAAAGTGAGTTCCTCACGTGGTACAGTGTGACAGTATGGCTGTCTGTCCACTCCAGGGCTTATTGTGGAAGTTACTATGGAGGGGTCAGTCTCTGAAGGGTTGAGGTTTGTGCTTTGAGGTTCCTATGGGAAAGGGTATTGAGTGGGCAGGGAAAGAAAGGTGCTGCAACCCATTTCCTTCGGAATAAGAAAGAGTTTTTAATAAAGCAGAATGGTGTTCTGAGATGTGTAAACCACGTCCCCCTCTATGGACTGGATTGTAGGAGGAGGAAGCTGTGTGCCTTGGGAACTGTCCAGGGTGCTCAACGTGGCCTGGAGAGGGGAAAGACCCTCCACTTGAGCGCTGGGTCCCAGAAGCAGGAGCTTCAAGAAATAAAATCTCTTTATGTCTAGCCTATTTCCCATATTTATTTCTTGGCTGGGTGCTGTGGATTCTTCTTTCCCTTTTTTTTTAAACTTGGAAACACTCACTGAATTGGTGCACTTTTACATTACAGCTGGATACCAAGGATTTATTAGACGCCTACCGAGTGGCCTGTGCAATGGCAAATATGAAAGACTTAGATCACATGTTGCTACCCTCAAAGACCTTATATTCGAGGATGAGAGAGAAAGATGATAAATATCCAAGAGCAGCAGATTGGAAAGATTACATTTCATTATTTTCATTTTATGTTTTTACATAAAATTGGATTATTTTGCTTAGTTTAAAAAACTAAAGGTAGGGCTTCCCTGGTGGTGCAGTGGTTGGGAGTCCGCCTACCGATGCAGGGGACACGGGTTCGTGCCCCGGTCCGGGAGGATCCCACGTGCCGCGGAGCGGCTGGGCCCGTGAGCCATGGCCACTGAGCCTGCGTGTCCGGAGCCTGTGCTCCGCGACGGGAGAGGCCACAGCAGTGAGAGGCCCGCGTACCGCAAAAAAAAAAAACAAAAACCTAAAGGTACACTTTGAGTGACTTTACTTATGAACATAATCATCCTTTTTGACTAGCCAATAGAAAAAGAAGACTACTATTTTTTTTTAATTAATTAATTAATTAATTATTCAATTTATTTATTTTTGGCTGCATTGGGTCCTTGCTGCTGTGCGTGGGTTTTCTCTAGTTGCGGCGAGCGGGGGCTACTCTTCGTTGTGGTGTGTGGGCTTCTCATCGTGGTGGCTTCTCTTGTTGTGGAGCTCGGGCTCTAGGCACACGTGCTTCAGTAGTTGTGGCACGTGGGCTCTAAAGCGCAGGCTCAGTAGTTGTGGCACGTGGGCTTGGTAGCTGTGGCTTGTGGGCTCTAGAGCGCAGGCTCAGTAGTTGTGGCTCACGGGCTTGGTTGCTCCGCGGCATGTGGGATCTTCCTGGACCAGGACTCGAAGCCATGTCCCCTGCATTGGCAGGTGGATTCTTAACCACTGTGCCACCAGGGAAGCCCAAGAATACTATTTTAAAGCTGAGAAAATAATTTTATACTCATCTAAAGGAAGGTGTTGAGAATTATTTAGAGCTGCTCAGATAAAGTCCTTAATTCTGGGTCTGACATTCAAGGCCTCTGCCATCTCTTTCCAACCTTGCTTTCTGGCCCTTTCTCATACTTTCCATGTCAATTATATTAAAGAATGCAATGAGCTCCCTGTGATTTTCCACCTCCAGACATTTGGTTTTTTTCTGTTCCCTCCCATTAGACCACAAATTCCCTTCTTCCTGACCAAAATCAATCCTTCCCCAAACACCGGATTCATAGCCCATTTCCTATGATGCCTTCCACTTTCTCCAGGAGAATTAATCTCCCCACCTGGGTACTTCTAAAGGACATGGTACCTCTGTAAAAGCAGCTATCGCACTCTGCCTTCCGTTGCAGGGACTTGTGTTCAACTTGCTAAACACACTGACTATTCTAGTATGCTTCTTGTAGACACTTTAGGATTTTCTACATAGCTGATCATGTGACCTGCAAATGAAATCAGTTTTACTTCTTCCGTTTCGAATCCTTCTCCCCACACCGCCCACCCCCGCCTTGCTTTAATGTACTGGTTAGAACCTCCAGTATAATGTTGAATAGAAGTGAAGAGTGGAAATCCTTTCCTGTTCCTGACCTTATGGGAAAAGCATTCTTAAGTAGTATTATACAAAGAATTGATAAACCGAACTTTATCAAAATTTTTAAAATGTGTTCTTCAACAGTGTATGGTGTAGAGAAAATATTTTTGTGTTCCTGAATAAATTTTGCTGAAAACTTGGGATGCTGAGCTAAGAGCAACCCTTGGGAAGGTAATTAAGAACTAGGTACATACTGAGAGAACTCCAGACAGATGGACTTAACTTTGGGGGTATGTGTTTACATTTCAAGAGAAAATGAAGCTCAGGGCCTTGGAGAGCCAGAGACATTCAGGCTTATGCGGTCCCTGAAAAGATTTCACTACATTCCAAAAGGTTAGGGTAAGAACCTAGGATCCTTTCATCCTGTCTCCAAGGAGCCAAAGTTTTATTCCCTCTTTTTGAGAGAAGAAGGGGAGGCAGCTGCCTCTTTCTCTTGTTTACAAGCAAAGAAAATCCATTTTTCTTCATTCCTCACCTACGGATTATCTGGTCCCTCATATAGGAGACTTTTCCATCTGGCTTTCATGTGATGCCCCAGGGGTAAGGTCTAGGGCAAGGGGACCAATGCAGTGATTATTAGGTAAATAACACTAATGACAGTCTGTCTCTGATTCAGAAAGCGTCATGAACACATTCAGGATAAAATGAATGAAGATGGATATTAAAAACTCAACAAAAAGACACTGGGCTTTGATTTCTGTCTCTCTTGCGGTTGGAGGCTGTAAAGAAAAGGTCCTAATTTTCTGAGAAATGGCACATGCCCTCCAGTCAAAAGCAGTTTCTGTGCTCATTTACCTGCCAGCTTTCTCATTTCTTCCTTCATTTTTTTTCTTTTATTGTGGTAAAATATACATAACATAAAACTTACCATTTAAACCATTTTTCAGTATACAATTCAGTGACATTAGTACATTCACAACGTGCAACAAGCACTACTATCCATTTCTAGAACTTTTTCATCATCCCCCAAAGAAACTCTGTACCCATTCAACAATAACTCTCCATCACCCCCTCCCCCAACCCCTAGTAACCACCATTCTACTTTCTGTCTCTATGAATTTGCCTATTCTAAAGTACCTCATATAAGTGAAACCATAGAGTATTTGTTCTTTTGTCTTTGGCTTATTTCACTTAACATAATGTTTTCAAAGTTCATCCATGTTGTAACATGTATGAGAATTTCATTCCTTTTTATAGATGAATATATCCCACTGTATGGACAGACCACATTTTGTTTATCCATTCATCTGCTGCTGGACCCCTGGGTTGTTTCCAACTTTTGGATATTGTGACTAATGCTGTTATGAATACTGGTGTGTAAGAATCTGTTTGAGTCTCTGCTTTCAATGCTTTTGAATATACACCTAGGAGTAGAATTGCTGGATCACATGGTATTTCTATGTTTAACTTTTTGAGGAACTAGCCAACTATCTCATACAGCAGCGGCACCACTTTTCTTTCCCCCCAGCAGTGCACAAGGGTTCCGATTCCGCACATCCTCACCAACACTTGTTATTTTATCTCTTCCTTCACTTTTGTACTTTTGTCAGCTCATCAGTAATTTTAAGCTTTTAAAAAAGTATTTTATCTAGAGAATTGGTCTCAATAACCCTGCTACTCTTAGAAACAGGAAACCTCCTTTTACTTTTTTTTTAAACAAATTTCCATGACAATATCACACAGAGTTGGTACAATAAATCTCAAAGTAATATCATTGGCTCTACAGCATCTGGGGAAACTTTTATTTTTGATAGAATGCTAAGAACAAGTACATCTTTAAATTTACATTAAAATACATATTATTTTGAATTCCTAGGTTCATTTTAGTACTCCTCTTTATACAAATTTCTACCCTTCTCATGTGGCTGACATGGTGTTAACATGAAATGAACATGTTAACTCTAAAAATACATCACGGGGCTTCCCTGGTGGCACAGTGGTTAAGAATCCGCCTGCCAGTACAGGACACACGGGTTCGAGCCCTGGTCCAGGAAGATCCCACATGCCACGGAGCAACTAAGCACGTGCGCCACAACTACTGAAGCCTGCGCCTCTAGAGCCCCTGCTCCGCAACAAGAGAAGCCACCGCAATGAGAAGCCCACGCACCGCAACAAAGAGTAGCCCCCGCTCACCACAACTAGAGAAAGCCCGTGCGCAGCAATGAAGACCCAACGCAGAAAGAGAGAGAGAGAGAGAGAGAGAGAGGAAGGAAGGAAAGAAGGAAGGAAGGAGGGAGGGAAGAAAGGAAGGAAGAAAGAAAAGAAAAGGAAACAAAGGCGGATCTATTTTTTAAAAAATAAAATTAAAAAAAATACATCATCGGGCTTCCCTGGTGGCACAGTGGTTGAGAGTCCACCTGCCGATGCAAGGGACACGGGTTCGTGTCCCAGTCTGGGAGGATCCCACATGACGCGGAGCAGCTGGGCCAGTGAGCCATGGCCGCTGAGCCTGCGCATCTGGAGCCTGTGCTCCGCAACGGGAGACGCCACAACGGTGAGAGGCCCACGTACCACAAAAAAAAATAAAAATAAAAATAAAAAATAAAAATACATCATCCACAGAATAAGTTATTTGAAGTTAAAATCACCCTTTGGAGAGCAGCCTAGTTGGTGTTTTGTAAAAATGTTTTTCTCTAGTAACAATAAAAGCTGACTTTAATGAAAATTGAGGAAATGTCGGCACTACTTTTCTGTTATCTATACACTGTCATTTATTTTTCTATTTTCCTTTGTTTTCTCTGTAAAAGAATACGGAAAATATCACACAGCTTGCTGAGAATAAGACCAGTCTTTTTCAACCTTGAATTTATAGTTAGAAATAACTGACACAGAATGAGATTTTATCCTTCCTGCAAAAAGTAAAGGAAATGTCATTAAAAACATAAATTGATTACAGCCTTTTGAAATTGAAGGGGAAATTTTCCTCCCAAACTCTTTCTCTCAATCTAAATGCTCCCAGTAATATTGTTCAAGGTTCAGATAAGTCGGCTATTAAGTAAATTAGCTTTGAACCTACAAGTGGCATTCAAAAACCTGTCTAGCCATGAAAGATTTAAGCTGAATTGTACCTGCAATGAAAAATGAGGAAAGGATTACAAAAACTCATTACTTAGAATTCAGATAGCAATTCATGTTTTCTATTCATCTATAATCAGATGCAAGTCATTGCTCAAAAAGGTTCTGTGCATTTTTCAGTGGGCACCATTCTCCATAAAACTCACAATGGCAGAATTTGCTATTTCCATCCATCTTCCTTCCCTATCATTCATTCACTGTCTACTGAGTACCGAGAGTGACCCAGGCATTGTGTTAGGCAGTAGGGCTAGAGAAATGAATACTGTCTGGGCAAGTGCAGTGACTTCAGCATCCCCTCCCCACAGTGTTTGAGACTGCTGGCTGCAGTTTTGTCTCCCTGCCTGAGCCCTTCGAATCGATAATCCCTTATCCACCGCCCCACATCCATCTGCTATTTGGTTCCTGACCTGGCTTTATCCCTGGGCACTGCTATGTAGGTCTGCCTCACTCCTTCCACATTTTGCATCTTGCAAGCCAGTCTCAGTCACCCTCCACCTTCTCCTCAGCTCTGGAATTCTGTCTAGTTGTAATGCCCAGTTCTCCCAATGAAAGTTGGGATTAAGATAAAATAGAGGACTCCCATTATATTTGAATTTCCAATAAACAATGAATTTTTTAGTATAAATATATTCCAGGTAATATTTGGGATGGGACATACTCAGACTAAACAATTATTTGATATTATCTGAAATTCAGATGTAACTGGAGTCCTGTATTTTTATTTGCTTGATCTGGCAACCCTAGGCATGGCAAATAAAATACATTCCTCAAGAAACTGACACTGTGAATTAACATGATGGATCACAGTAGAACTTGTCTGGGACTGGTACTAGGTTGGGTTCCCCTGGAAGCACACCTTAAGATAAGAATCTGAGTGCAAGCGGTTTATTTGGGAGGTGACATAAAAGAGGGAAGGGAAGGAATCTAAAACAGTGTGCATTAACCGACAAGTTACTGCTGTGGATAACTGAGAACCCTCTTCAGAGATGTCTCCCCCAAGAGACAACAGTGCTGCAGTATCTTTCCTCAGCTCACATCTGGCGTTAGTCAAAGATCGCTCCTGGGGAGTTTAACTCCCCTGCATTTCCAGCCAAGTGTGTCTCGGCAGCCAGATGAAAGCCTCTGGCAGAGAGTGACAGGTGCTTGCAGCAAAGCCAGCAGAGACAGTGAGTGCCAAGGAGATAGGAATAGGCACTGCTGTGACAGCATCTGCTACAGTGATATCTCTATATTGTGAGCCCTGTATAAACTGAGTTAATTTGGGAATCAAACCTAAGTCCAAAAATTGTGGCAAGTAAGAATTGGGAAACACCTCAAAGATAATCTAGTCCAACTCCCTATTTCACAGATCAGGACGTTAGAGAGAGAATTTCTTATCCAAAGGGAAGAGTTACCTTTTGGCAGGTCCAAGATGCTATTTCTATTACTGTCAGGTCACCATCAAACAGTGAAGGATGATTTGCAAAGTACTTTCATACTTCATAGACCCCAATCCTACCACTTCACACCCAAAGGAGAAGAAGCTCTTTGAGTTTGGTCAGGAGTGGGCTGTTAGGCAAGGACCAAACTGATCTGGGTATTATGTAGACTCAGAGGGCCCCTCTCACTGTGAGCTGAGAACCCAGCCTCCTGCTTGGATCTGGGAAACAGAGGAGGGTGTGAATTAGGAATCAGTCCTCTTTTATGCAGAGGGCACCCTGCCCCAGAGAAAGGTTGCTACCCTTTGTCTGTTCCCCATCCTCAGGTCAACTAGGTGCTTGGCCTTCCTCAGATCACACTGAGATCCCATATAAAGAAAGTTGCCTGAGGGAAGATGGAACTTCTCCAGGAGTACCAGGTTAGGCTGACCTGTTTACTCCATCATTCCGGTATTCCTTCAGAGCGGTCCCACAGAAACCTTAGCAGTGGACAGAATTCTCGTTCTGATTCCCTCCCAAATTTGGGGTGAAAATCAAGTGGGATCATGGTGTGAAATCTCTAAATATCTATAGATTTGCAATCTATAAAAGATAGATTTTTATCTATCTATAGATTTGCAATCTATAAATTTGCAATCTATAAAAGATAACATAAAATAGAGATTCCAGCTCCTGGCACAGAACTGCCACATAATAGACGCTCAATAAATGTTTAATGAATGAGGGACAGAGTGCCTGAATTGCAACTTATTGCTTACCTTCACTTAAAAATCAATGTATTCTACTTTTTGCTCAGTTTGTTAGGAACCCTTGACTACATGATTTGACACTGATGTTCATACTCTGTGCCCTGGGATATAGGGTGCAGCCATTAGTATTAGGCGTAGCTAAGGAAAAGGAAGGCAAGTATGGAAAAAAAATACCCAATGCAAACTTTATGACCTGAACAAAATTTTTTTTTTTTTTTTTTTTTTTTTTTTTTTTTGTGGTATGCGGGCCTCTCACTGTTGTAGCCTCTCCCATTGCAGAGCACAGGCTCCGCGGCCATGGCTTACGGGCCCAGCCGCTCCACGGCATGTGGGATCCTCCCGGACCGGGGCACAAACCCGTGTCCCCTGCATCGGCAGGCAGACTCTCAACCGCTGTGCCACCAGGGAAGCCCCTGAACAAAATTTTGACAGAACTAATAGTCTTTGAAAGGTATCCATGAGGCTTTTATTTATTTAAGCATTTATAATTTAAACCAAAACAAGAAAACCAATCAAGATAATGTAATTGATTCTAACTTAGAATTTTTCTCCAGCCATATGTAGCAACTAATAATTTCCTTATCTGGCCCATAAATGACCTCACAGTAAGTCAAGGAAATTCAACTGGGATCTTAATGTCATATTTAACATTATTTTTCACCTCTTTTTTTTTTTTTGCGGTACGCGGGCCTCTCACTGCTGTGGCCTCTCCCGTTGCGGAGCACAGGCTCCAGACGCACAGGCTCAGCGGCCATGGCTCACGGGCCCAGCCGCTCCACGGCATGTGGGATCTTCCGGGCCCAGGGCACGAACCCCAGTCCCCTGCATCGGCAGGTGGACTCTCAACCACTGCGCCACCAGGGAAGCCCCTATTTTTCACCTCTTAACTCAATATGCCAGACCTACACTTAGAGCATTACAGATCGTAAGCAAACCCACTTATCAGCGTCACTTTACAAAGTAAAGTGACACTTTACTTTAGTAAAGCTGTTGGGGAAAGCAGTGAGATGGTAGTAAGCAGCATAGTAAGTCTCTTCTCCAAGCACTAAACACCAAACCGTAGAAATGAACTCAACCTGCAATGCTCTGCATGTCTTCAAGATGTGTGTGGTAAAATCTTTATGTCTATTTAATGAGAACTTTACTTCTTGAAATCACGTTTTCTAAGAAGACAATGAGTGTAACCTTAAGTCTGTATCACTCTGAGTTTTCTTTATGGACATAGTGTCTTAAATTCCAAGGAATTCAGACACGAGTTCTTAAAAGGCTCTTGGACACCACTGAGTCCATTCGACTCATTTTACAAATGACACGATCAATGCCCAGAAGTTAAGTGAGATTCTCTAGCCCAGGGCTCAGCAAACTTTTCCTGTAAAGGGCCAGATAGTAAATAGTTTAGGCTTTGTGGGCCCTATGGTCTCTGCCACACCTACTCAGCTCTGTCACTGTAGTGTGAAAGGCAATACAGTTGGCCATCGATATCTGTGGTTTTTACATTCACAGATTCAACCAATCACAGATCTAAAATATCCACACACAAAAAAAATTCCAGAAAGTTCCAAAAAGCAAAACTTGAATTTTCTGCACACCAGCTACTATTTACATAGCCTTTACACTGCATTTACAACTATTTACATAGCATTTACATTGTGTCAGGTATTATATCTAGAGATGATTTAAAGTATATGGGAGGATGTGTGTATGTCATATGCAAGTACAATGCAATTTTATATAAGGGACTTGAGCATCCTCAGATCTTGGTATCCACGGGGGTCTTGGACCAAATCCCCTAAGGATACCGAGGGATGACTGTAGTTTCACAAATGAGCATGGCTGTGTTCCAATAAAGCTTTATTTACAAAAACTAGTGGTGGCTTGGGCTTGGCCTCTGGGCTGTAGTTTGCCAAACCCTGATCTAGATTGCACAGCTGAATAATGTCATAGCCAGGCCAGACCCAGCTTCTATTGAGTGGCTATGTTTATTTATTCATTTAACTAACACCTACTAAGAGTATACTGAGTGCCAGACATGAGGTGGGATGGCAAGACATTCTGGTACAGTTGAATAGCCCCACATCAAGACTGTAATATTTTGTCTATAGGGATAAAATTTAGCAGTCTCTACTAATTGTGTCTCAAGAAAACATCTTCAATTGGAGATCAAATTTCTGATCATGGAAACTGTCTATGAGACACGAAAATTTGATCTTCTCTAGAACTAACAGCATAATACATCTGCAGTTGTAGATCTCTGTCCTCAATGCATAGGTGGCCCTGATCGTTCTGTTCCCAGACATGAGCCATTAGGATTTCCAGGATCAGCACCCCTACCCACCCGCGCTGGATCATGGACATTCCTTCCAGGGAGTTCTCACAGAATTTGGCTCACCCTACAACCAACTCCTCCTTCGTAATACAGTGTCTCTGCCAAAGGGTATCATAGAGAGGACCCGTTTTCATAGACAAATGAGAAGATCCAAAGGGGCTGGCTCAAGTGAAGCAGGGGGACAGGAGAAATGTTGAACCATTTGTTGACACTTTCCACAAATATTTAAAGCCCCAGCAACATTCTGGGCAGGCTGGGCTGAACTGCAGACAAAGTCCCTTTCTAGAGGGGCTTAAAGGAGAACTGGGAGGGCATGAAACTGATAGTGATAAGTTCTGTGAAAACAAATAAAGAAATGAGAGAGTAACTGAATAAAGAGTGGATGGGGGCTGTGGAGAGAAAGAAGGGGGCTATGTAAACTACAGTGATCAGGGAAGGCCTTTTAAAGAGGGTGTAATTTGGGATAAGTCCTACATGATGACAAGGAGACAGCCTCATAAGGATCACGGTAATAAGAACCATGATTCTTAATGCCCTGAGTTAAAATGTCTTGAGGCAGAAACTTGTTTGGTGTGTTCAGTGTGGTTAGACTAGAGAAGGTAGGTAAGCACAAGAATGCTGTGAGATGAGGTCAAAACGGAAGGAAGGGGGTGCAACCCCTGGCCACCATGCCTATGAGTCAGTGTCTACAAAATAGGGGACATGCTCCACGGGGCATGACCCTACACGATCCACTGGGGTGAGTGAGAAAAACATCAGCACTTTTATTTACGTATATTTTGTCTAGGGACTTCCCTGGTGGTCCAGTGGCTAAGACTCCACGCTGCCAATGCAGGGGGCCCGGGTTCAATCCCTGGTCAGGGAACTAGATCTCACATGCCGCAACGAAGATCCTGCGTGCCGCAACTAAGACCCAGCCCAGCCAAATAAATAAATAGATATTTTAAATATATATATATATATGTATTTGTCTAAAATAAAAGGAAAGAAATTCAGCTTTGCTAATAGGTCATATAAAGATTATCATTAGTGCTTTCTCTTAGGATGCCTGAAGGTCATGAACCAGGTATGCTACTGGAAACTTCCCGAGGGAAAAGAGTGTGCAAACAGTCTATAGGGCACCTGCAATATTTTTGTTCTGTTGCAGTTGATATGTGCCTTAAGTGAATTTACAGATTATATTCTCTAGTTGTAACTAAATGAACTCTCATAGAACACACGAATGGCTTAAAAAGTTCTGTGCAGTGGAATCAAGGATTGAAAATAATGCAAAGCAATACAAGCACAAGAGAAAGGCAAGAAAATGGTAGAGTTTATGCTTCTCCTTCCCCTAGTATAACCTCTTTAATAGCGACAACTCCTGAGTAAAAACAATAATGATCTAATTCAATATTTTCAAAAGTGTTTGTATGTCACATTTTACATCATGGTTCAGTATTTAGATACGTATATAGAGTCATGTAAATATACACAGATATATGGATATAGGTATATAACTGAAATAATAGTTTTTCAAAACAATACTTATTAGTAATATACTCTGATATTTTCTCTTATATTTTATTTAAAATAATATTAGTTATTACTATTATAATCCACCAATAGGTTACAATATGCAGCTTGAAAAATACTGATACAATCAGATCAGAGGAGAAATCAGACACATAAAGTCAAATTAAGACTACCTAAATATGGATTAACACCCATTACGGTTAACCATCAATCTTACCACAAAACTATATTTTGCCCCTTAGAAGTTGGCTAACGGTAGCACGAAGTCATCGGAATTTGCAAAATACTTAAAAAACTAAATACCCAGACCACAAAAACAAACCACTACTATATTTTTCAGTAACATTAAAACCATGAGACAACACTCATCCATTACTTCACAAAATTTTACTAAACTTAAGTCTCTTTAAAGATCTCTTAGTATATGTACATCATCTGTAAATATGTATAGACATACAAAGACACAGGCATATATGGATAGTCTTACCATTTTTTTGCTGAGGTGCTATGTAAACAAATAAGTTTGGAGACCACTATTACATTATAGCTCACAGAATTTGTCTGCCCTGGACCTCCGTTATCCACCTGAGGATTTCCAGGACCCTAGAACTGAGAACCATACTTTTTCACCTTGTTTCTCCTGTTATTGTCTAAACTCAATGTTTGCAGTCCTTTATTACCTGAACTACTAGCCTGGAAAATACACCACTTTTTGAAGTCCTTTTCCCCAAAGCAAGTAATTGATGGACACAAGACATCATAAGACCAGGCCACATAGTAGTTATTCCCATGCCTAAGCCTTGTATGACTTGGCTCATTTTGATTCAACTTACTCTACCATCTGGATATCCTTTTAGAAAAATCAAATGTGTGAAAGGATCTGGTATATCCCAATCACCACTCAGTTTATCAGTTACATAATCTGCTCTACTTAAGAGAACTATATTTGGAGAGAGAGAAACAAACCTAGACTAGTCATATTAGATATACGAACCTCAGCCAACGTCTTAGCCTTTCTAGGCCTCAGTTTCCACATTTCCAGCATTTCCATGGTGAAAATACGTACCTCTAATTAATCCTATTACAGGGGTCCCCTGCTTTTCGAAAGTTTGCTTTATGCCACTTTACTCTAAAAAAAAAAAACCTATAATAGTACCCGTTTTCATTAACTTAAAGAAATATGAAGAGGATGTTTGCTTTTATGAAAAAAAAGCGAAAATGTGAAAATAGCATTTAGCATTTGTTTTGCAGCAAGCCTTTATAGAGGGAGCATGCACCCCGAGCAATGAGAGTGGTACCACCAAGCTCCTTCCTCAGGAACTACACACAGCACCTCAGCATCAAGCCACCACAGCCTTGAACTACGTCTGTGAGCATCTGTGCTTTATCTCAATTTATTTTTGCAGGCATTAGCAAGATGTGTCCTGAGGTAACTGCTTCTTCACTTTACATCATTTCAGCTTACGAAAAGTTTCATAGGAACACTTGACTTTTGGATAGCAGAGGAAACCTGTATAAGGATTAATTAGAAAATCTATAGAATGTACTTTAGCACATTGCTCAGCATAGAATGAGTACTCTATAAACTGTGACTATCACTTTCTTGTGGAGATTCAGTTCTGTGCAACACATCTTCATACAGTTTATACAACTCACATAGATGTGCTTTAAAAAAAATCATACTCAACAGTGAAAAGCTGAAAGCTTTTCCTCTAAGATCATGAACAAAGCAAGGATGCTCACTCTTGCCACTTTTATTCAACATAGTATGGGAAGTCCTAGCCAGAGCAATTAGGCAAGGAAAAGAAATAAAGGGCACCCAAATTGGAAAGGAAGAAGTAAAATTATCACTATTTGTAGATGACATTATATATAGAAAACCTAAAGACTCCATCAAAAAAACTGTTAGAACTAATAAATGAATTCAGTAAAGTTTCAGGATACAAAATCAATACACAAAAAATCTGTAGTGTTTCTATACACTAATAACAAAACATCAGAGAAATTAAGAAAACAATCCCATTTACAATTGCATCAAAAAGAATAAAATACCTTGAAATAAATTTAACCAAGGAGGTAAAAATCCTGTATATTGAAAACTATAAAACATTAATGAAAGCAATTGAGGAAGACACAAATAAATAGAAAGATATTCCATGCTCATAGATTAGAAGAATTAATACTGTTAAAATGTCTATACTACCCAAAGCAATAGGCAGATTCAATGCAATCCCTATCAAAAGTCCAATGGCATTTTTAACAGAAATAAACAATCCTTAAATTTGTATGGAAGCACAAAAGACCCTAAATAGCCAAAGCAATCCTGAGAAAGAAAAATAAAGCTGGAGGCATCATACTCTCTGATTTCAAACTATATTACAAAATTATACTAATCAAAAAAGTATGGTATTAGCATAAAAACAGACACATAGATAAATGGAACAGAATAGAGACCTCAGAAAGAAATCCACACATATATGGTCAATTAATTTATGACAAAGGAGCCAAGAATATACAAAGGGGAGAGGAAAGTCTCTTCAATAAATGGTATTGGGAAAACTGGACAGCCACAGGCAAAAGAATGAAACTTGACCACTATCTTACACCGTAAACAAAAAGTAACTCAAAATGAATTAAGACTTGAACATAAGACTTGAAATCATAAAACTCCTAGAAGAAAACATAGGCAGTAAGCTCCCTAACAGAGGTCTTGGAGATGATTTTTTGACACAAGAAAGCAAAAGTGACAAAAGCAAAAATAAACAAGTGGGACTACCTCAAACAAAAAAGCTCTGCACGGCAAAGGAAACCATCAACAAAATGAAGAGGCAACCTACCGAATGGAAAATAATATATGTAAGTCACATATCTGATAAGGGGCTAATATCCACAATACATAAAGAAGTCATACAACTCAATAGCAAAACAAAACAAAAAACAAGCAATCCAATTTAAAAATGGGCAGAAGATCTGAATAGACATTTTTCCAAAGACATACAGATGGCCAACAGCTACATGAAAAGATGCTCAGCATCATTTATCATCAGAGAAATGCAAACCTAAACCACAATGAGGTACCACCTCACAGCTGTTAGAATGGCTATTATCAAAAAGACAAGAAACAACAAGTGTTGGTGAAGATGTGGAGAAAAGGGAACCCTTGTATACTGTTGGTGGTAATGTAAACTGTTGGTGGTAATGTAAACTGTTGGTGGTGCAGCCACTATGGCAAACAGTAAGAGGGTTTCCTAAAAAATTAAGAATAGAACTATCTTATGATCCAGCAATTCCATTTTTGGTATTTAACCAAAGAAAACGAAAACACTAACTCAAAAAGATATCTGCACTCCCACGTTTACTCCAGCATTATTTACAATAGCCAAGGTACGGAAACAACATAAGCGTCCATTGATGAGTGAATGGATAAAGAAATTGGAGAGGGGCTTCCTGGAAGATGGTGGAAGAGTAAGACGTGGAGATCACCTTCCTCCCCACAGATACACCAGAAATACATCTACACGTGGAACAACTCCTACAGAACACCTACTGAACGCTGGCAGAAGACCTCAGACCTCCCAAAAGGCAAGAAACCCCTCACGTACCTGGGTAGGGCAAAAGAAAAAAGAATAAACAGAGACAAAAGGATAGGGACGGGACCTGCACCAGTGGGAGGGAGCTGTGAAGGAAAAAAGGTTTCCACACAATAGGAAGCCCCTTCGCGGGCGGAGACTGCGGGTGGCGGAGGGGGAAAGCTTCGGAGCCGCGGAGGAGAGCACAGCAACAGGGGTGCGGGGGACAAAGTGGACAGATTCCCGCACAGAGGATCGGTGCCGACCGGCACTCACCAGGCTGAGAGGCTTGTCTGCTCACCCGCTGGGGTGGGCGGGGCCTGGAGTTGAGGCTCGGGCTTTGGTAGGAGCGCAGGGAGAGGACTGGGGTTGGCGGTGTGAACACGGCCTGAAGGGGTTACTGCGCTACGGCTTGCCGGGAGGGAGTCCAGGGAAGAGTCTGGACCTGCCTAAGAGGCAAGAGACTTTTTCTTCCCTCTTTGTTTCCTGGTACCCGAGGAGAGGGGATTAAGAGCGCTGCTTAAAAGGAGCTCCAGAGAAGGGCACGAGCTGCGGCTAAAAGCGCGGACTCCAGAGACGGGCACGAGACGCTAAGGCTGCTGCTGCCGCCACCAAGAAGCATGTGTGCGAGCACAGGTCACTATCCACACCCCCCTTCCGGGGAGCCTGTGCAGCCCGTCACTGCCCGGGTCCCGGGATCCAGGGACAACTCCCTGGGAAGAACGCACGGCACGCCTCTGGCTGGTTCAACGTCACGCTGGCCTCTGCTGGCGCAGGCCCGCCCCGCACTCCGTGCCCCTCCCTCCCCCCGGCCTGAGTGAGCCGGAGCCCCTGAATCAGCGGCTCCTTTGGCCCCGTCCTGTCTGAGCGAAGAACAGACACCCTCCGGCGACCTACACGCAGAGGCAGGGCCAAATCCAAAGCTGAGCCCCTGGGAGCTGTGAGAACAAAGAAGAGAAAGGGAAATCTCTCCCAGCAGCCTCAGGAGCAGCGGATTAAAGCTCCACAATCAACTTGATGTACCCTGCATCTGTGGAATACATGAATAGACAACGAATCATCCCAAATAAAGGACGTGGACTTTGAGAGGAAGATTTATGATATTCTTCCCCTTTTCCTCTTTTTGTGAGTGTGTATGCGTATGCTTCTGTGTGAGATTTTGTCTGTATAGCTTTGCTTCCACCATTTGTCCTAGGGTTCTATCTGTCCATTTTTTGTTTTTCTTTTTTTTTCTTAATAATTATTTTTTATTTTAATAACTTTATTTTATTTTATCTCTTTTCTTTCTTTCTTTCTTTCTTTCCCTCCTTCCCTCCTTTAGACAAGGAATCATCCCAAACTGAGGAGGTGGACTTTGAGAGCAAGACTTATGATTTTTTCCCCTTTTCCTCTTTTTGTGAGTGTGTATACTTCTGTGTGAGATTTTGTCTGTATAGCTTTGCTTCCACCATTGGTTCTAGTGTTCTATCCGTCTGTTGTTGTTTTTTTTTTTAATTTTTTTTCTTTTTTTCTCTTAAAAATTATTTTCTTATTTTAATAACTTTATTATATTTTATCTTATTTTATTTTACTTTATCTTCTTTCTTTCTTTTTTTCCTTCCTTCCCTCCTTCCCTCCTTCCTTCATTCCTTCCTCCCTCCCTCCCTCCTTTCTTTCTTTCTTTCTACTTCTATTAATTCTTTCCTTCTACTTTTTCTCCCTTTTATTCTGAGCCGTGTGGATGAAAGGCTCTTCGTGCTCCAGCCAGGAGTCAGTGCCGTGCCGCTGAGGTGGGAGAGCCAACTTCAGGATACTAGTCCACAAAAGACCTCCCAGCTCCACATAATATCAAATGGCGAAAATCTCCCAGAGATCTCCATCTCAACACCAGCACCCAGCTTCACTCAACGACCAGCAAGCTACAGTGCTGGACATCCTACGTCAAACAACTAGCAAAACAGGAACACAACCCCACCCATTAGCAGAGAGGCTGCCTAAAATCATAATAAGGCCACAGACACCCCAAAACACACCACCAGAGGTGGACCTGCCCACCAGAAAGACAAGATCCAGCCTCATCCACCAGAACACAGCCACTAGTCCCCTCCACCAGGAAGCCTACACAGCCCACTGAACCAACCTTAGCCACTGGGGAAGACACCAAAAACAACGGGAAATACGAACATGTAGCCTGCAAAAAGGAGACCCCAAACACAGTAAGATAAGCAAAATGAGAAGACAGAAAAACGCACAGCAGATGAAGGAGCAAGATAAAAACCCACCAGACCTAACAAATGAAGAGGAAATAGGCACGCTACCTGACAAAGAATTCAGAATAATGATAGTAAAGATGATCCAAAATCTTGGAAATAGAATAGACAAAATGCAAGAAACATTTAACAAGGACCTAGAAGAACTAAAGATGAAACAAACAACGATGAACAACACAATAAATGAAATTAAAAATACTCTAGATGGGATCAAGAGCAGAATAACTGAGGCAGAAGAACGGATAAGTGACCTGGAAGATAAAATAGTGGAAAGAACTACTGCAGAGCAGAATAAAGAAAAAAGAATGAAAAGAACTGAAGACGGGCTCAGAGACCTCTGGGACAACATTAAACGCACCAACATTCGCACTATAGGGGTTCCAGAAGAAGAAGAGAAAAAGAAAGGTACTGAGAAAATATTTGAAGAGATTATAGTTGAAAACTTCCCTAATATGGGAAAGGAAATAGTTAATCAAGTCCAGGAAGCACAGAGAGTCCCATACAGGATAAATCAAGGAGAAATATGGTAAGACACATATTAATCAAACTGTCAAAAATTAAATACAAAGAAAACATATTAAAAGCAGCAAAGGAAAAATAACACACAAGGGACTCCCCATAAGGTTAACAGCTGATCTCTCAGCAGAAACCCTACAAGCCAGAAGGGACTGGCAGGACATACTGAAAGAGATGAAGGAGAAACACCTGCAACCAAGACTACTCTACCAAGCAAGGATCTCATTCAGATTTGATGGAGAAATTAAAACCTTTACAGACAAGCAAAAGCTGAGAGTTCAGCACCACCAAACCAGCTTTACAACAAATGCTAAAGGAACTTCTCTAGACAAGAAACGCAAGAGAAGGAAAAGACCTACAATAACGAACCCAAAACAATTTAGAAAATGGGAATAGGAACATACATATCGATAATTACCTTAAATGTAAATGGACTAAATGCTCCCACCAAAAGACACAGATTGGCCGAATGGATACAAAAACAAAACCCTTATATATGCTGTCTACAAGAGACCCACTTCAGACCTAGAGACACATACATACTGAAAGTAAGGGGATGGAAAAAGATATTCCATGCAAATGGAAACCAAAAGAAAGCTGGAGTAGCAATTCTCATATCAGACAAAATATACTTTAAAATAAAGACTATTACAAGAGACAAAGAAGGACACTACATAATGATCAAGGGATCGATCCAAGAAGAAGATATAACAATTGTAAATATTTATGCACCCAACGTAGGAGCACCTCAATACATAAGGCAAATACTAACAGCCATAAAAGGGGAAATCGACAGTAACACATTCATAGTAGGGGACTTCAACACCCCACTTTCACCCATGGACAGATCATCCAAAATGAAAATAAATAAGGAAACACAAGCTTTAAATGATATATTAAACAAGATGGACTTAATTGATATTTATAGGACATTCCATCCAAAAACAACAGAATACACATTTTTCTCAAGCGCTCATGGAACATTCTCCAGGATAGATCATATCTTGGGTCACAAATCAAGCCTTGGTAAATTTAAGAAAATTGAAATTGCATCAAGTATCTTTTCCGACCACAACGCCATGAGACTAGATATCAATTACAGGAAAAGATCTGTAAAAAATACAAACACATGGAGGCTAAACAATACACTACTTAATAACGAAGTGATCACTGAAGAAATCAAAGAGGAAATAAAAAAATACCTAGAAACAAATGACAATGGAGACACAACGACCCAAAATCTATGGGATGCAGGCAAAGCAGTTCTAAGAGGGAAGTTTATAGCAATACAATCCTACCTTAAGAAACTGGAAATATCTCGAACAAACAACCTAACCTTGCACCTAAAGCAATTAGAGAAAGAAGAACAAAAATACCCCAAAGTTAGCAGAAGGAAACAAATCATAAAAATCAGATCAGAAATTAATGAAAAAGAAATGAAGGAAACGATAGCAAAGATCAATAAAACTAAAAGCTGGTTCTTTCAGAAGATAAACAAAATTGATAAACCATTAGCCAGACGCATCAAGAAAAAAAGGGAGAAGACTCAAATCAATAGAATTAGAAATGAAAAAGGAGAAGTAACAACTGAAACTGCAGAAATACAAAAGATCATGAGAGATTACTACAAGCAACTCTATGCCAATAAAATGGACAATCTGGAAGAAATGGACAAATTCTTAGAAAAGCACAACCTGCCAAGACTAAATCAGGAAGAAATAAAAAATATGAACAGACCAATCACAAGCACTGAAATTGAAACTGTGATTAAAAATCTCCCAACAAACAAAAGCCCAGGACCAGATGGCTTCACAGGCGAATTCTATCAAACATTTAGAGAAGAGCTAACGCCTATCCTTCTCAAACTCTTCCAAAATATAGCAGAGGGAGGAACACTCCCAAATTCCTTCTACGAGGCCACCATCACCTTGATACCAAAACCAGACAAGGATGTCACAAAGAAAGAAAACTATAGGCCAATATCACTGATGAACATAGATGCAAAAATCCTCAACAAAATACTAGCACAGAATCCAACAACATATTAAGAGGATCATACACCATGATCAAGTGGAATTTATCCCAGAGATGCAAGGATTCTTCAATATATGCGAATCAATCAACGTGATACACCATATTAATAAACTGAAGGAGAAAAGCCATACAACCATCTCAAGAGATGCAGAGAAAGCTTTTGACAAAATTCAACACCCATTTATGATAAAAACTCTCCAGAAAGTAGGCATAGAGGGAACTTTCCTCAACATAATAAAGGCCATATATGACAAACTCACAGGTACCATTGTCCTCAATGGTGAAAAACTGAAAGCCTTTCCACTAAGATCAGGAAGAAGACAAGGTTGTCCACTCTCACCACTCTTATTCAACACAGTTTTGGAAGTTTTAGCCACAGCAATCAGAGAAGAAAAGGAAATAAAAGGAATCCAAATCGGAAAAGAAGAAGTAAAGCTGTCACTGTTTGCAGATGACATGATACTATACATAGAGAATCTTAAAGATGCTACCAGAAAACTACTAGAGCTAATCAATGAATTTGGTAAAGTAGCAGGATACAAAATTAATGCACAGAAATCTCTGGCATTCCTATATACTAATGATGAAAAATCTGAAAGTGAAATCAAGAAAACACTCCCATTTACCATTGCAACAAAAAGAATAAAATATCTAGGAATAAACCTACCTAAGGAGACAAAAGACCTGTATGCAGAAAATTATAAGACACTGATGAAAGAAATTAAAGATGATACAAATAGATGGAGAGATATACCATGTTCTTGGATTGGAAGAATCAACACTGTGAAAATGACTCTACTACCCAAAACAATCTACAGATTCAATGAAATCTCTATCAAACTACCACGGGCATTTTTTAAAGAACTAGAACAAAAAATTTCACAATTTGTTTGGAAACACAAAAGACCCCGAACAGCCAAAGCAATCTTGAGAACGAAAAACGGAGCTGGAGGAATCAGGCTCCCTGACTTCAGACTATACTACAAAGCTACAGTAATCAAGACAGTACGGTACTGGCACAAAAACAGAAAGATAGATCAATGGAACAGGATAGAAAGCACAAAGATAAACCTACGCACATATGGTCACCTTATCTTTGATAAAGGAGGCAGGAATGTACAGTGGAGAAAGGACAGTCTCTTCAATAAGTGGTGCTGGGAAAACTGGACAGTTACAGGGAAAAGTATGAGATTAGATCACTCCCTAACACCATACACAAAAAATAAGCTGAAAATGGATTAAAGACCTAAATGTAAGGCCAGAAACTATCAAACTCTTAGAGGAAAACATAGGCAGAACACTCTCTGACATAAATCACAGCAAGATCCTTTTTGACCCACCTCCTAGGGAAATGGCAATAAAAACAAAAATAAACAAATGGGACCTAATGAAACTTCAAAGCTTCTGCACAGCAAAGGAAACCATAAACAAGACCAAAAGACAACTCTCAGAATGGGAGAAAATATTTGCAAATGGAGCAACTGACAAAGGATTAATCTCCAAAATTTACAAGCAGCTCATGCAGCTCAATAACAAAAAAACAAACAACCCAATCCAAAAATGGGCAGAAGACCTAAATAGACATTTCTCCAAAGAAGATATACAGACTGCCAACAAAAACATGAAAGAATGCTCAACATCATTAATCATTAGCGAAATGCAAATCAAAACTACAATGAGATATCATCTCACACCAGTCAGAATGGCCATCATCAAAAAATCTAGAAACAATAAATGCTGGAGAGGGTGTGGAGAAAAGGGAACCCTCTTGCACTGTTGGTGGGAATGTAAATTGATACAGCCACTGTGGAGAACAGTATGGAGGTTCCTTAAAAAACTACAAATAGAACTACCATATGACCCAGCAATCCCACTACTGGGCATATACCCTGAGAAAACCATAACTCAAAAAGAGTCATGTACCAAAATGTTCTTTGCAGCTCTATTTACAATAGCCCGGAGATGGAAACAACCTAAGTGTCCATCATCGGATGAATGGATAAAGAAGATGTGGCACATATATACAATGGAATATTACTCAGCCATAAAAAGAAACGAAATTGAGCTATTTGTAATGAGGTGGATAGACCTAGAGTCTGTCATACAGAGTGAAGTCAGTCAGAAAGAGAAAGACAAATACCGTATGCTAACACATATATATGGAATTTAAGGAAAAAAATGTCATTAAGAACCTAGGGGTAAGACAGGAATAAAGACACAGACCTACTAGAGAATGGACTTGAGGATATGGGGAGGGGGAAGGGTAAGCTGTGACAAAGCGAGAGAGAGGCATGGACATATATACACTACCAAACGTAAGGTAGGTAGCTAGTGGGAAGCAGCCGCATAGCACAGGGAGATCAGCTCGGTGCTCTGTGACCGCCTGGAGGGGTGGGATAGGGAGGGTGGGAGGGAGGGAGATGCAAGAGGGCAGAGATATGGGAACATATGTATATGTATAACTGTGTCACTTTGTTATAAAGCAGAAACTAACACACCATTGTAAAGCAATTATACTCCAATAAAGATGTTAAAAAAATTTTTTAAATTAAAAATAAAAAGAAATTGGAGTATATATACAACATGGAGTACTATTCAGCTATAAAAAAGAATGAAATCTTGCCATTTGTAACACAGAAGAACCTTGAGGGCAATAAGTTGGAAAAAAAAAAAGGAAGAAAAAAATAATATGTTTATCTATGTGTATATACATGCATGCATTTAAATAAATACATATGTATATGTTTATACATATATGGCTTTGAATACTATATGAGTATATTATATAATACATACAATATAACACACACACACACAGACACACACACACACAAAATTCTAAAGTCTTGACTCCTGGTAGTGAGTGCGATCCCCAGCCACCTGTCAGAGTTCATCCTCTGGCACTCTGACAGAGGGAAAGGCAGAGGCAGAGAAGGAGCAGGAAGCACAGGGCTGGGGTAAGAGGAAGACCAGATGAGTGTGGCATCCTGGAAGCCCAGAGGAAGCAGGGAAGGTGTGGCAGATGAGAGGAGACCATTGCTGGTACACATGGCTCCCCTCTGCTCTCTACCAGAGGTTCACAGAGTGGTCAGCCCAGGAGACCTGGGTGGAGAGAGCCAGATGGGTTTACTAGTCACCTGTGATTGGGGGTGTAGCCCTATATCTCCCCAGCACATGGATTTGTACACTCTCAGTGTTCCATCCTGCAGAATAATGCAGCCAACAGCTCTTCCCAACGCCACTTACCACGGGAGTGGGAGTGTCATATCTTGCCAAGCTGGTTTAACACAGTGTTCAGGCCAGGTGGCCTTCACATGGCCAGACATTCACTGTGGGTGGCTGGGAAGAGGCAAGGACTGGAAAGAAACTCCCAGAAGAGTTCAAATACAGGAAGCATTTGTCATTTATTGCTGGCAAAAACTGGACTAGCTAGCCGGCCCAGCCCACCTCCTCACACCCTCGCCATTCTTCTTTGTTGTCGAGAGAAAAAAAGAATCAAGTCACATTTTCACTTCATGAATAAGAAAACAATATCACCCTAATGATGTTTGCAAGAAGAAGAAAAGAATCTTGCGTCAGATCAGCACTGCTGTCTTGGCCACTTTCTGTTTCCATAGCCACTAGGTCAACTTTGAAAATGATTAATAAACACTCACCTGTATTTTTCAAAGATGAAGATGAAATGGAAGGGCAGGGTTTGAAATCTTGCATTTTATGTTCCACTCTCTGGGTAAAGTTAGGTTACTAAGTCACTTATATTTTTCTCTTGATCTCGTTTCCATTCACCTATGAGACAAATGATATCTCGTTTAGACTATCTTCCTTGCACAAAACGCGCTATGCATTTTTAAAGAACAGTGTGATTCACTCAGTTTTACTCATTGGCAAGAATACTTCTTCTGGGAATGTCACAGATGTTCTTTAGACTTTTCTACCTCTACCATCCTCAATTTAAATAATGACTAACTTTATGAAACTACTGAGAACAATGAATTATAAGGTTTCTTTCACATTTTTCTGCACAAGAACAAACATTTACTAGAGAAAAACCCATTTTACTATAAGCAGAAGTCAATATTGCCAACAAAATCAAAGAGCAGTAAGGTCAATGGAAAGTATCCATTAAACCCCTTCCAATTTTGGAATGCATCTTTGTGCTCAGGGGCTTAGCAGATGAATGGAAGTCTTCATGGATAAATGAGGCACCAATTTTCTAGAATATTCCCAGAGCAATAAAACAATGAGAGGACAGTTTTACATGTAAAGACAAGAGGCCTGAATGGTTTTGCATTTGCTAAATAACCCCTCAGTCACTCAGAAGGAAGCGCGCGCTTTCCACAAAGGATACTAAACGCTCCTATTCTCCCAATGTGCAGGCAAATCAAAACCACTGTGGCCATTTCCTCCTTCCCTTCTACTTACTCGGTTCAAAGGCTTGGCTTACTCTCACGAGCACTAGATCCTCTAGGTGGCTTCCTCTGTCCTTGCCCCCCAGTGTGCCTGGTCGCCCCTTTAGTGCTGCCAATGTAATGCCCTTCAAGTGCCCTCAGTCAGCACCCAGCCTCCTGTTGCTGCCTCATCCCTTCACTCTTGTTAACTTTCTGAGCAGTCTTACTTTATTTGTTGCATGTAGTCCCGGTATAAGTTATTTTCACAGATGCATATAACGTGTGTGAGTGGCCAAGGCCGCAGCATGTATGGGAATCCAGTTTTCCCTCCTCTGCTTCTGCCTGGCAGACTATTCTCTCCTCCTGTTAATAGCACCTGCAGCAAAGTCACAGCCTAAAGTTGTGACAGTACCGTGATATCCAAGGCAACCAACGGCAAGTTCCTAAACACAGAATTATTTCAATGCGAGACAAAGCGTAACACAAAGCTGAGGAACAGATGCATGCTTTAACATGTCTTTATTAATATTGATATTATTAATATTAAACTGAGTTAAAGTAATTTCTGGGTATCATAAGAGTTCTTTCACAAATTATACAAAGAAGGAGCAGTATAAATTACGAAATTGTATGGCCATGTCATAATTCCTGATAAAATGTATTAAAAGGATACTGAGGGAAAAAAATTAGTGGAGAAAAGAATTTTTAAGCTGTCTTTGTCAGAGACTTAAGACACCAGTTCTGAGTCAGAAGCACAGAACTAGAGGCCCAAATTATTATTATTCATTATTTTGAGTTTACATTGAATTAACTAGAGTTCAAATAATGTTTTCTTTAGTCATATATAATATATACAATTTTAGCCATAGTATATGACTGAAATACGAAATAATCTGCATAATCATTCTTGTAACAAGTCAAACTTTGTGACTCCCCACCACCAGCACGCAGGGTAGCCTAGGGGGTGCTATAGACCTCCATAATCTTCACCAGTCCCACCGAAGTCTCCTCAGATACCCATGAAATCGAAACAAAAGCAATGTGCTTGCCATACAAACACCTCTTCAAGACAATCTCCCAAGCCATACACCTCCAACCAGGTTGCCACCCTTAAACACTTTGAGTTAGTCCTGGTCCTAAGTCAAGATGAGATTAAATGTATAAAGATTTTATTAGTGAAAATGCTTGTGCAAAGAGAAATACGGATGGAGCCAGGCAAGGCTAAGAGAGCTGACACACCCATCTTCTCATGGGTGGAAACATCCCAGACTCCCTTAATGTCTAAGGAAGGTTCAGCAAAGCTGTCTGGCAGTTCTTGAGCCAAGGTCAACTGACAAAGGAGTTTGTGTCTCCTGGAACAGCATGCCTTAGTATCCCCAGCCTGCTCAGTCATTGTTGGGGAGCGACCCCTGAGAAGCAAGATCCACAGTGGATTCCGCACTGTAGGAGCTGGGGCCCTGGGACAGCTCTTGCACAGTGTAGGAAGGTCTATGAGGCACAGTCTGAGGGCTAATGCACCACTCCTACACAGAAATTTAAAAGTTTGTACTTATACAATAAATCTTGAGCCTCACATCCAGCTTTTCCCTGCTTTCTACCTAACCCATGTGCAAACAATTCCTAGCACTTCATTTCTGACACCTTTACAGTAATCTAAGTACCACCTTCATCTGCATATGAGTCCCACAGCTGACCAAAATGCTTTCCCTCATGCTTTTTCCTCCTTCTAATACTTTCTCCATCTCAAACCCTCTTTCCAAGACCCTACCCACTCTATTAGGTTCATATGAAAGGCCAATCAAGTGCTAAGACTATCCTCGACATTCTTTTGCTCCCACGTCACCTGTTCAAGCCAACCCCAGTAGACAGGTTCTCTCTCCCATCTAGGAACCTTCATGGGACTTCCCCTACTTAGACATCAGCATTTAGGGTATTAAGCACTACCAATGGCTTTAGTTGTTAGAAGTTTTATCGCCATAGCAAACCGCTGGAAGGACTGCACATATTTCCAATTTGTATTCCTGTAATATTATGCAAATAGTAAACTGAATGAATGAATGAAACACCAATTCCGGCCTGGTGCATATCTATCAACCCAGGCCTAAAAGACCTTCCTTATTCCTTGCCTTCTTATTTTCACGTTTGTGCTGATTTTTAAAAAATTTTATAAGATAGAAACTATTAAACCTAAAGTAATATTGATTCTAACAGTTGAGGCAAAAAACCCCAAAGACCTGGAAGAGGATAGCTACAGTTATAGAGAAATCCACTCAGTAAAATTAGCTGACAGAGGAAGTTGACCCGGTAAATGACTATTTTGTGAGACGTTTAAAATATAGGATCCTGTTAAATTAATTAAACAAGGCCATTAGACGGAGGTGGCCATAATGCCATAGAAGCCCACATAAGCAAACTGAAATCTAAGCTCGTAAATGCCTCAAGGTTATGAAATCAAAATGCTAAGAATGACCAATCACAAACAGCCAACTAGGCTTGAAGCCACAGCCAATTACTAATTTACTGACTTTGCTTTTGGATGTTCTCTATATGTCTTTCCCCCGGCTCCTGTCAGAGGAGCACCCCTAACCACTTCTGATGTGGCCCTGCCCGATTCAAACTGATTTTTGCTCAGAAGAACTCTAAGAATTTTTAATATGCCTCAGTTTATCTTTTAATAGTTCTGATGTCAGAACAGGGAACCAAAGGAGCCCCCAGAAGCACTGAGCAAACAAGCAGAGGTACCTGTGAAGCCCCTTGACCGGCTGCCTGCTCGCTGCCTCGGGAGGTGGGCGAGTCCGTCTCGGAGGCTGGATCCCAGCTCCGGCGTTTACGTTATGAGCTTTCGGACGTCGAGGGTTTCTTTTTCCAGACTGGGTCCAGAAACTGGCCAGAATTGGACTTTTTCCGACTTAGAAACCAAACCGGTTCCGGGGACGAACTGTGTCCAACTTACAAACGGGACGAGGACCAGGACGACTTAGAAAACGGACCAGGTCCGATGACAAACTCGGTCCGTCCGACTTTGAAGCTGGCCCCGGTGCAGAACAAAGTGGTTCCGACTTAGAAACCGAAATGGGTCTGGGGACGGACTGGGTCCAACTGAGAAACCGGACCCGGTCCAGGACAGACTGGGTTTGACCTAGAAACCGGACTGGGTCCGGTATGAGGCCTCAGGTGAATAAAATTTTGTTTTAAGGTTAACCTTACCAAAGATAATCCTGAATTACAGTGGCCACAGTGGAGAACTTTTAACCACCTGAGATAACCTTATCCCCTTACGAGGTACCCTAGAGGAAAGGGGTCTCAGCCAGGCACTCGCTATGAAGGGTAGAGGGAAAGTTATTCTTCCTCCTCTACAGTTTCTAGTGACCAGGATGGGACCCACTGGGACACCCCACTCACTCCGAATCCTGCAGACGGCATCCTGGGAAAACTGGCAGAAGCCTGGCAAAAGGGTAAGAATTCTTACCAAGGTCAGCTCTCCAAAATCTGTGGAGCCTGGTGGAGAGAGAAAGGGAAAATTTCACGTTGTCCCTTCCTTTCCAGTGTTTCTATATTGGCAGGAAAACACATTGGTTATCAATCCTTTCCCTCCCAGGAACAGCTACTGCCTTCTTGATTGTCTCATTTTGTGCCCTGAGAACTTGCCTGGGCAACTGTCAGGTTGGGGACCTCAAACATATAACCAGACAGAAATACCGACTGTTGCCAGCTGTCAGAGGAAGTAAGTCTCTCTTTCCTTTGGTTATTTTTGGGAGTGGCTCTCCATCTCGAGAGGGTAGTATTTTTTGCACCCTCTCTGAGAACCCCTCTTGTAGCCATGGGATTGTTCAATATGCTGGCAATATTTACTGTTTGACCAGCTGAAACCGGACAAGATACTCAAAAAGGTTTGTTGTTTTTTTTTTTTCTAAAGTAGCCCTATGGTCAGAAGTTGGCCAAATTGGAAGCTAATATTCAGAGCCTGATAGGAACGATTTTAAGGCCTTCTACCCAAGCAGTATGCACCTAAAGGGAAAGAAAAACATTCTGAAGCCACGGTGGAAGCGTCTACTAAAACATCCCAAAGACACAGAGCTAGAAATCTACAATGTAAAAATCTTTTGATTCCCATCTTAGTCGAAGATCTTCTCCTGATGTAAAGAAGCAAATTGAGGCTAGTGTAGTTGTATGGCTGGGTCAAAGTCTAGATGTCATTCAGATTGCAACCCAATTCTTTGAGGAATTGAAACCAACTGTACTTGTCTTACAAACTGTGACTTTACAATAACAGAAATGCGGCTCTAGGAACAATTCAAAGCCCAACCATCCTTTTTACCAATCCCCAAACCTCCCCTATTCATACCAAAAGGCTTGCAGATACTCTAAAAAATCTGATTTAAATAGTAAAAGCCCTTCTTGGAGAAACTTACATCCTTTCTGTGTGCCTTTGAGATATAAATATTCTATCTGGTCTTCTCTAGGAACCCAGAGCCATCTCATAAAATGCAAACTTGAGGGAGATAATTCTTATCAGAAAGAAGAAGCAGCAGCAGCAGCAGCTATGTGGAACTTAGGTGAATGAAAAATCTTACAAGTTTTTCCCACAAATATTAATAAAAGCTTTAGCCATCTGAGCAGGTAACCTTAACTAACTCTATCTGCCAGAAAAAATTTTGATCCAGTCATTCTTTCATAAACTATTAAGTTTTGCGTTGTTGTATCTATCTCATGGCTAAATTTTTTAAACAAAAGCTATGAGAGCTCTGGGTCTGTCTGTATGTTTATGTATATATGTGATAGATGTGTGATATTCTTCTACCTTCAGATGGTATAGCCAAAACCAATTTTTAAAGAGCTATATTTAATAGGCTTAAAAACAAACTTTTATATAAATCAAGTATATGCTCACAAATATAGAAACCAACTCAAATGTTTTTCAATTGCACATGACCTAGGATAATCTTTGGTAAATGAAAGCTAGTTTAAGTTTGCTGGTTAAATTAAAACAGGCATGTCTTTAGATTTGTTAGCAGTAAGTAGAATACTTTTACCCTATCTAGGTTAACCAAAGTCAAATACGCTCGTGTAATCTCTGTTACATAATTTGTCAGCAAGAAGGGTAACTTAAGATGATGGCTGGCTGTTCAATGTCTCATGAAATTTTCAGGAGTAATCTAGACATAAATTGTTAAGAACAATCAACTTAAAGAGATGTAAGTAACATAAAAGTTTATAAATGCACTTTTCAACAATAATCATGCTTTATGGTATGTCTACTTAAAATAGTTTCCACAGCCACTATGGAGAACAGTATGGAGGTTCTGTGAAAAACTAAAAACAGAGTTACCATATGATCCAGCAATCCCACTCCTGGGCATATATCTAAAGAAAACTCTACCTTGAAAAGATACATGGACCCCAATGTTCATAACAGCACTATTTACAGTAGCCAAGACATGGAAACAACCTAAGTGCCCACTGACAGATGAATGGATAAAGAAGATGTGGTACATCTTCTTTACAATGTAATACTACTCAGCCATAAAAAGAAATGAAATAATGCCATTTGCAGCAACATGGATGGACCTAGAGATTATCATACTAAGTGAAGTAACTCAGAAAGAGAAGGACAAATACCATATGATATTGCTTATACGTGCAATCTAAAATATGATGCAGATGAACTTATTTACAAAACAGACTCACAGACATAGAAAACAAACTTATGGTTACCAAAGGGGAAAGCGGGGGAGGGATAAATTAGGAGTTTGGGCTTAACAGATACACTCTACTATATATAAAATAGATAAACAACAAGGTCCTACTGTATAGCACAGGGAATAATGGAAAAGAATCTGAAAAAGTATTTATATATATATATATATCAATACAGATATATAGATATAGATATGAATCACTTTGCTATACACTAGAAACTAACACAACATTGTAAACCAACTATACGTCAATAAAATAAATAGTTTCCAAAATATTTTTGGTAACTTAAAACCTTAAAGTTGTATAAGATAAGTTAAATGAAGGCTAGTCATTGAACATCTAGATCGTTTCCAAGTAAGATAAAATACTGCAACATTAATTACTGAACATAGGTTTATCTACTTTTGGTTTTCTTTGGCAGAGGAACTGAAGATATGTGGTTCTATCAGTAAACATGTTTTGTGCCACCCTGAAAAACTACTAAGAGGATGAATATACTTCTAGAAACTGTGAAAGGTGTTTATAAATTTGCCAATCCACAGAATGCTAGTCTAACAGACAGTCCACACTGATTACTTCTTTGCTTTCCCTAGGAATAAAGGATTCTAAAAGGGCAAGAATTCTAATAAATATATGTAATTAAAGCCAGTTAGAAATAAGAAAGGTGAGAGGAAAGAACTGTGTATCTGTAAACTGAACTGGATCCTGAGTTCTTCTAGTTTCCTCAAATATCTGGCTACAACTCTCCAAACTAATGTTTCCAATCTTCTCCCACTCTTCTGATTTCGAATCACGAAGAATATGACTGCCCTTGAACCTCCTTGGAAGGGACGATACCAGGTCCTTCTCACTACCCAGATCACAGACAAATTTCAGGGAATTGAACCTGGGTACACATGCCCCAATTAAAAAGGGCTTCTCCAGACTCTTGGAACTGCACACCAGCTGGAGATGTAAAATTAAAATTGACTAGAGAGGTTCCTCCCCAGAGGCAGATGGTATCTTGAGGTAGACAGCTCTCCCAAGATCACGGATCAAGATCTTCATCCCCAATATGAAATCTTTATTCCTTTTGCCTTCTTGCTACTTGTGTTTTCTCTCTGTTAATGCGTGGAAAGACAATGCTCCTTAACTCTGACCACTATCGCTACATCTGCTGCTAAGGCCATAACTATACAACACAAGTCCTGAGACTTTCTTGCTAAGGTGGTTTAGATAAAAGAAGTGCTTCAGATTACTTGTTGGCTGATCAAGGAGGAGTCTGTACCACAGCAAATACTTCTGCTGTATCCGGTTCAACACCTCTGGTATTGTAGCAAATACAGGAAGTTAACAAACAAGCCACTTGACTAAAACGGGTTGATGCCCCTTCATGTACATTCTTTGATTGATTTGATACCAATTGGTTTGATCCATGGGGCCCTGGTTAAGGAGGATACTTCAGTCCCTCTGTATGATCTTCCTAATAGTCCTCACTGTAGAGCCCCTGGTGTGCTATGTTCTCTCAATGGTCTTAAACGCGTGTTCATAGCCATCAGCAGTACATCAGATGGTCTTACTGAAAATGGTCTCATGAAGAATGAGATTAACATCAAAAATAATTCTTCCACGGTTCAGACATCATAACCTATGAGTTTCACAATGAGACAAGAACAACTTAAGTCTGTTGGGGACTGAGAGTGGTGCTAATACCAAATTGTTGGTCAATATCTCCCGCATGAGAGGATGACCAAAAGGGGGGAATAGTTTAATTAATTAAACAAAGAGGCCATTAGACTGAGGTGGCTCTAATGCCTTGGCAGCCTAGGTAAGCAAACCAAAATCTAAGCCTGTAAGTTTCTCAAGGTTATGAAATCAAAACGCTAAGGACAGCCAATCACAAACAGCCAACTAGGCTTTAACCAGTAGCCAATCAATACTTTCTTTACTTTGCTTTCCCCATTTTCTCTATAAAAGTCTCTTCCCAAGCTCCTGTTGGTAGAGTATACTTCCAGTTCGGTACTGCCCCATTCCAATTGATTTTTGCTCAAATAAACTCTTAAAAAATTTAATATGCCTCAGTTTATCTTTTAACAATCCTAATAATACTTCTTCATCTATCTATCTCCTTTTTCTCAGGTATCACTTATCTCAGATATCAGTGTCAACCTTCTATTGGAACTTATGGCTCTTGTTTGCCTTTGTACCAAATACAGCTAACCCTTGAACAATGAGGGGGTTAGGGGTGCTGCACAGTCAAAAATCCATGTATAACTTTACAGTCGGCCCTCTGTTTCCACGGTTCCTTATCTGCAGAATCAACCAATTGCAGATCGTGTAGCACTGTAGTACGTATTTATCGAAAAAAAAATCCAGTAGAAGTGGACACACACAGTTCGAACTCATGTTGTTCAAGGGTCAACTGTATATCCACAATTAATACAAAGAAATAAAATCATTAAATGCCTTTAAGTTGCTTAAGAGTCCCATAGCAGAGATTTAATTGTGAATAGAGAACGTTGTAAATTTTTCAATAAAAAAACAACCAGCAGTAAAAGATTAATCAATCTTCGTATTCAAGAATAACCAGGAATTTGAGCTCTACAGAAGCCCTTAAAACTCATCCCACCTCACCTGCAGCAATGAAGGAATCATCTATTCCTAACGTGGTGTAGGAAAAATCCAAGTGACTTATAAAACTTTCATCTCTTTCATGAGTTCATTTATAATTAGGTTTCAAGAACCTCATAAGATGCTTCCAAGGCAGAAACATTTCTCCAAGACAATTCGTCTCTTTTAAATATCATTAAAGTGTGATTGGCACAGAGCCCTTAGGGAGCTGACATCCAGAGGGAGAAGAACATATTACTAATAGCTAGTCAGGTGCCAGCTGGCTCTAAGTGGCCAACTCTCTTTCCTGGGAAAACCAAGTATATCTAAGCAAAAGGAACTTTGATGATTATCAAGAGACATTCTCTGGCGTCAATAAGCTACTTGGCAAGAGATGAATCAGGATTGCAAATGCCACCTGAGTCATGGTATGGTTTCAACCACACAGTCCAGATACGTCCTGGAAGAAGCTGAACTTTAGGCCAAGATACCATAGACAATTCTCGAGCAAGAAGTTCTCCTTAGACCCACTCTCCAAAACATGATTAACCCAAGAGATAGTAACCATGTGTAATAAGTTTGCTTAGACTTGACAGTCAAGAACCACAGCAATCCTTCTTCAAAAGAAACAATAAACTGAGAAACTATTCTTTCCAAAATATATGCCTCTTTTTGTAGATTGCAAGTGTTCTGGCAGATGTGTTCTTAATTTTATATTGTCCTGCGAAGTGTCCCTGTTGTATTTAATTGTTAATTTGACTCATATAAGTCAACAATAATAATTGGTAGTTTGCAAGGTAAAAGTTAACCGAAGTTAATAGAAGTGACAGTTCAAATTCTCAAGCATAAAGACCAGAACAAGCAGCCAACAATAGGATATTATATCCCCAAAGTAGGAGAAGGACACAGGCAGAGTAACGTCAGGAGTCAGAAATGAGCGTTTCATTTGAAGTGGCAGCAGCAAGTAGCCTAAACCATTGGAAACCACTTAATGGAACAAGGAACAGAGGCAGGGTGGTAGAAAAGATAACCCCAAAAGCAAAACTCTTAAAATATGTGGAAAAAACAATTTCAGTAATTCCTCCCCGACCATGAACCTCAACATTATTTCTAAAATAGTCATCAACTGAATAACAAAGAATCTTCACTGTTTAGCCTTTAAAACATGAAAAAGCAGAAACTCACAGTCTTGGAAAGAAGCCTTTGTTACTTTATGCAAAATGGAGGAATTCTATTGTTCTAACATGGTTTTTATTTTTAAAAAAATTATCTTAGGAACTTCCCTAGTGGTGCAGTGGTTAAGAATCCACCTGTCAATGCTGGGGACACGGGTTCGAGCCCTGGTCCGGGAGGATCCCACATGCTGTGGAGCAACTAAGCCCGCGTGCCTCAACTACTGAGCCTGTGCTCTAGAGCCCACGAGACACAACTACTGAGCCCACGCACCACAACTATTGAAGCCCGCGCACCTGCTCCGCAATAAGAGAAGCCACCGTAATGAGAAGTCCGCTCACCGCGGTAAAGAGTGGCCCCCGCAAGGGGGAAGGGTAAGCTGGGACGAAGTGAGAGAGTGGCATGGGCATATATACACTACCAAATGTAAAATAGATAGCTAGTGGGAAGCAGCCCCATAGCACAGGGAGATAAGCTCTGTGCATTGTGACCACCTAGAGGGGTGGGATAGGGAGGGTGGGAGGGAGACGCAAGAGGAAGGGGATATGGGGATATTTGTATACGTATAGCTGATTCACTTTGTTATAAAGCAGAAACTAACACACCATTGTAAAGCAATTATACTCCAATAAAGATGTTTTAAAAATTTTTTTAAAAAAGTGGCCGCCGCTCGACGCAACTAGAGAAAGCCCACGAGCAGCAACGAAGACCCAATGCAGACGAAAGTAAATACATAAAATAAATAAATTCATTTAAAAAATTATCCTAGAAAATGTTCACCTCATCTCAAAATTCTGCCTCAGATGATCATTCCAAGTTCAAAGGAGCGGAAGTAAATATATTTTGCAAAACTTGATCATGTGAAAACCTGAAATTGCTTTTTAAAACTGCATGACAAACCTCAAAACATTGCATAATGCTGTACTTTGCCGCTTTGTGCTTCCTGCTTTTTAGCTATTATCAACTTCATATTGCAGAGAATAAAAATTGATGTCCTGGATAATTGTGTATTTCTTCGCGTGTGCAGTAAATGAATGATTTTTTTAATTAAATAAATGTCAAATAGTTCAGTTCAAGCATAGGAATGGCCTTAATAAGCCTCTATTATGTACACAAATGTTGAAGAACATGATGAGGAAACAAATAATATGTTTACACCTTCAACTGTTTATTAGAACCAGGGATAGGAAAAAATATTGTGACAGCTACATTTTAAGGATTTCTGCAAGTATATTTGCTTTCTTAATAATCTGCATTATAAATATGCCTCGTCCTGTTAAATATACCTTAGGAAGAAGCCTCATTTACACAAGAGTATTATAAACTGATTCAGAATACATTTCGCAGAATATTTATTTTCAGAATCAACTTCTTTAATTCTATAAGAGTTTTCATAGTAAGTATTCTTTTAAAGTACACATGGAATATTCTATAGGATAGACTATAGACTGGGCCAAAATACAAGTCTCCCCAGATTTGAAAAGGCTGAAATCATACAAAATGTGTACTCGCCATAGTACTTTACTGATAAAGCCTGGTGCCTCCTCCTACTGATACATAAGTACTTCCCAAATAGATGTGATTGTGTGGCCCACATGGCACGAAATGGCTAAATGGGAATATCTCAAGCCCCAACTCACCCATCATCCATTTTTCAGCCCAGTGTGCTGGACTCTTATTTTCAGCTAATATCCAATGAAGAAACAAGTTTTGCCACCAAAACAAGGACTTTCTCCTTAGTCATACCAGATGAAGGGATTTCATTAACTTCCTTGTGATAAAGAATTAGAAGTTGGTAACAGAATCTCATTGTATATCTGTTAGAGGGGGTTTCTGGTATATATTTACACCTAAGTTACTGCAGGTAAACTGCATATAATTCTCATTCCAAGTTGTCAGTTTAGCCATTCTCAAAAATTTCTATTGTTATCATACCAAACTAAAGTCAAGTATTTCCCCAAATCCTTTGTTAGCAAAATCCATAAGAAGAGTTCAAAAATTAACAATTCATTTCGTAGTTCTTTGCAACCAGAATACATAAAGAACTCTTGTAACTCAATAATAAAAAGACAGGCCATTTTTTTTTTTTTTTTTTTTTGACAGGCCATTTTTTAATGAGTAAAAGACTTAAATAGACATTTCACCAAAAATATTACACAAATAGATAATAAGCATATAAAAGGATGGACATCATTAGTCATTTGGAGAAAGAAGACCCCTTAAATACTGCTGGTGGGGATGTAAAATGGTACAGCCACTTTGTAAAATAGTTTGGCAATTTCTTTAAAACTTCAACTTACCATATAAACCAGCACTTCTACTTCCAGGAGTCTACCCAAAAGAAATGAAAACATATGTCTACACAAAGCCTTGCATGTGAATGTTCATAACAGCGTTATTCACAATAGTCAAAAAGTGAAAATAACTTAAATGTCCATCAACTGGTGACTCCATAAACACAACGTGCTCTATCCATACAATGGAATGTTGCTCAGTAGTAAAAAGAAACAAACTACTGATACTGTGGGGCCTTTAGGGACTTTCCACCCCCTCACTTGTTCCCGTAAACCAATTCTTCTCCCTATCGTGCGCCACTCCTTCTCCCTATCGAAACCAATTCTTCTCCCTATCGTGCGCCACTCCTTCTCCCTATCGAAACCAATTCTTGGAGTTTTTCAGTTGACGGGGACTTGCCAGACAGCGGGTAATTTTCCAGTTGCCCGTAACAGGTATACGCCCTAACCGCCACAATGAACAGACAACTATAACGGCCAGAAGGTGGGACAAAAGTTCCTAAGCCAATGAATTCAAAAGTCACCACATTTACCCAATCATTGTGAGAATATACCCGCCCTATGAATAAATAAACCTATAAAAAGTATGTGATTCCGCTTTTAGGGGTTCCCCATCGGCCTCCTGCGTGAGGTTCAGGGAACCCCGGTGCATCGGCTCCTAATAAACCTCTTGCGTGTTGCAACGGCTCTCGACTCTTGGCGGTTCTTGGGCGAGTTGGAATCCCTCGTAGACCGCTTGGGTCTAACATTTGGGGGCTCGTCCGGGATCCCCACTCGCCCCCGGGTCACAAGAACATCGGGAGTCGGAGGTATCAGGTAGGCTCGAGCCCAATTGTCTGTTTGTTTGTCGTTTGTTTGTTGCTAGCCGCCATTAGGAAAAAGCCGTGCGAACCGGCTTGCTGTGGAATCTGTATTGGACTCCTGGCTAGGCAGACGTGCCGAAAGCTGGTGTCCACGGGCCCCGGGGGACGCCCTGGTGGTCCATCTGGAAGGAGAAACAAATTTTGTCTCCCCTTCATCTGGTTCTGGCAGGTTATATAAGCTGCCATCTGAATTTGAGTTGGTTTCGGGTTTAAGTTCGCGGCGGCTGGTTCTGGCAGGTTATATAAGCTGCCATCTGAATTTGAGTTGGTTTCGGGTTTAAGTTCGCGGCGGCAATATCAATGTGTGTCTTTTGAAATTTTATTGTTTTTCTGTACTATTATCTTTCTTTTGACGGACGACAATGGGACAAACTATGACGACTCCTCTTTCTCTTACCCTAAGCCACTGGACCGAAGTTAGGGCTAGGGCCCACAACCTTTCGGTAGAAGTAAGGAAAGGAAAATGGCAAACGCTGTGTACCTCTGAGTGGCCTACATTTCAGACAGGGTGGCCACCCGAAGGATCTTTTTTGTTAGATAAGGTTGGGCTAGTCAAGTCTAGGGTCTTTAACACAGGACCCCACGGACACCCAGACCAGATACCATATATCTTGGTCTGGGAAGATCTAGTTCTCTCCCCGCCTCCGTGGGTCCGGCCCTTTGTTTCCTCAACAGGCACGTCTGCATGCGCTCCAGCACAATCGGAGATATTGGCCCTGAAGAAAACCCCAGACACGGAAAAGTCATCTGCTGCCCCGGACCCGCCAAAGGCGATATATCCTGACCTGCAGTCTGATTTGCTTCTTCTAGATTCCCCACCTCCTTATCCTCCGGCCCTAAATCCCATGTCGCCCCTAGGACCCCCAGCTTCACAACCCTCCACACCAGTAGGGCCACCTGTTATGGCGGAAAGGGGGGGTCCCTCGGCGGGCACCAGAAGCCGGAGGGCTGTTTCCCCGGATTCTACTGCTTTACCCCTTAGAGAATATGGCCCCCCCGATAACCACGGGAATAGGCCCCTTCAATACTGGCCCTTTTCCTCCGCAGATCTTTATAATTGGAAGATGCATAACCCTACTTTCTCTGAAAACCCACAGGCTCTTACTGCTCTAATAGAGTCTCTTGTCTTCTCCCACCAACCCACCTGGGATGACTGTCAACAGCTCCTCCAGACTCTCCTCACAACTGAGGAGAGGCAACGGGTTCTCCTGGAGGCTAGAAAGAATGTGTTAGGCGCCAATGGACAACCTACCCAGTTGCCTAATGAGATTGATGCCGGTTTTCCACTCGTCAGGCCGAATTGGGACTTTAATACCCTGGAAGGTAAGGAGCTGGTGGCGGGTCTCCATGGAGCGGCCAGGCGCCCCACGAATTTGGCTAAGGTAAGAGAGGTAACTCAGGGGCCCCAGGAATCGCCAACCGTGTTCCTAGAACGCTTAATGGAGGCTTTTAGACGATTCACTCCTTATGATCCAACCTCTGAGGAACATAAGGCCACCATAGCAATGGCCTTTATTGACCAGGCGGCCCCTGATATTAGAAAGAAGTTACAAAGGCTGGATGGCCTACAAGGTTTCTCCCTTCAGGACTTAGTAAAAGAGGCAGATAAGGTATATAATAAGAGGGAGACAGAGGAAGAAAGGGAAGAAAGAAAGCAGAAGGAACAAGAGGCTCGTGAGGTAAGACGAGATAAGAGGCAAGAAAGACATTTGAGTAAGATACTGGCCACTGTAGTCAGAGGAGGAAACAGTAGAGACAGAAATAGACAGGAAGGGCGAACAACGGATAGAAGGCGGCCATTAGACAAGGACCAATGTGCCTACTGTAAAGAAAAAGGTCATTGGGCAAGAGAATGCCCTAAAAAAAGGAACGGGGGAAGGCCAACCAGAGATAAAATCTTAACATTGGAAGAGGAAGATTAGGGAAGTCAGGGCTCGGACCCTCTCCCCGAGCCCAGGGTAACTCTTAAAGTGGAGGGGGAACCCGTCCAGTTCTTGGTGGACACCGGAGCCCAGCACTCAGTCCTCCTTCATTCAAAGGGCCCCCTTTCAACTAAAAGGTCATGGGTCCAGGGGGCCACTGGAAATAAGCAGTACTCATGGACCACCCGAAGGACAGTAGATCTTGGGGTGGGACGAGTAACCCACTCATTCTTGGTCATACCTGAGTGCCCATACCCTCTGCTAGGTAGAGACTTACTCTCTAAGGTGGGGGCCCAAATCCACTTTCAACCAGAAGGGCCCACCATAACTGACAACCAAGGGAGATTACTCCAAATCTTGACCATGAAACTGGAAGATGAACACAGGATATATGAAACACCCTCGCCTCCACAAGCTGACATGCAGGATTGGATGACTAGGTTTCCACAGGCTTGGGCAGAAACTGCCGGCATGGGAATGGCAAAATATCGGCCCCCTGTGGTGGTAGAACTTAAAACAACCGCCACCCCAGTAACGGTCCGCCAATACCCCATGAGTAAAGAAGCCCGAGATGGCATCCGTCCTCAAATACAAAGGTTACTGGAATTAGGGATCCTGGTAAGGTGCCAATCTGCATGGAATACCCCTCTTTTGCCAGTTAAAAAGCCAGGAACTAATAATTACCGACCGGTACAAGACCTACGAGAGGTAAATAAGCGGGTGATGGACCTCCACCCCACGGTACCCAACCCCTACAATCTCTTAAGTACTCTTCCACCTCAGCACACTTGGTACACTGTTTTGGATCTTAAAGATGCTTTCTTCTGCCTGAGACTTTCTTCTCTCAGTCAGCCTTACTTTGCCTTCGAGTGGAAGGATCCAGCCTCTGGGATGTCAGGCCAGCTGACATGGACTCGCCTGCCACAAGGATTCAAGAACTCCCCCACCATTTTTGATGAGGCTCTCCACCAGGATTTGGCATCTTATAGAGAATCCAATCCCCAGGTAACTCTACTTCAATATGTCGATGATATTCTTTTAGCTGCTGAAACCCAAGAAGACTGCATCAAGGGAACCGAGAGGCTGTTAACAGAACTGGGAACATTGGGATATCGGGCTTCAGCAAAGAAAGCACAAATATGTCAACGACAGGTTAGTTACCTGGGGTACTTGTTAAAAGGAGGACAGAGATGGCTTTCGGAAAGCAGGAAAGACACTGTTGCCCGGATACCGGCCCCCAAGAGTCCCAAACAAGTTAGGGAATTTTTGGGGACGGCCGGATTTTGTAGGCTATGGATTCCGGGGTTTGCTGAATTAGCAGCCCCTTTATATCCCCTGACCAAAAATGGCATCCCTTTTGCTTGGGGTGATAAAGAACAACGGGCTTTTGACCGAATTAAACGAGCCCTACTATCAGCCCCGGCTCTGGGGCTACCAGATGTTACTAAGCCTTTTCATCTGTACGTGGCCGAGAATAAAGGCATCGCAAAGGGAGTACTAACTCAGAAACTGGGCCCCTGGAATCGCCCGGTTGCGTACCTATCAAAGAAATTGGATCCTGTGGCAGCAGGATGGCCCGCCTGTTTAAAAATAATCGCCGCGGTGGCCGCTTTGGTCAAAGATGCTGACAAACTGACTTTGGGGCAGAACCTAACGATAACAGCCCCCCATGCATTAGAAAATGTAATTCGCCAGCCACCCGACAGATGGCTAACAAATGCCAGGATGACTCATTACCAAGCCCTGCTGTTAAACTCAGATCGTATTAAGTTTACCTCAGCCACAGGACTCAACCCGGCCACCTTGCTACCCGACCCTGACCTGGAAAGCACTACCGTCATCCATGATTGTCAGGAAGTACTGGCTGCAGCACACCGTAGCAGACCAGACTTGATGGATCAGCCCCTCCCCAACGCCGACGTTACCTGGTTTACTGACGGAAGCAGTTTCCTAGAGGAAGGTAAGCGTCGGGCGGGAGCTGCCGTGGTAGACGGGAAAGAGGTCATCTGGGCAGCCGCATTACCACAAGGGACATCGGCCCAACGGGCTGAACTAATCGCCATGACTAGAGCATTGGAACTAGCAGAAAACAAAAAGGTAAACATCTATACGGACAGTAGGTACGCATTTGCTACCGCCCATGTCCATGGGGCCATTTACCAACAAAGAGGGTTGCTCACCTCGGCGGGCAAAGAAATTAAAAACAAAGAAGAAATAGTGGCACTGCTAGCTGCCCTCATGCTCCCCACTAAAGTCAGCATCATTCATTGCCCCGGACACCAGAAGGACAATACCCCGGTGACAAGAGGCAACAACATGGCAGATAGGGTGGCACGAGAAGTGGCTCTACGGGAAATCATACTAGAACTATCAGATGAGAGTCCTGGGAAACCAAATGATAGGGGAACAATTACCCCAGCCATAACTAAAGGAACATTATCTCCTCAACAAGCAAAATCCATGCTACAACAGATTCACAGATGGACACACTTGGGAACCAAGAAGATGGTATCCCTATTACATAAGACAGGTTATGATACCTCTGGATTAACCAAAATAGCTGAGCAGATTGCACGAGAGTGCATTCCATGCCAACAGGTAAACTCCCATAAAGGAAAACTTGAGGTCGGAAAAAGGCTCAGAGGAGACCGCCCAGGAGCCTATTGGGAGGTCGACTTCACTGAAATACGCCCTGGAAGGTACGGTAACAGGTATCTTCTAGTTTTTATAGATACCTTCTCAGGATGGGTAGAAGCTTTCCCGACGAAGAAGGAGACAGCTACTGTGGTGGCCAAAAAGATCTTAGAAGAAATTTTCCCCCGGTTCGGGGCACCAAAGGTAATAGGATCAGATAATGGTCCCGCCTTCGTCGCCCAGGTAAGTCAGGGTGTGGCCAAATACCTGGGGACTGATTGGAAATTACATTGTGCCTATAGACCCCAGAGTTCAGGACAGGTAGAGAGAATGAATAGAACTCTAAAAGAGACCCTAACTCAATTGTCCATAGAGACTGGCGGTACAGATTGGACGGTGCTCCTTCCCTTAGCCCTGTTCCGGGCTAGAAATACCCCCTCCCGCTATTATCTTACTCCATTTGAAATACTATACGGGGCCCCACCTCCTCTTTTTACGCTAAGGGAGAAATTAAGTCCTGACTGCCAGAATAACACTGACTTATATGCTAGGCTGTTGGGACTCCAGTTGGTCCAAAAGGAGGTGTGGTCCCAGCTGGCAGAGGCTTACCGACCAGGAACACCAGCAGAGGCTCATCCCTTCCAAGTCGGAGATTCCGTGTACGTCCGTCGGCACCGAACCCAGACTCTAGAGCCTCGGTGGAAAGGACCATACATCGTCCTGCTCACCACCCCCACGGCTATAAAGGTAGACGGCATCGCTGCGTGGATCCACGCTTCACACGTGAAGGCCGCACCAGCATCTGCAACATCGGAATGGCGAGCCCAAAAGACCAGCAACCCGCTCAAGCTCAAGCTTCTGCGATCATCAGATTTATAACTTTAACTCTGTTACCCCTACTGACTGTGAGTAATTTTAGTCCTCACCTGCCCCAGCATTTAACCTGGCAGGTAATTTCCCAAACTGGAGATGTAATATGGTCTGTTAGCCATACTGCTGCTCCTTGGACCTGGTGGCCAGACCTTTTCCCCGATGTTTGTAAATTAGCCATAGGAGCTCCCAATTGGGACACAGCACACTCCCATGATCGTCAAAATGCCCCATCCATACCCGGTCGGGCCGGCCAATACGGCTGCCAAAACTCGGGTACGCGACAGAAAATTAGCAACCCTACCTTTTATGTATGCCCGGGATTTCATCGCCATAGGTCCCTAAATTATCAATGTGGGGGAAAGGAACATTTTTATTGTAAAAGCTGGGGGTGTGAAACCACAGGAGACACCTATTGGAAGCCCACCTCTGGCTGGGACTTTATTAAGGTGACAGCCAATTATACACACCCAACCAACCCCTTAACTTACAGGCCTGAATGTACTAAATGGTGCCATCCCCTTAAGATCTCTTTTAGTAAACCAGGAAAAAAGGATAAAAACTGGATAAATGGCCATTCATGGGGAATCAGGTTTTATAAAGAAGGATATAATGATGGATTACTAATGACCATCAAACTAAAAATTGAAACCCCTACTCCAGTTCCTATAAGCCCCAACCCTGAGATAGGGCACTCTTTGCTACCTTTGGTCCCTCCCACAGCGTTACCAGAGATAAGAAACCAAACTTCTGAGCCAAAAGGAATAACAATCAAGCCCAAGACCCCCCGGGACCGAATGCTCTCATTGGTCCAGGCGGCTTTTGAGGTTTTAAATGCCTCAAACCCGGAGGCTACCAAATCATGTTGGCTTTGCTATGCTGCTCCTCCCCCTTATTATGATGCTATAGGATATAATTCTAATTATAATAATGTTAACACTCCAGATCAATGTCGATGGAAACAAGAAGGAAATAGTAAATTGACCCTGGCCTCAGTATTAGGAAACGGTACATGTGTAGGAACGCCCCCCTCGTCCCACCGACATCTTTGTGCCAATTTAAGCCTCCCACAGGGCTCAGGGTTATCTCCTCCCTCCTCCGGATGGATGGTGGGCATGTAACACAGGATTGACCCCCTGCATTTCTTTAGAGGTCCTTAAAGCTTCAACCGATTTTTGTGTGTTAGTTCAGCTGGTCCCCAGACTCATTTATCATTCAGATTCATCCTTTCTAGATGAATATGAGGGCAGAGGAAGGTTTAAGAGGGAACCCATAACACTCACCCTGGCTGTACTCCTAGGACTAGGAATGGCAGCCGGGGTAGGAACGGGTACAACAGCCCTCATCCAACAACCCCACTATTATGATGCCTTAAGGCAAGCTGTAGATGTTGACCTCCGGGCATTAGAAAGTTCCATAACTCAGTTAAAAGAATCCCTCACCTCGCTTTCAGAGGTGGTAATGCAAAACAGGAGGGGATTAGATCTGCTGTTCCTTAAGGAGGGCGGACTATGTGCTGCACTAAAAGAAGAATGCTGTTTTTATATTGATCATTCTGGGGCTATTACCAAAACAATGGACAAACTTAGGGAGCGCCTGGACAAAAGACAACAGGAAAGGGAAAATCAAAAAGGATGGTTTCAATCATGGTTTGATAAATCTCCCTGGCTTACTACTTTAGTTTCCACCTTGTTAGGGCCCCTCATTATTTTATTGTTGCTTTTAACTTTTGGACCATGCATTCTGAATCGCCTGATAGCCTTTATTAGAGAACGCATTAGTACGGTACAAGTTTTAATGCTAAGGCAACAATACCAAAACTCGCAAAAAGAAACTGAAACTCCATGATTGGAATTAGTTACAAAAAAAAAAAAAAAAGGGGGGGAATGTGGGGCCTTTAGGGACTTTCCACCCCCTCACTTGTTCCCGTAAACCAATTCTTCTCCCTATCGTGCGCCACTCCTTCTCCCTATCGAAACCAATTCTTCTCCCTATCGTGCGCCACTCCTTCTCCCTATCGAAACCAATTCTTGGAGTTTTTCAGTTGACGGGGACTTGCCAGACAGCGGGTAATTTTCCAGTTGCCCGTAACAGGTATACGCCCTAACCGCCACAATGAACAGACAACTATAACGGCCAGAAGGTGGGACAAAAGTTCCTAAGCCAATGAATTCAAAAGTCACCACATTTACCCAATCATTGTGAGAATATACCCGCCCTATGAATAAATAAACCTATAAAAAGTATGTGATTCCGCTTTTAGGGGTTCCCCATCGGCCTCCTGCGTGAGGTTCAGGGAACCCCGGTGCATCGGCTCCTAATAAACCTCTTGCGTGTTGCAACGGCTCTCGACTCTTGGCGGTTCTTGGGCGAGTTGGAATCCCTCGTAGACCGCTTGGGTCTAACAATACATGCTACAACATGAATGAACCTCTGAGAAAAATGTGCTAAATAAAAGAAGCCAGACATGAGACTTCCCTGGTGGCACAGTGGTTAAGAATCCGCCTGCCAATGCAGGGGACACGGGTTCAAGCCCTGGTCCGGGAAGATCCCACATGCCGTGGAGCAACTAAGCCTGTGCGCCACAACTACTGAGCCTGCGCTCTAGAGCCCGTGTGCCACAACTACTGAAGCCCGTGCGCCTAGAGCCCGTGCTCCGCAACAAAAGAAGCCACCGCAATGAGAAGCCCGCGCACCACAACGAAGAGTAGACCCCGCTCACCGCAACTAGAGAAAGCCCACGTGCAGCAACGAGCACCCAACTCATCCAAGAATAAATAAATAAATTTATATTTTAAAAAAAAGCCAGACATGGAAGACTGCATATCGTACGATTCCATGCATAAGAGATCTCAGAAGGGCAAATCTATAGCTATGGAAAGCAGATCAGTGTTTGCCTGGGCCTGGTGGAGGTGGGGGTGAGCGTGGGGTGGGGGGGGCAAAGGGCTGGGAACTGACTAGAAATGGGCTTAAGGAAAACTCTGAGGGTAATGGGAAAATTCTAAAACAAGTCACGATGATGGTTACACAGTTCTATGAATTTACTAAAAATTTAAATAGAAAACCATTGGGTCTATCTAGTCCAAAATCTTTACTTTACAAATGAGCAAGCTGCCTTCTTCAGCCCATAAAAAGGTATGAATACCTTCTAGCACCTTTTGTCTGTGTGTCATATTTGAACTCTGATACTGCTTTCTAACTTCTCAGGTTGAGGATCCTATTTCCCATGGGATGAAGAATATGCCTTAGAATATAGGGCAAGAATTTGTGCTAGATTCTTGACGAGTTACTTTGAACTGAACTGACTTGATTTAAATTCATCAGAATAAGCGTGTTGAGACTGAGCCATTCTCCTGAATCAGATCTAACATAGTGGCTTTTCTACTCATTAATTATTCAGCTTGTACTACTGCAAATTCCCCAAACATACACAAGAATACTCATATCCAGGGGCAAACCAAAAAAAGCCTCTAGGTTGAAAACAAAAAACAAACCACAAATTCCTCTCACTGTGAATTAATATTCATTTCTAGTTTTCATCATTAGCAGTGTGGAGAGTCCTATATATAAAATGAAGAGACATGCTGGCTGAGCACTAAGATTCCCTCCAGTTCTAACATAAATCACAACCCCCTGTTACTCCTGACTGTTATTTATCATTTGTATTCACTATCACCTACTTCTTTAGTAGTTGAGCATAAGTCTTTTTTTCGTCACACTCTTCTTTTAACACATCCTTAGGAAAGTAAGATTTTTTTCAGATCCAGGATAGAGGAAACAAAATCTCAGCTTAAAAAAAAAACTGAATCCAGGAACATTCCAAAATAATTTCCTAAAAATCCAACATCAACATAAATATTTGAGATTACTAACTTCAAGAATTGACCAGTAGGATTTTTTTTAACAAAAAAGAAATGTGTTGAAATACAACTCTTATTTTCAGTTTAAAAATGAAGTGAAATATAAATTAAAATATAATTCACAGCCAGTAACATAATTTATATTCAGAAATATAATTCATAGTCAGAAACACAAGTTCAGTCCAACATGGCAATGGGCAGTCAGGATGCTTAAACTCTATCCAGAAAAGCTGTGAAGAAAGTGATTTATTATTTTAAGGATTAAATTTAGGTATTATTGGGCTCATATCTTTTTATTTGATATTTCCCAGTATTAGGGAATGAGTGGGACAATGGGAAAATGGAAAAGTGATTCTCTTCAGGGAATACTATGGGAAAGTTGTTGAAAAATGGATGTGGATTTTAACTTTTCACTTTACTTTTTTGAACTGTCAGAAAAATCTGAACTGTCAGAAAAAATTTCATGAAAATATACTTTTTTGAACTGTCAGAAAAATCTGAACTGTCAGAAAAAATTTCATGAAAATATACTTCTTTTACATTTCAAAACCTAATAAAATTATTCAAGAACAAAACAGGGCTTTTTCATTTTCCTCATATGTATTTCCCTTGAAAGAAAGGGGGGGGTTATATCAATAATGAATTTTAAAAAGAAACAGCCCAAATTTTGCCATTGAAAATATTTAGATTCAAATTTCATATCACCCCAGTCATATATTTGTCTTAAGCTTTCACCAGAGCATAACAATTAGGTTTATCTGTCTGTTTCCTCCTTAAATAGTGAGCAACTCTATAGTTGGGTCTTGGCATCCTTTATCATTTTCTCTCTTGTGCCTAGCACACTGCTTGATATATATTAGTTGCTCAATAAATGTTCATTAGGCTGAACTAAACCACTAATGTCCTGCCTCCTCCAACTCCCATCTTTGTAATCTTCACTGAGCCAGCTTCCTACATCCAAAGTAGGAGTGATAATAACAACCTCACTGAGTTGTTGATTCAATGGCACAATGTATATAAAGCACTTAGCACAGTGCGCGGTGTGTAACAGTCTCCATTCACCCTCACCTCTTCTTTTAAAATAAGTCTCTTCACAATGGAAATAGTAATAATTTTCACAAGGTAAAAAAATCAGCAATCTTTATCTGACATTTGAATGCCACTCTGAAGGAGGCAAAGATGGGCCAGGAAAAACATTAGCCTTGGTATGTGTTTCAGGGGTCCCAAGACCACCCATACATTCTGTGATTTGTTAGAAGTGCTAACAGGATTAAGAAGCAGTTGGACTCATGGTTATAGTGTATTACAGTAATCACTAAGGGGAAAAGACCCAGCAGGAGGAGTCTGAAGGAATCCATGTCCAGATTTCCTCCATTCTCTCGCTGGCACCAGAAAGGAATGTGTTTCTTTCTCTAGCAATGAGATGCAGCAGCAGATATGCAGTGTTCTGCCCAGTGAGGCCTGCTTGAGACTCAGAGTCCAGAGTTTATATCCGGGGTTTGTCACTTAGGCATACTGACCTTCTACAACTGCCGAACTTCCAGATTCCCAGAAGGAAGCAGGTGTTTAGTGGCCCAGATCGGCAAAACAACCTATTGCTTAGAGACTGTTTCAAAGGCAAAGTTCCCAGGTACCAGCCGAGGGCCAATCTTGTAAAGAAGGCCATTTAAAGATAGCAGCCTCAGGCCTGCTATGTTAACTCTTCCCTGCACACATGGCAAGTGATAAACTGGGAAAATAGGGCAGAAGTTACAGGAAAGGAGAGTAATCAGAATTGGCAAAAGCAGTGAAAGGAGAAAGTGGTTGAAAGGAAGAGAGAAACTGCGATAAAGGGAGGGCAAGGAAAGAAGACAGGAAAAGGAAGAAGGAAGGCAGACAGAAGAGAAAGACATCACCTGGCTGACCCAAGCTGACCTTTCCTCTGGCCACCTGACCCTCTAGTACCCTTGCTCAGTGCCACTCCTCCCAACGCCCCACCTCACACTCCACTTCCTGTGATGCCACGTCGGACACGCCTGGTTTTCATCCGCTCTGTTTATATACATATCTGTTCCCCTGGTCATGCTGCCTTGGAGTAATCTGGCTGTTTTGATAAGGAGAGAGGAGAAGGGACGGGGAGGGAAAGCCCAACAGTGATGAAATACTTCTGAGTGTATTTTAAATTACAGTGGCCTCCTTGACTTTTGAGAAGTCCTTGGTTACCTCTCTCATTTAAACATCTAGAGCAAGTTTTTTTTTAAGTTGAAAGATTCTAGGGTTTTATTCTTCCAACCTTCCCTTTTTTGACTTTCTTTTTTTAAAAAAACTATTTATTTATTTGGTTGTGCCAGGTCTTAGCTGTGGCATGCGCTCTTTGTTGCCATGTGCGGGATCTTTAGCTGTGGCACGCACTCTTTGTTGCCGTGTGCGGGATCTTTAGCTGTGGCATGCGAACTCTTAGTTGCGGCATGTGGGATCTAGTTCTCTGACCAGGTATCAAATCCAGACCCCCCTGCATTGGGAACGTGGAGTCTTAGCCACTGGACCACCAGGGAAGTACCCCTTTTTTGACTTTATGAGTTCATGAAAAGGAAAAGAAGATAAAGGAACTATTCTTGCTTTAGTGCTTTTGTAATTGAAAAATATGCCAGATCCTTTTCTCCTTTTCTCACATTCCGTAGTTTAAAAATTGCTGTCAGACTAAGGCTTTGCCAAGTTCCAACCCCAAGTGAAATCTTACCAAGAAAACTGAAAGATGTATAAAAAGCAGATGGGTTATAGGTATAATCATACAGCCTACGCATGTGTTATGGTTTTTTAAACAAGCTCATCTCTCTTGTGTTAAACATATAATATTAGTTATAATTATGTTTATGTACTGAAATATATATCCTTTTATTGTTCCATTTTCTTATAATCAGGAAGGTTTCACTTTTGTAAAAAGACGTATATATTCACCTGGATAAAATCAGACACCCTAGATAAGAGAAGAAATTAGGAGGAACATGACAGCTTCCCATCTTCAGTTGCCTAGAAGTCTATCACATAGAAGGGGAAGATACTTTCACAACTGCAGATAATGGCAGCTGAACAAATACAAGACAATTTGCATCAGGCATAGTAACCTCACTTAAGGAAAACCTTGATATCACTTAGAGCCTTCTAAAAATAGAATGGGCTGCCTCATTCAGTAATTGTCAAGTGAGGGGCATTGCCACTGAAGGAGCTCATGACTGGAGCCCTCGTGCTGGTGAGACTCTGAGAAATCAGTGGAGAGCCCATGGAAGGACTGGATGGAAGAGTGAACGTTCCCACAAAGTCCAAAGACATAGCTTGAAGTGGGAGCCTGGGCAACTTTATTGACATGGTGTAGATTCCAAAAGCCTTGTAGAGGATGGGTCAGGGGCCAAATAAAACTGAAGCGGTCTGAAGCTAAAGTTTAGCACAGACACAGAAGAGAATTCTAACTGGATGGAGAGAACTTAAAGGTGAGCCAAGAGAGGTGCACTAGTTAGGTTAGGCTAGACTATGTGGAGGTAACAAATTAACCTGGAATCTCACTGGCTTAACACAACAAAGTTTATCTCTTGCTCAAACTATATGTCCCAATGCAGGCGGGTAGGGAGTTCTGTTCCACACATTCATTCTGGGGTCCAAGCTCACAGAAATCTGGTGCCTTGTAGCTGCTTCATCTGGACCATAGAGGCTCCAAGTTTTCTGAACATAAGGAACAGAAGAAGGCCGCGGCACACAGACTCTTAAATGACTCAAACCTATAGTGAGGCTTCACCTCTTCTCTTATTCCCATTGGCCAGGGCTCAGTCACAGGCCCCAGCTTAACTACGAGAGAGGCTAGGAAATACAGGCGAGGAAATGGATAGTCAGTGTTGTAGGAGGGTGCACCGCCCAAAGCCGAGAGAGAACTCCGTGTCCAGGCAGAGGTGCCACAAACATCTTTTATTCCAGCTTACCACCCTATAAGGCCTTCCTTGTCCAGCTATTAAATATGTTCTGAACTTCTGACACGGTGAATTACCGTTGTTTGAGCATTCAAACAGAAGCCAGGGCATGGTCAAAATCCAAAGCACTAACAACACCACATGTGAGCAAGGATGCGGAACGACAAGGACTCTCATTCATTGCTGGTGGGAACGCAAAATGGTACAGGCACTTTGGAAGATATCTTGGCAGTTTCTTACTAAACCAAACATGCTCTCACTACATGATCCAGCAATTGCACTCCTTGGTATTTACCCAAATACCAAACTTATGTCAACACAAAAACCTGCGCATAGATGTTTATAGCAATTTTATTCATAATTGCCAAAACTTGGAATCCACCAAGATGTCCTCCAGTAGGTGAATGGATAAATAAACTGTGGTACATCCAGACAATGAATTATTATTTAGCACTAAACATAAACGAGCTTTCAAGCCATGAAAAGACATGGAGCAAACTCAAATTTGTATTACTAAGTGAAAAAAAGCCAATCAGAAAAGGCTACATACTGTATGATTCCAACTAGATGACACTCTGGAAAAGGCAAAACTATAGAGAAAGTAAAATGATCAGTGGTTGTCAAGGGTTATGGCGAGAAAGAGATAAACAGGCAGAGCACAGAGGATTTTTAGGACAGTGAAACTTGTATATGATACTACAATAGCGGGGATGCACGTCATATATTTGTCAAAACCTATGGAGTGTGCAACACCAAGAATGAACCCTGATGTAAACTATGGACTTTGGGTGATAATGATGCATCAATGTAGATCCATCAGTTGCAACAAATGTACCACTGTAGTGCAGGATGTTGATAATGGGGGAGGCTGTTCAAATGGCAGGGAGCCTATGGGAATTCTCTGCACTTTCTGCTCAATTTCGTGTGAATCTACAACGGCTTGAAAAAATAAAGTTTATTAATTAAAAAAAAAAAGGTAGGGACGCTCCACTTCCATACGGCAGTAGAAGGATGCATTTATTTGGTAGGAAGTGAATCAGATGACCTATTAAAGTCCCTTCTAACCCTGAGGTTCCCTGATTTCTATGCTGTGATGTTGGGAGACCACTGACTCTTAGGACAGAAAAGGATTTTAAAAGTCATCAGATGGATGAATTCTTTTCTCTTCAGCATGACTGCTGAAAGGTCATCTAGTCTAGGTTGGAAGATCTTCAGAGAATGGAAATTGGGTGCTTCTTTGATTAACTCTTTCAATACTTCATTGAATCACTTTGTCTGAGAGTCATCCTTGCATTGAGATGGTCTGTCTCTCCATAGTTTCCACCCTTTAGAAATAAGCAGGGAAATCAGAAAGGCAGCGGTGGGTGTCTGGAGGTACCAGTAAATGCGAAGCCCTTGCCATAGAGGTGGGCATTGGGAGAGAATGAGGCAGGGATCAGGGACAAGCAGACAGAACCAAAATGGACAGCAAGCCAGGCTCACAGTAAGGAGGGCAAAGGCAGGGGCTCAGCTTAGGTGCTCATAAGGTTATCACTGTGCAGAGCCAGAGGCAAACTTGGGCAAAGAGCCCATTCATTTGTTTTTGCCAGAGTTATCATCCTCTTGGTAAATATTGAGTTTATTTCAACTAAACATTCCTAAATCGTACCTTCCCCAAAACGTTCTCCTAAACTGTTTGCAGATAGAAAGATCTATCTTCTAAAGAGTCCACAGCCTTCTTTAGGAAATACAAAAGAATTTTGCTAAATTAAGTGGATACTTCTCATTCCTTATTTTGCTTCATATTCCTTAGGAATCTAATACTACTAAATACTCTTTCCTTGACACTTGCCCCTTCCTCGTCTTGACCTTCTTTACCTCTAGCCCATTTTCTCTCAGCCTCCTCCATTGGATTCTCTCCCTTCCGTTCCAATAGTGATGGTTTTCCCAAAGCCCAACCCAAGTCTTGTTATATTACATAAAACACATTTGCTGGGCAATCTATCTACTCCCATATAGACTATATCTACACTCTTATGTTGATAAATTCCAAATGTATATCTCTCCCAGAGCCTCTCTCCTATGCTCTCACCTCTACCTGAACAGGCCGCAGATATATAAGAGTATGTGCGCTCCCAATGGATTCCACTGTCGTTCACTCCCCTCTTCACGCATTGCCAACTTAGTCTCCAAAGCTGGGAAACTAGAGGTCACCCTGTACTCTTCCCTCTCCGTGAACTTCCATAATCTAGGCATGAAATCCCATCAACTTTACGCCCGGGCAGCTCTACAATCTGCCTCTTCCTTTACCAGTGACACGGTTCATCATCTCTCCTTTGGACTACTGTAAGGTTCTGCTTTAACTTTTACATTTTTTCATTATAATATATTATTGTTTCGGTACTTTTACAATGAATGACACATTTCTTGGCTCGGTCTTACCCTGTCCCAGCCTAGCTCCCCACAAGCTACTAACTCAAACTATTACAGGTATTTGACCATCTAGTAGTTGCCTCAGTATCTCCAGATAGTACGCTTTATGTCACAATTTCTTGGTTTATCAAAACCAAATTTCTATTAATTTTCTGCTACTGTAGATGAAGATTTAACCTACTTCCCTCACCCAAATTTCCAGTAGCCCTGCTTCCCAAAATTCTGCACATACCCACATTTAAGGCAAGATTTTTCCTCAAAATAATCCCATCAAAAATGAAGTCCTTATTAAGCCTTTCATATGACAGGCAGTCTCTCAATTACTTAATTCTGAACAACAAAGTACTAGGTGGGGAAGACACATTAACCTGAAATGACCTCAGTCAAACTCAGTCTGAATGCTGACAGAGGTCACTTGACATGATGGGGGAAGGCAAATCGATTTAACACAGACTGAGTCATCATTTCTGGAGAAACGACTTCAAACTGCAGCTCTAGGTGCCACCGCATACAAGCCTTTTTTAAAAAGCAGCTTATTACAATAGATTAAACGCTTATGTCGTGGAGCTTACTACACATTAGTGGGTACCCGTGAATTATGATAAAGTATCTATTGGCAGCATCAAGCTCAGATTCAAAAAGTGCTGCAAACAATAGGAGGCAAGCGGGGCACTGTTACCAAGCAGCTCTAGCTAAAGGAGAAGTGAAGGTCCGTGTGCATTAGTGGGAGTTTGAACAAAAAATGGATCATGAAATGTGAGCATGAAAAAGAGTCATTTGGGGGGAATTCCCCAGCGGTCCAGTGGTTAAGACTTGGCGCTTTCACTGCCAGGCCCCAGGTTCGATCCCTGGTTGGAGAACTAAGATCCCGCAAGCTGCGCAGTGCGGCCAAAAAAAAAAAAGAAAAAGAGCCATTTTGTAAAATGATATATTTGATATAACATGAGGTTTAAAATATGTATTTAAAATATGTATTTACATAATTAAAGTTTAACTGAAATATGATAGGTAGACATTTGGCCATTTTGACTCTTTCCCTAAATATCGTATCTTCAAGTTGAAAAAACAGAAGTTATTTTCAACTTTCTCACTTAGGAAAATGATCGTTTCACTTATATTCAGGGTCCACTTAGAGTTGGGGATATATTCTCCTGTATTATATTCTGCTGTATCATACTTACACCGTCAGACTGAGATCTCCATTGATCTGTTTGTCTAGTTCATATTCCTTCCCCCAAAGGCAATGTCTCCTGGCTCTTCACTCTGTCAGAGGAAGGAGTAATGTTCTCTCTTTTCCTTCCACTACTCCTTTCCCGTCCCCACCAACCTGATTCCGTAACAAAACTCGTCTGTGATTTGTCCAGCCAGTCACAAACTGTTGGCCCCAGAGTGAAAAATGACATAGCTGTGTTTTGATTGATTCAAATAGCAATTTATCAATTAAACTCATGTCCCTGTATTTTAAACTGAGAGGTTTCCCCTATAATGGAAGTACTGTTTTCTTAATATTGCTTTGGGGCTTTACTCTTACGCCTTCTCAGTTACATGACCTTCACCCTAGAATGCTCAGTCATCCAGCTGCCTGGAGAGAAACCAGAATCCATTTCAAAGGAAATTCGAAGAGAAAATCCAAGGGAATATTCATCTTCTGATCTTCAAGAATAGGCTGAAGAAGGAGGACAGTAATCCTTTAAAACTAGCTCTTTTCTTAAGAGAGGATTTTCTAGATTACTTAAGTCCCTCTTAAGTTTGCCAAGGGACAAGCTTCGAGGACCCAGCCTCATGGATTTCTACAGTAACCTGACAAGAGGTGGTCCTCCCATCTCTGCCAGGTGGGCACAAACTATGATAGCCTGTTACATACCATACAGCCTAGTTTGACGTGGACAGTCCCAGTTGACACTTGTCCAAGCATCCCATCCAGCTAGTGCCTCCTTTCATTCTCAAATGTGTCCCAGGTCAAATGATACATTTTATGGTCATCCTAATTATATTGGAAGTTAAGGGAAAGTCCTCTGTGATGGTTAATTTTATGTGTCAACTTGACTGGGCCATGGGGTGCCCAGGTATTTGATCAAACGTTATTCTCAGTGTTTCTGTGGGAGTGTTTTTACATGAGACTAACATTGAAACTGGTAGTAAAGCAGATTGTCCTCCCTAATGAGGTTGGGCCTCATCCAATCAGTTGGAGGCCTGCATAGAACAAAAAGGCTGACTCTCCCCCGAGTAGGAGAGAAATCTTTTCCCCGAAGCCTTTCAAACTAGGACACTGGCTTTTTCCTGCCTTTGGATTCAAACTGAAACATCAGCTCTTCCTGGGTCTTGAGCCTCCTGGCCTTCAGATTGGCACTCCACCATTGGCTCTCAGGCCTTCAGACTCAGACAGGAGCTACATCACTGGTTGTCCTGGTTGAGCCCTGCCAACTCACACTACAGATCTTGGGGCTGGTCAGCCTGCATAATTGGGTGAGCCAATTCTTCCTTACAGTACACACACACACACACACACACACACACACACACACACACACACACACATCCTATGGGGGTTCTGTTTCTCTGGAGAACCCTAACCAGTATGCCCTCCTCTCTTCTGATCTGAGGAACTGTGAGAAGGAGAGAGAAGAAAAAGCAGGGGAGCAAAGTGGGCAGTTGGGTGTCCTGATTTCTTCTCTTTAGCCTATGCCTGGCAAAGGAGAGACATGATGGACAAATTGCAGGGAATAAAGAGGATCTGGGACTCTGAGATGAAGCTTCCTCATACTACTCTGCAGTGCAATCATATCACGTGGACTGACAACCAAGTCATGCAAAAGGAGACCCTAAAATCTAGCTTGCTCAAGTTACCCTGGGTTCCACTATGGAAAGTAATTGAGTTTCTAGACGTAGAGTTTGTAACGGTCATAGTAGGGGTAAGGTGGCATCCACTGAAGATTCTATAGCAGACCACTTGACTCAGGGTTGCTATGGTCTGAATGTTTGTGTTCCCCTAAAATTCATATGCTGAAATCCTAACCCCCCAACATAGATGATGATATTTGTAGGTAGGGCCTTTGGGAGATGATTAGATCAGAAGAGTGGCGCCCTCATGAATGGGATTAGTGCTCTTACGAAAGAGATCCCACAGGTCTCCCTAGCCCCTTCCATCAGGTGAGGACACAAGAATTCTGTGACCCAGAAGAGGGCGCTCATCTGACCACGCGGGCACCCTGATCTTGGACTTCCAGCCTCTAGAACTGTGAGAAATAAACTTTTGTTGTTATAAGCTACCAAGTCTGTAGTACAGTCATCCCTTGGTATCCACAGGTTCTGCATCTGGAACCCATGGACACAGAGGGCCAACTGTATTTTGTTATAGCAGCCCAAATGGAGTAAGACAGGCTCAAGTGGAAGTCAGGGTCAGATCTCAGAGGGGTCTGAAGTGACAAGAGAGGTGGGGCTGAGGTCAAAGCAACCAGAGCAACACAGGACCCTCACAAAGCCAAGAGTGGCCCGATCACAAGTTTGTCCATTAAAGACGTGAGTCACAAATGCCAGCCAAGCTAGCAGCACCCAAGTGGACAAATGACATTGCTTTAGGAGCTCAGAAGAAGATCCAAAGAGCCCAACTCTTCCCGTCTACAAGGAGGTCACAAAAGCAACACCCTACCCCACATACCTCAATGCTCTTCTAGGGAGAAAAACAAAAGACTGAGTATTTTGGTATTAGTTTGAACCATATTATTTGGCAATTTTCAACCATTTGTAACCTGCAAAATATGAAAATAGCATATATTTCAAACTGTATAAAAAGCATACAACTCAATAATAAAAAGACAGATAATCCAATTTTTTAAATAGGTAAAGGATTTAAACAGACATTTCTCCAAAGTAGATATACAAATGGCCAATAAGCACACAAAAAGAAGTTCAACGCTATTAGTCATTAAGGAAATAAAAATCAAAACCACCATAAGATACCACTTCACACCCACTAGGATGGCTAGAATCAAAAAGGCAGACAATAACAAGAGTTGGCAAGAAGGTGGAGAAACTGTAACCCCCATACACTGCTGATGAGAATGTAAATTGGTGCAGCCACTTTGGAGAACAGTTTGGCAGTTGCTCCAAAAGTTAAAGACAAAGTTCCCATACAACCCACCAATTTTACTCCTAGGTAAGTACCTAAGAGAAGTGAAAACATATGTTCACATATAGACTTGTACACAGATGTTCATAGCAGCATTATCCATAATAGCCCCAAAGTGGAAACAACCCAAATGTCCATCAACTGGTGGATAAACAAAATGTGGTCTACCTATACAATGGAATATTATGCAGACATAAAAAGGGATGAAGTATTAATACATGTAACACGTGGATAAACCCTAAAAACATTATACCAACTGAAAGAAGCCAGTCACAAAGAGCCACATATTGTATGATTCCATTTATATGAAATGTCTGGAGTAGACAAATCCACAGGGACCAAAAGTAGATTAGTGGTTGCCAGAGGCTGGGGGGAGGGGAGTGACCCCTAATGGATATGAATTTTGTTTTTCAGGTGATAAATTGTTCTGGAGCTAGATAGTGGCAATTGTTGTACAACTTTGTGAATATACTAAAAACTGCTGAATTGTAAACTTTCAAAGGGTGAATATTATGGTATTTGAATTATACCTTAATGATTTAAAAAAGAAGAAAGCAACATTTTCCAAATTTTCAGAGTGAACTAACACTTATACAAGATTGACTTTTAGATGTTGGTGGTGTTTTCTTGTGTTTTTCCTCTAACCAGCAGAAGGGAGATTGGGAGAGGCCGTAATTACAGACTGAATTAAGAAATGAGATTCTTTGCTTCCTATCTATATTGTGGTATGAAAATTTTTTTCTGACCCCACAATATGCATAAAGATCTAGCTTTCTGATTCTCTTGAAATTTTTTTTTTAATCTAGTAACAGTGGGCTGGCAATCCTGTATGAGAACAGGCCTCTCAGTTCAATAGCAGTAGGAGTGGCCCACTTTACTATTTTATTTTATTTTTTTCATTGAAGTATACTTGAATTACAATGTTGTGTTAATTTCTGCTGTACAGCAGTGACTCAGTTTTATACATATATACATTCCTTTTTTCATATTCTTTTCCATTATGGTTTATCCCAAGAGATTGGATATAGTTCCCTGTGCCACACAGTAGGACCTTATTGTTTATCCATTCTAAATGTAATAGTTTGCATCTACCAACCCCCAATTCCCAGTCCATCCCTCTCCTTCCTCCCCTCCCCTGTGGCAACCTCAAGTGTGATCTCTATGTCTGTGAGTCTGTTTCTATTTTGTAGATAGGTTCATTTGTGCCATATTTTAGATTCCACATACAAGTGATATGGTATTTGTCTTTCTCTTTCTGACTTCCTTCACTTAGTATGATAATCTCTAGTTGCATCCATGTTCCTACAACTGGCGTTATTTTTTCTTTTAATGGCTGAGTAGTATTCCCTTGTATATATACACCACATCTTCTTTTTTTTAAAAAAAAGTCTTTATTGGAGTATAATTGCTTTACAATGGTGTGTTGGTTTCTGCTTTATAACAAAGTGAGTCAATTATACATATAAATATGTCCCCATATCTCTTCCCTCTTGTGTCTCCCTCCCACCCTCCCTATCCCACCCCTCTAGGTGGTCACAAAGCACTGAGCTGATCTCCCTGTGCTATGTGGCTGCTTCCCACTAGCTATCTATTTTATGTTTGGTAGTGTATATATGTCCATGCCACTCTCTCGCTTTGTCACAGCTTACCCTTCCCCCTCCCCACATCCTCAAGTCCATTCTCTAGCAGGTCTGTGTCTTTATTCCTGTCTTACCCCTAGGTTCTTCATGACCTTTTTTTCTTCCCCTTAGATTCCATATATATGTGTTAGCATACGGTATTTGTTTTTCTCTTTCTGACTTACTTCACTCTGTATGACAGACTCTAGGTCCATCCACGTCACTACAAATAACTCAATTTCATTTCTTTTTATGGCTGAGTAATATTCCATTGTATATATGTGCCATATCTTCTTTATCCATTCATCTGTCAATGGACATTTAGGGTGTTTCCATGTCTTGGCTATTGTGAATAGTGCTGCTATGAACATAGGGGCACATGTATCTTTTTGAAGTATAGTTTTCTCCGGATATATGCCCAGGAGTGGGACTGCTGGATCATATGGTAGCTCTATTGTTAGTTTTCTGAGGAACCTCCATACTGTTCTCCATAGTAGCAGTGACCCACTTTAGATGGATCACTCACTCTCCAGTTTGCCATGCCCCCTCCCCAACTGCTATCACTCAGTCACATCACCTATCTAGTTCTGAATATATTTGAATTTGTGATTCCTGGTCAATGAGTCCATTCTAAAAGTTAAACATCAAGAAGCAGTGTTTATATTTGCTTCAGTTAGGAATGTGTATAGCTGCAAATAACAAACACCTAAATAATAGTACCTTTAACAATTAGGGGTTTCTTTCTCTTATATTTCAAGACGACTGGAAGTGGGTAGTTGCTGAAGTTGGATCCAGAGCTCAGTGATAATAAGATCTCAATGTTGTAGACGCTACTAGCTGTCTCCCAAATATCTATTTTATCTTTTCTGAGTTACATGAACCTTGAGATTATTGGAAAGGACAATGTAACAAGATAAAAATGAAATTTTCTGTCTCCTTTACAACTAGGAGTATTTGAGAAAGGTCCTGGTCAGTGAGATGTAAGTAAAAGTTACTGAGGGGAACTTCCAGGAAGGCAATTTTAAGAGGTTAACACGGTTGGCATATGCCTTGATTTCTCTTTGCTGTTTCCCTTCTTTATGCCCAAAGTGAAACTATGATGGCTGGAGCACTGACAGCCATTTTGAGAACACGAAGATCAGGATAACAAAGCACAAAGTCAAAAGAGCATGGGTCCCTGGTTAAATCATATAACCACCCGACAGACTTGCATTACCTACTCTAGACTTAATAAAACCATAATTTAAGCCATCCTTCTATGGGCTTTTATCACTAGCAGCTGAACTCAATTTCTGATTGATACACTGCCAGTGCATCTATAGCTCTTTTGGCCTTTTCATTAAAGTATTTAAATTGCTGCTGCCTTGCTCATGACAAGAATATGGAGAAGGGGGAAAGGGTCTGCCACAGGCACAGCTTTTGTGTTCACTGAAAGGCAGGGTAAGCACTGCGGCATTATTCAGGCACCAAATGGGTATCTTATCCAGCTGTGGTTGAAATTACGAGCACACAAATTTTTCACTCAATATGTACTACTACACTTCCTATTAGGCAAGTTTTGCTAGTTAGGACAAAGATGGCATCTATGCAAAACATCCATTGGAACTCAGAATATACCACTAATGCTCTAGTCCAGGTTCTTTGAATTCCACGTTCCCAACTACTCTGTGCTCTGGAATGACTCAATTTTCTCATCTATTTCCAAACTAAAGCAAAACATTCATTGCAACAGTACATAGATGCAAATGCACTAAAACCATGTGGCCATGAGTATTCAGTAAGATACAGACTCAACCAATTCACAATAACTAACATGTGGAAACAACCTAAATGTCCATAGACAATGGATAAAGAAAATGTGGCATACATATACAATGGAGTATTAGCCATATAAAAATAAGGAAATCCTGTAACATGGAACCACAAGAATGAACGTGGAGGACATTATGCTAAGGGAAATAAGCCAGTCACAAAAGGACAAATATTATATGATTCCACTTACATGAAGAACTGAGAGTAGTCAAACTCATAGAAGCAGAGAGGAGAATGGTGATTGCCAGGGGCTGCCAGGAGGGGGAAACAAGGAGACGCTACTCAACGGATATAAAGTTTCAAATACTCAAGACGAATAAGTTCTAGAGCTCTGCTGTACAACACTGGCCCAGAGTTAACGATACTGCATTGCGCACTTAAAAACTTGTTAAGGAGGTAGATCTCATGTTAAATGTTCTTACTATAATAAAAAAAAGTTTTTACGTTAGATTCATCCAGATAACTGGAAAAATATGGACGTGTGTATATATCAACATATAATTTCCATCTAAATGAAGACACAAAGTTTTAAATTCTTGTAGTAAACTCAACACACCCCGAGAACACATCTTTTTCCAGGTCCAGTTTAAGCCACACTGTCCTGAATAGTTAATGACCTCTCCCTTATATCTTTCTATGAACCTTGTATGTGCCTCTCTCGCCGTGCTTGTCATTTTGTAATATACTTCTTTGTTTTCTCATCTTTTCCTACTTGTCTGAGAGCCTTTCGAGGTCAGCAACTGCTCTTCTCTATTTCCTTACAGATATATCTAATTACTTAACACTGGATAAATCTTCTAAAAATACTAGTTGCTTTGAATGAAGCTCTAGATAAACTCATCAGACTTTGAAGGAGGCCCATCAGTAAGACAAATCTGAAATTATCTGTACTTGCAATTTGTACAATACACAAAAAAGGAAAACCCATTAAAAAGTACTCAGATCTTAAGAACTTGACTTTGATGACCTGCAGAGAAGACCAAATAGAGCATCTTTTTCTCCTTGACAGGTATTTGTTATTTATCCTTCCTATCAGAACTCATAGATTTTGTTCATCCTTCCTGTTCAATCAGCACCAAGAGGCATAATGATTGTGAAAGGTCCCTAATGTCTTTGGCGCCCCCCTCCCAGCCTCCTATTTTAGGGCAGAGTCGATGAGCTCATTGACAGAGAGGTTTGCCAGGCTCCGCATATGGTTTATAATATAAATAGATCACATCTTATGCATATCAGTAAGACAGAGGAGGCTTGCCCTCCGCAAAGTCTGCTGAAATAGAAATTCTCACCAGAAAAGTAGGCAAGCCGTCTCTACTTTATACATCTCAGGGAATTTAAGGGTGCGTTGTGTGAAGACTTCAATCTTTGGCAAATTTAGATGAATTCTGGACCATCCAGAGATAAAATATGCCAAAACTAAAGATAAATAGTAACCCTGTTTCATTTCAGACTTTTCCCTATCATTGGGCGTTGTGACTGCATAGTTAAGATCCATTTATGTTCATGGCCTGGATTATAACCTATGGCATTAGCCTCAACATATATTGATTAGATTCTGTTTTGTCATTTATAAGTAAGACCCGATAATTGGGCTTACTCACGAGACAAGTCTCCATTAAAATAAAAATAAATCTACAAGGTAAAAGTGACCCAAAACCCCAATGATTCTGAGCAACGCAACAGTCGTAAACAGGGCATGTTTTCAATCTATTTCAACATCTAATTATTTATTTTTCATACTTTTTATTTGAAATAGCTTAAGACTCATAAGAAGCTACAAAAATAATATAGAGGTCTGTGTACCCTGCACCCAGCTTCTCCGAGTGAGAACATCTTACATACCTTACATACATACCTTACATCCATAGCCAAGACCAGGTGATTGACACTGATACAATACATTGACATTAACTCAGCTAATAATCTTATTTGGATTTCACTATGCACAAGGCACTGTTAGGCACTTTTATATAATAACTTCATGAGGTAAATTTATTATCTCCATTTTGGAGAAAGAAGACTTAAATAAAAAGGGAAAAGCAGACATTTCCCCTTCTTTTGGTCTTTAGTATCAGGCATGTGGCTGAGGCACTCCTGTCTAATGACATTCATTTCAATATGTGGGATTTATTTTTTTAACCTTTATATTGGGCCTTTATTAAGTCAGAGCTCTTCGATTCTCAAATGTATAAAGTTCACACGATCTAGATAACTAATGAGAACCTGCCGTATAGCACAGGGAACTCTACTTCCCTTTGCTGTACAGTAGAAACTAACACAACATTGTAAAACAACTCTATCCCAATTAAAAGAAAAAGTTCACACGATCTATTCACTTTTTTTTTAAATTACCGTTAGGCATGAAGTGAGTGAAGAGATCACAAAGCAAAGAGGGTCCATCCTACAGCTCAGGATGGCAAAAGTCCGAGGTCTTAAGTCACTTTTGCTTTTCCTCAAAACCATAGCAACTCTATTTCTGTTCTTATTTTTCTCCTGCACCCAGACAATACTGTTTTTATCCTCTGAGGATTATTCTAAAAATAAAATGAGAAAGAAAAAGAAACACGTAAAGGTCTCTCTCTTTGGTTTCTAAACGTTACTTTTAACCTCTTATTTATTTTAACCACCATTCCCCACCAGAAAACGCTCTGTCGGCTGCACTGTCTTCAGGCTCCATGCAGTTAGAAAATGCATGGCCTTAATGCTTCCTGTGCCCCTGGTCCTTCTACCACCACTGGCGGGTGGGTGGGGGGGGGGGACGGCGGGCATAAAGGAAATATGGTGGAGCTTGCTGGGGCTCCGCACTGAGCTATGGGCCATTACTTCTTGTCTGATTTCCACCTCTGCCTTTCTGCAACCATTAGGCCAAGTCCAGCCTAAACAGTTGGGACCTCACATAGGAGTTTTTCTCCTACTTCCCTGGTCACTCCTTCTCGGTCTCTTTTCCCATTTCCTTCTCCACTTTCTGACCTCCAAAGCCGGAGTCCTTAGGGACCATCCTCAGCCTTTTCCCTAAAACACTGATTCTCTACCAAGGGTGATTTTCAGCCCAGGGGCCATTTGGCATTGTGTGTAGACAATTTTGGTTGCCACACCTGGGGTTGGGGTGGGAGGTGTGCTAATGGTATCTAGTGGGTAGAGGCCAGGGATGCTGCTAAACATCCTACAGTGTATATTATAGGACAGGACAGCCTCTGCAACAAAGAATTATCCCACCCCAAGTGTCAATAGTGCCCAGGTTATAAAGTCTTGCCCTAAAGATCTTACTCAATGCCACGCTATACCCAGATTCAGCCTATGTGCCGATGACTCCCAAATTTCAATCTCCAGTCCTGCCTTCTCCCCCACCTCCAGGTTCTTATATGCAACTGCCTCCACTTATGTCTATTAGATGCCTCAAACTTAACTTGTTCACAACCGAACTTGCTGGCATCCACAAACCTACTTCTCCCCTAGTCCACCCCGTACTGATGAAGGGACATGCAAGTAGTCATCTTAGATCCAAATTCTGACTCTGCAGGCACACTCTGATTAGAATCAAAGAACAGTGGAGCTCTGAGGGATCTCATTCGGGAGATGAGGAGGGCAAGACCCAGAATTTTTGAGATGTCTCTAAATCTACACATTTAACTTGATGGTAGAGCCAGAATGAGAACGACCGTTTTCTACAGCTTTGGGTCCAACTAACTTTCCCGGAGCTGACTTGGCTCCCTCGGGTAAAATACATAGCTCGGTTACGTTCTCTTCAATAGTCTCATAAGTCAACGTTAGTAAGCTTTATTTAGTGCAGGGTTCAGCAAACCACAGCCCATGGGCCAAACGTGGGCTGCCACCTGTTTTCGTATGGCCCATGAACAGAATGATTTTACCATTTTTAAATACTTGGGGGAAGGAATCCAAATAATAATAATGTATGACATATGAAAATGATATTAAAAACAAATTTTAGTGTCTGTGAATCAAGTGTGATTGAGACACAAGACACGCCCATTCATTAATGTATTATCTATGGCTGCCTTAGTGCTATGAGAGCTGAATCGAGAAGTTGCAACACTCACTGTATGACGAGCAAAGCTGAAAATGCCCCGCCCGTTACAGAACAAGTTTAGTGACCCCAGTACATTGACAAGAGCCCAAATTTGAGACTTAAAAAACAAACAAACAAACATGGATTTCAGTTTTGTCTCAGCTGGCAGTGTGATCTTTGAGCGTGATCCAATGTCCGTGAGCCTCATACCGAACAGGGATAGTAATACTGTCCTTGAAGGACTGTTGAGGAGTATTAGAAGTAATATGCCTGTAATAGTCTGGAGTATAGTAGGAGGAGCTCAACGAATATTAGCAAAAATAATAATACTTATTCATATTATCATTATCACAAACTTTACCCTTCAAAATGTCCTCTTTGGTATGCTTTGAGAGATTTTGTGTCAAATGCCTTTCTCTGAAATCCAGGCAAATACACATTCCCATCACATTATGTTTTATGACAGCAAACTGGAGGGAGGTTAATATCTTTATAATTCATATGTCATTGCTCCAAATCATGAATTCCCTGAGTAGTTAGTTTCCTGGAAAAATTGTCTCCTGAGTGATAAAGGTGACACTATCTGAAATAGGAAATCATCGTGACCTGCCCAATCCTCTTTCCAATTTTCTTATTCCAAGACTGTCAGAAAATAAGTTTAGTTAACAGAAAATGGGGAAACCAACATTAAGTTAGTAAAGAACATGTAGAAACAGTCCCCAGACTCCCAGGACCCCACTCTTTCAGATTTCCTGGAGGGCACGGAGTGTGGCCACAGAGGCAGAGATGGGCTGTGGTTTTTGACTGGCATCCCCACAGGCTTTCAGAGACAAGAGACAGGAGCATGCCTGACACTCACCTTGCCTGCGGCCGCCATCAGGACCACAACCTCAGCCCCGGCCACCTCCAGTCCTGCAGGAGATTCTGTCGTCCCTGGGGGCTTCTCGGCCTCAGGCTTGCCTCCTGGCTTACATCTCATTCCTGGAGTGGAAAAGAGGTCAAGTCTAGCTCTTTTTCTTTGTGTGACCCCATCCTTTCCCCCTCTTGCATCCTGCCATTTTCTCCTGCTCTCCAGGTACTTTGGGCTGAGCAAAGAGTCACTTCCAGCCTCCTTAGACTTCCTCTTCCTGCCGAGCTGCCCTTTCTATGGTACTTTCTGGGATGATCCAAATTGCTCATGAGTGACAAGACGTCATCTTGCTAATTAACATACGGCCTAATTATGGCAGTGTTACACTTTAGGAGACAGAATTAAAGTCTGAAGTGACCTAAGTAATTAAGAGAGGCAGACAGAGACAGATGAAAGCAGCAGTAATAACATGGGGGTCAGCCATGACTTGGCCACGTCCTGTGAGGCTGAGAACCACTGGCCAAGACTCAGGTGCACGGACACCTCGGGATCGGCTCCAAGCAGGTTGCTGTTGTAAAAAGAGAGCATCCCTATGTAGGGCAAGATGGGATTTTCTTTCCTCCTCCCCCTCTTTATCCTTTCCTCCACCATCCCTGGCACCGAGGTGCCGCCTGATAAGACAGAGTAAATGAATCAGAAAAATGCATGCCCACAAAGCTGAATTTTCACACGCTGCTGTAGAAGAGACGGGACTGATAGCTTAACTGCTGTGCTGAGGCTGACGCTGCTAGTAAGTGGTCCCTACTCTGCTAGGAAATCTGGCCGAGAATTAGGACAAATGAGGACATGATGTGGGCATTCTGGCTTCCCCCAGAAGTTGACCTGCGGTCAAGAATGTAAGTACAAGCTGTTTATTTGGGAGGAGCTCTAGCAAGCACTGGCAGGGAGTAAGAAAATGAGACAGGGGAGGGAAAGAAGGCAATAAAAGGGGTGTTAACAAGCAAATCAGCCCTGCAGCTCAATCCAGCTGGGCAACTCGGGGAGACAGAGTAGAACAGAGGTCAGCCAACCTTTCCTGTAAAGGGCAGAGAGTAAATATTTTAGGCTCTGGGAGCCATGGAGCGTCTGTCACAATGACTAAATTCTGCCATTGTAGAAAAAATGCAGCCAGAGACAATACGTAAACGAGTGGGTATGGCTGTGTTCCAGTACAACATTATTTACAAAACCAGGCAGCCAACCCTACAGGCAGCTGTAGTTTGTCAACCCCTTGCTATAGCATAGTGTTTCTCAAACTCCTCTGGTAAAGGACCAATTTTTTTAAAATGTCCAATCCATTGCAAAGCAAGACTTTTGTAAATGCAACAAATGAATCACTGAAAAAATGAAATTTAAAAAACAGGCATACCAAGAACAGTCTTTTTAATTATAAGAATCAAAAGACACAGAATACCTTGGTCCAGTTGCTTTAAACGTTTCTAAATGCTCACTCTGATGTTCTGCACCTAACTTATCACAGACAGGTCAGGCCCTTGATCTCAGCCAAGGCCATCACCACAGTTCACAGCACCGCTTGTGTCTTACCAGGTAAGGAGGCTGGGACTGTTCTCCACTGACACTGCCCATCATTATCAAGGGCTGATCCCCAACACACTGACTCCTGGTCCTGCTAGCCTGTCTGGCAAAGGAACCAAGCACACTTCTGCAGTCTAAGAGGTCATGGGCAGAGCGTCGCTTCAGTGTGATAGAATAGAAAGATCATGGGCTTGGAAGGCAAAGGAATTGAGATAAAAGTCCTGATTCTGCCACTTAACTTCCCTGTTTCTATTTCCTTGTCTTAAAAATGAGTATAATATGGTGAGGGTTGGCTTGAGCTTTGGGTTTTTTTTAAAAGACTTTATTTTTTTTACAGTAGTTTCAGGTTCCCAGCAAAACTGAGAGTAAAGTACAAAGAATTCCCCATATACTTCCTACCCCACACATGCATAGCCTTCCCGGTTATCAACATCCCCACAAGAGTGATACATTTGTTGCAATGGATGAACCGACATGGACACATAATTACCCAGAGTCCATAGGGTTCACTCTTAGTGTTGTACATTCTGTGGGTTTTGACAAATGTATAATAATATGTATCTATCATTGTAGTACCATACAAAGCAATTTCACTGCCCTAAAAATCCTCCGCGCTCTGCCTGTTTATCCCTCCCGCCCCTCAACCCCTGGCAACCACTGCTTTTTTCACTTTCTCCATAGTTTTGCCTTTTCCAGAAGTTCGTATAGTTGGAATCATACATTATATAGCCTTTTCAGATTGGTTACTCTCACTTAGTAATATGCATTTAAGGTGTCTCCATGGCTTTTCATGGCTTGATAGCTCAGTTTTTATTAGCACTGAATATTCTACCATCTGGATGCACCACTGTTTATTTACCCATTCACCTTCTGAAGGACACCTTGGTTGCTTCCAAGTTTTGGCAATTATGAATTAAGCTGCTATAAACATCTGTGTGCAGGTTTTGGTGTAGACTTAAGTTTTCAACTTCTTTGTATAAATACCAAGGAACGCAATTACTGAACCGTATGGTAAGAGTGCATTTAGTTTTGTAAGAAACCACCAAACCGTCTTCCAAAGTGGCTGCACCGTTACATTCCCACCAACAGTGAATGAGAGTTCCTGTTGCTCCACATCCTTGTCAGCACTTGGTATTTTGGCCATTCTAACACGTATGCAGTGACATCTCATTTTTGTTTTAGTTTGTGTGTCCCTGATGATATATGATGCGGAGTGCCTTTTCATATGCTTACTTGCCATCTGTACGTGTTCTTTGGTGAAGTGGCCGTTAAAGTCTTTGGCCCATTTTTTATTTAATTAATTAATTTTATTTATTTTTGGCTGCGTTGGGTCTTCGTTGCTGCACGCGGGCTTTCTCTGGTTGCAGCGCGCGGGCTTCTCATTGCGGTGGCTTCTCTCTTTGCAGAGCACAGGCTCTAGGGCGCGAGGGCTTCAGCAGTTGTGGCACACGGGCTCAGTAGCTGTGGCTCGCAGGCTCTAGAGCTCAGGCTCAGTAGTTATGGCGCACGGGCTTAGTCGCTCCACGGCATGTGGGATCTTCCTGGACCAGGGCTCGAACCCGTGTCTCCTGCATTGCCAGGTGGATTCTTAACCACTGTGCCGCCAGGGAAGCCGTGGCCCCTTTTTTAAAGGGTTGTTTATTTTCTGATTACTGAGTTTTAAGAGTTCTTTGTATATTTTAGACAGCAGTCCTTTATCAGATGTGTCTTTTGCAAATATTTTCTCATTTTGAGTTGAGTTTTAAATGGCCTGATAAGAAGCCCTAGTATATACATTTGGGGCACATTAACAAAAACTCAGTAATAATGCCCTCCCCATAAAATCTCAAAATTATATAAAAAGTTAGAGCTAGAAGAAATCTGACAGACTGTCTCCCATGAACCCTTATTTTTCTCCCTTGTCCTCCATTCTACATCATTCCCTTGCACTCACCCACCTAGTTTAGGTGTAGTGAAGGTGGTGAAGATGAGTCAGAAAGGAGATGGGGCTGCAGCAGGAGCCTTGGAGAATGAAAGGGATTTTAATAAGACAGGGAGAGGGAGGAGGAAATTGAAATAGTAAATGTTTATTAAGCACCTATTATATTCTAGGTTCCATGGGGTATACATGTACGAATAGTAAACTGCCCTTATTCTTAAAGAATTTATGGTTTAATGAGGGTGGATAATAAAATCATGAGATGAATGTGATATTCATTGATTGCCTTCTATGTGCCAGGGATCTCGCTAGATTCTTTGTATACATTAGCTATAATCCAATTAACAACCCGGCAAAGAAGATGCTGTTAACCTCATTTTAAAGAGGAAACTGACGTACAAGGAGGTTGTGTGACTTATTCCAAGCCACAAAGCTAGTAAGTAACAGAGCTGAGATTCAAGCCCAGGGCTGTCTGATTCCAACGCTCACACTCTTCATACATCAAGCTGTTGAGAAGAGCTCCTAAGACAAATCACACATAATTTCACTGGGAGAAGTGCAACCTGGACTGAGAAAAGAATACACAAAGACTCATAAAATGGAAAACGATCCATACGGAAGATACAAAAGAAATGGCTTCACTATATGAAGTTTGTGAAAAATGGAAATAGGAAAAATAGGGTCACACGATTGAGGGCTTTGACTGTAAGTCTAAGTAAGCATTTTGAAGGTGTTTGCCAAGGCAGTGGACACCACATACTCAATGAGATTTTTCTAGGAGCTGGAAACAATAAATTAAGTTCATCTAGGGGGCTTCCCTGGTGGCGCAGTGGTTGGGAGTCTGCCTGCCGATGCAGGGGACGTGGGTTTGTGCCCCGGTCCGGGAAAATCCCACATGCCGCGGAGCAGCTGGGCCCGTGAGCCATGGCCGCTGAGCCTGTGCTCCGCAACGGGAGAGGCCACAACAGTGAGAGGCCCGCATATCGCAAAAAAAAAAAAAAAAATTAAACAAACAAAAGTGCAATAAGGCCTGACACTAATATGTTATATGCCAATTACACCTCAATAAACAATTAAAATTTAAAAATAATTTTTAAAAGTGTGTACTCTTTAAAAGAAGTGCAATAAGGGAGAAGAGTAGTCCTCACAGAAACTTAGATGTATTAAAAAGCAACAAGAATTCAAACAGTGTGAAACTGCCTCAAGAACAGACAGAAATCAATCAGTAGAAGACAATCAGTAGCCCAGAAAATGAAGTTTTTAAGATAAAATTGAATATTTAACAAAGAAAGCATTATAAAACAACAGAAAAGAAAAAATCATTTAGCATTTGCTGTTGAAAAAACAAATTAGGAAAAAAAGGCACTCTTACCTTATGCCATATTTCAAGTTAAATTTCAAGTGGATTTAAGAGTTTTTTTAAAAGTTAAATATAGAAAAGGTTTAATTTCTGGTAGAATATGCTCCAAAAATAATAAAACTTAAAAAAGGAAAATGCAGAAAGCTCTTCTCACATCTAAAGTTCAAAAGAGGGTATGGTGAAGGAATGACAGTACTTCAGCTCCATGGAATGACAGATGGCCATTCAAATAATTATAAAACTAAGGCAACACTAAAAAAATATTTAGGCCTGATGTAACTGTGAAGAATATGGTACATTACTTTTATATTTTTGCTGTAACAAATCACTACAAATTTAGCTGGTTAAAATAACACATATTCATTACCTTACAATTTGGGAGGTTAGAAGTTTGACATAGGTCTTACTGAGCTAAAATCCAGGAGTCTTCAAGGCGGCATTCTTTTCTACAAACTGTATTGGAGAATCCATTTCCTTGCCTTTTGCAACCTCTAGAGGGCATCCACATTCCTTGGGTGGTGGCCCTTTCCTCCATCTTCAAAGTCAGCAAAGGCCAACTGAGTCCTCACATCACCACACTCTGACTTCCTTCCAGAGTCACATTTCCCTCTGAGTCGTCTTCTGCCTCTCTCTTGCACTTTTAAGGACGCTTGTCATTACATTGGGCCCACCCAGATAACCCAGGATATTCTCCCTATTTAAGATCAGCAGTAAGCAACATTTGCTCCACCTGCAATGTTAATTTCCAAGTTTTCATGTAACCTAACAAAGTACCAGGTTCAGGGATTTAGGACATGGACATCTTTGAGGGGCCATTATTCTGTCTATCACATATGGTTTTCAACAGATGGAGAAAATATATAAAAATATAACTATGTATTAGGCCATCAGGATAGCAAGCGAGTATTTTCTATGCTATTTTCCAAACGTTTTGCACTGTTATATTCCTTCTATGATCGTTTGCAGACAAAACCCTACACAGCACATGCACATCACCACCATCATTTCTCTGGGTATTAAAATACAATGCTGGAGCCTTCCTGCAACAGTGCCATGCAGAGAGGTCAGACTAGCCCAGGAAGGGAGTTGAGGGGAGGCAGTGGGTCACCACCGCCTTGAGAGAAGTGGGAAAGTGGGCAGATATTTAAGCATTCACCCTCTTTACGTTCTTGAAAACTAATATTCCAGAGCAAAGTCAAGTAGTATTTCCCTTCAGGGGTATAGAGGGGAGTATTCAAAGGAAGACAGCTCACATTGAGGCCCGGGAGTGCAGGTCGGGGATGACAGGCATGATGCTGAATCAACCAGACAGTCAAAGGGGGCAGAGACAGATCTAAAGGCTGCCGTCACCTCCAACAAGTCTGGAACAGGAAAAACAACTTCTCGTGGCCATCGGACCCTTGCTACTCAGAGTTCATGGTCTGCAGACCCACTGCGCACTTATCACCTGGCATCATATTAAAATGCAGACTCTGAGATAGGAGGTCTGCAATGGGCCTGAGAATCTACAAGAGTCTGCATTTTTAGCAAACTCCCTGGCGATGCTGATACTGCTGGCCCGTAGAGTCATCCGGGAACTTGCAAGGAATGCAAATATTCATGTCCCATCTCCGACCTACAGAATCAGGAACTCTGCGGGGGAGACCACCAATCTGCTCTTTTACAAGCCCTCTAGGTGAGTCAAGTTGGAGAATCACTGGTACCCAGGACCTCAAGGCTTCTCTAAAAATCCTACACCAAACCCCATTCCCACAGCACCTAGAAAGGGATCCTAGGACAGACCACTGGGTCACACGACCAAAATGTGAGCACAGACCAAGAGGGGACAAATGGACCTCTTCCTCTCCTCCTGAGAGGCACTTGCGGGTCGGAGCAGCAGTTTCAGGCAGCAGCTGCCCTCTAAAGCACGCACTCACACTGCTGTGTCACTGCTGTGTCGGTTACAGCAGGTGCAAGAGAGCTCAAGTGGGAGAGGGTTGTGCCGTTGCCCACGCACTTCTGCAGAGCATGGGGCGTGTTCATGACGCTGTGTCACTTGCGTGAAGCAATCAGTCTCGGGTGTTTTAGCTGAAAAGGGCTTGGAGCCATTGATTGATAAGCAGTGGTCCTCCAGCAGGGCCTAACGCCCCAGGGCAGCTGCTCACACTTCAATGTGCATGAATCCTGGGGGACCTTGTCGAAGTGTAGATTCCGCTTCAGCAGGTCTGGAGTGGCGCCTGAGAGTCTGTGTTGCAAATATGCTCCCAGGGGATACTGATCCTGCTGGTCCCTGGATCACATGTGAGTAGCAAGGCACTACGAAACCTCCAATTTCCAGTCTACCTGGTGTCCAGAAAGGTACCTTGGTGTAAGGTGACCAACAGTTCTGTTTTGCTTGGGATTGAGGGGGTTGCCAGGACGCAGGACTTTCAGGGCTAAAACCAGGAAAGCGCTACACAAACCAGAATGAACTGGTCATCCTATTTAGAAGCCTACGTCAGGACTGACATTTATTAGAAAAAAACAATGGAGGGACTCCCCTGGCGGTCCAGTGGTTAAGACTCTGCGCTTCCACTGCAGGGGGCAGGGATTTGATCCCTGGTCAGGGAACTAAGATGCCCACAGGCCGCACGGTGCGGCCAAAAAGAAAAAAAAAGAAAAAAGAAAAAACAATGGAAATCCTTGTCTACTCTACTCCCAACTAATCTCTAACTGATCACAACTTTTCTAACTGAGCCTAAACTTGGCCCCAGGATTCTTCTTTACACTGAATGCCAGCAATCACTACCAATCCATTGGCACTAGCAAAGGAAATGAAACCTATTTTCAACTGAACTTGGAGCTAAGAGTCAAAAAAAAACCCCCCAAAACATGCTGCATTGCTTCTTGCTCTCTCCATGGAAATGACAGACACGATGATGAGAATGATTACAACTCAGCAAAAATTGGTGTGTGTGTGTTAGGGAGGTCGTTTTTCATATTTGTGTAGCAGTAATTATAAGTGAGAATAACCCATTCAGATCCCAATGATTAATTATAAACACAGTTTGGTGTAATGGAAAAAACCGTATCTAGGAAAGTTTAGGTTGGGGTCCGAACGAACGACATAACGGCCATGAGCCTGTGTCGCCCTGGGTGAAATGGGAGAACCACACTGACCTTACACTTATGACTAATGTTTGGGTCAAGTGCTGAGCACATGCTTACATTCAGCAAGCGTGTATTCCATTTCCTTCTTTCCCTTCTTCCTTTACCAGCAGATTCATTCCCCTAGTTAGACTTATCAAAATGAGCATTTGTGCCAGGAGGCATGAAGCCTGACTGCTGGATGACAAACACTGCAGACACCCTATGGAAGATCAGAGCACAGACATCCCTGAAGTCAGCCTCTGTAGAGCCAAATCCTGTTTGAACTCAGCTGTTACCATTGCCTTCACTGAGCTCCAAGTCTCAAAAAAGAGCATGGCCTGAAACTTTCTCCAGCCATGTTCACCATCAGCAGTGTATTAGTTATCTATTGCTCTCTAACAAATTACCCTAAAACTTAGCGTCTTGAAACACCACACATTCATTATCCCATGGTTTCTGTTGGTGAGGGATCTGGGCACAGCTTAACTGAGTCCTCTGCTTCAGGGTCTCTCACAGGGCTGCGATCAAGGTGTTAAGTCTCATCTGAAGGACTGATGAGGAAGAATCCACTTCCAAACTCACTCAGGTGGATGTTGGCAAGATTCACCTCCTCAAGTGTTGTTAGACTAAGCCTCAGGTCCTCACGGGCAGTTGAGTAGAGGCTATCCTCAGTTCCTTACCATGCTGGCCTCTCCAGTTTGCTTCATCAAAGCCAGCCCATGAGTATGGGGAAAAGGGAACCCTCTTACACTGTTGGGAATGTAAATTGGTGCAGCTACTATGGAAAACAGTACGGAGTTTCCTTAAAAAATTAAAAATAGAACTACCATATGATCCAGCAATCCCACTCCTGGGCATATATCCATCTGGACAAAACTATAATTCAAAAAAATACCTGCAACCCTATGTTCATAGCAGCACTATTCACAATAGCCAAGACATGGAAACAACCTAAATGTCCATCGACAGATGAATGCATAAAGAAGATGTGGCACATACACACCATGGAATGCTACTCAGCCATAAAAAAAGAATGAAATAATGCCATTTGCAGCAACATGGATGGACCTAGAGATGATCATACTAAGTGAAGTAAGTCAGACAGAGAAAGACAAATACCATACGATATCACTTATATGTGGAATATAAAATATGACACAAATGAACCTATCTATGAAACGGACTCACAGACATAGAGAACAGACTTGTGGTTGCCAAGGGGGAGGGGGATGGGAGAGGGATGGATTGGGAGTTTGGGGTTAGCAGATGCAAACTATTATATACAGGATGGATAAACAACAAGGTCCTACTGTAGAGCACAGGGAACTATATTCAATATCCTGTGATAAACCATAATGGAAAAGAATATGAAAAAGAATGTATATACATATGTATAACTGAATCACTTTGTTGTACAGCAGAAATTAACAAAACATTGTAAATCAACTATACTTCAATACAGTAAAATTTTTAAAAAGCCAGCCCATGAGATGAGTCAGAAAGAGTGTGTGAATATTTTGTCTTTTAAAACCAGAAGAGACATCCAATTACTTTTGCTGTATCCCATTGATTAGAAGCATATGACTAGGTCCAGCCTGCACTCAACATGAGATTCCACAAGGGCATGAATACTGGAATCATTGGGGCTATCTTAGAGATCACCTCCCACAAGCAGCCCTTACTGAAACCACTGATTTCAAACCAGCACGAGGAATTCTGTGAAGCAATCACAGAATTGTTTCCATTCCTGCTTCTAGAAATGAAAGCACAACATTTCCTCCATCGCACTATTTAAGGAGTAAAAATAAAAGATGATGGGTACTTTATTTGTTGCCACGGTGCAGTATCAAGACAATAAGGTTGTTAGGGGACAACCATAAAAAAGTCACAGTCAGTATCTAGTTTTGGAAAAATTGAGTAAGTTGGCGTTTTGTTCATGGACCACCCATGAAAACTGGTGTCAGAAGAGCTACTCCTCTTAGTTGTTCCGTAGTCCTCCCTGACTTCCCAAACTTTACTAAGAACTCAACTCCTCTGAAAGTGTTCAAAGGTTAACCCTTTCTAGTTCCAAACCTTTTATTTATTGAATAACTTCAAATAACTCAAGAATAACGCTCCATATCTGTCAAGTCAACTATGTAGCTTGAGAATTCCTTCTCCCCGTGAGTGTAAAACATTTTAATATTATGGATCATGTCAAGCCAAATCGCAGGCACTGAAAATAAAAATAGAGCTGGAAAGGATCTTAGCAGTAATCTGTTTACTAGTTCTCAATCTTGACTGCATATTTGGAATCATCATGGTAGGGACTTCTTAAAATCCTTATGCCCAGAGCACACCCCAAAACAGTTGTATGAGAATCTCTGGGGATGCGACTCAGGAATCAGGAAGCTCCCCAGCACCAGAGCCAAGGGTTAGAACTACTGCTCTATCCTATAATGGAAAATGGATGTCCAGAGAGGTAAAGTAACTTTCCTAAGATTACATGGCTAAATAGTAGCCGAACCACCAGCAGTGTGTTTTCTTTAGAGCTGGCAATGATAGACTGAATTCTATGCTGGCTATAATCCGAAGGAGTGGTCCCCAAACTTGGCTGCCTAATAGAGACACTGAAGTCTTTTGAAATATATAGACTCCTGTCCTCACCCCAACAGAGATACTGATTTAAATCTTTATGAAGTGCTCCAGGTGATTCTACCACGTAGTCAAGGTTGAGCACTACTGATCTAAAATTTGAGCATATAGCATACAACATACCTGCTCAACTTTCTTAACCACAGACCACAAAGTAGGAGGATGAGGCCCCTGCATGTCTAAGGGACTTTATCAGAATGAAGTCGTGACTATAAGGTCTTAATGCCTAGAAGGAGAATGTAGAATAGGCATAATATATTTAAACTATCCAAAAATTACAGGAATTTTTCTGTGAAGAATGATAAAGATTTCCAACAACATACTTCATTGTTTAAAGCTTCAATACCTGAAGAAAATATAACATTGATCATATAAAATTCAATCCAAGGCATGACATAAGGGAGTTTGTGATACAAATATTACTTTAAATATGAGGTATTTAAAGGTGATGGAAAAAACCAGATATGTTCTTAGGAGCCTTGAGTGAGCCAGTGTGAGCAGGAGTTATTTAGGAGTAATTGAAGATGTGAAGATGCCCAGATAGGGGTTCAACCAAGGAAAATATATTAGGTATCTACTGCTACATAACAAATCACCCTAAAAATTAGCAGTTTAAGACAACAAACATTTATTACCTTGCAGTTTCTGTGGGTAAAAACCTTGGGAGCAACTTAGGGGACTGGTTGTGGCTCAGAGTCTCTAATCAGACTGCAGTCATGGTATTGGCTGGGCTACAATCATCTGAAAGCTTGACTGGGGCTGAAGGATCTGCTTCCAAAATGGCTCATATGGTGGACAGGTTGATGCTGGCTATTGGCAGGAGGCCTCAGTTCCTTGCTACGTGGACCTGTTCATAGGTTGCTTGGATGCCCTTATGACATGACAGTCGGCTTTCTCCACAGTGAATGATCCAAATGTGAGCAAGGGGAAAGCCACAGTGCCTTTTACGATGTAGTCTCAGAAGTCATGTATTATCACTTCCACCTTACATGATTTATTAGAAGCAAGGCATTTAGTCAATGCCACACTTGAGGGGAGAGGAATTAGGCTCTACTTTCTTTAGAATGAGTCAAAGAATTTGTGGACATATTTTAAAACATCACATAAGGCAAGAGAGAATAGACAAGGACCAGAGCAGGCTTGCTGGTAGACCTAAGACAAACTTCATTTTCTGTATAAAGCTGATGACAAGCAATACAAACTATTCCCCTTTTGACAACTGGCAAGAGGTCCAGCTATAACCCTTTAGAATGGGCTAGAGCAGCCTCTGGCAGGAAACGAGGGATTATCTGAGATTTTTAGGAACACTTTCAGTCTACAAATATCTATCCACTTGTTTCCTGAAGGCTGGAATTGTTTTAATATTGAGGCAAAAGCCACATTTGGAGAGAAGAGACAACAAAGAAAATGACAATTGAAATAAACACCAATACAGCTGAAGATGGAAATGTTTACTAACCAATTGGTGGGGAGTCTCAGATCACAGACTTAACCTTGCAATATAGGGGGAGGATGACAGATTCCAAGAGAATTAGGAGAAAGGACTGTAAAACGTGAAATAAAATGGAGTCACCTATGTCAAGGGGTTTTAAAATGGAGCTGGGAGGCCATTAAGGAGGTGACCTTTATGCACGTCCTCACCAGCAGGAACCATGAACTTCTGAACTGGGCCAAACCACAAATACTCCAAGGACTCTGCAAGAACACCTGCAACTTGTCACATTAACGAACTTTTACCTCCCTCTAGTAACAGCCTTAGTATTCAACCATGTTTAGCCAAGACTAGCTTCTGCCTCCAACTTGAAAATTACAAAATCCTTTGTAATGCAAACCTCTCTTCTTTGCCTTTAAAAGCCCCTGACTTTTACTCCCTAGCAGGACACTGTTTGGGAAGTTACCCAAATCTGTGTGCCCCAAATCGCATACTTTGATCCAAATAAACATTTTTTGCTTGAGTATTGCCTCTTAAGTTTATTTAGGTTGACAGGACACAAAAAGGTTAGGATGAGAGTAAGGAGGAATGGACTTCAATGACCCCACAACTTTGCCCAGGTAGTGCTTCCATTTGTTCAGTAATTGATCAGCTACTTCTGTAATTTTGCTTCACACTCTATACAACGAGAAGTCTTAAGGCAGACAGTTAAGATCTCATTCTCCGGGAGCTCTGAGAGTGAATCTCAGTTCCATTCTTTGCTTGCTGTGTTGTTCAGCAAATCACGTAAACATCCTGCACCTCTCCTTCCTCATTTGAACAATGAGGAGAATAACAGTGCCTACACTTTGAAGGTTAGTGGGTGAGTTAAACAAGTTATTATTTTCTCACAGTTAGAAAAATCATTTCTTCATAGTATGGCAAGACACCTCAAGACTCAATCTCAATATTTCTGAACATTTGCTGATTAGAAGCAGTAACCAAACTTCTAGAAATCTGCATCCTCAATTGCTACAGTTATTTGTCCTTCCAACCAACCCTGCTGTGTGAGGGACCATTTAAGTGAACCTTCTTGTTCACATACATATGTTAAGAACCGACCCACAATCCTTGGGTAACTCCTGACTACTTAACAGTACTAAGGTTAATTATTAAATGACAATAAACAGGCTTCCCTGGTGGCGCAGCGGTTGAGAGTTTGTCTGCCGATGCAGGGGACACGGGTTCGTGTCCCCGTCCGGGAAGATCCCACATGCCGTGGAGCGGCTGGGCCCGTGAGCCATGGCCGCTGAGCCTGCGCGTCCGGAGCCTGTGCTCCGCAACGGGAGAGGCCACAACAGTGAGGCCCGCGTACCGCAAAAAAAAAAAAAAAAAAAAAAAAACCAGCCTCTTAGCTTTTACATTCAATTTACTAATCATATTATTGTATTTATAAATCTACCAAGTTTTAATAATCACACTTGAGGGATCATTAATGCGTGCTCCCATCGCCAATGCAGTTGATTAGACTCTCTTTAGTATGTTAAACTGCATTTAAATTATTTTTAACATCTTTTTTGGAGTATAATTGCTTTACAATGTTGTGTTAGTTTCTGCTATATAACAAAGTGAATCAGCTATATGTATACATATATCCTCATATCCGCTCCCTCTTGCATCTCCCTCCCACCCTCCCTATCCCACCCCTCTAGGTCATCACACAGCACCGAGCTGATCTCCCTGTGCTATGCAGCTGCTTCCCACTAGCTATCTATTTCACATTTGGTAGTGTATTTATGTCCATGCTACTCTCTCACTTCGTCCCACTTTCCCCTTCCCCTTCCCCGTGTCCTCAAGTCCATTCTCTACGTCTGTGTCTTTATTCCTGTCCTGCCCCTAGGTTCATCAGAACTGTTTTTTTTTTTTTTTTAGATTCCATATATATGTGTTAGCATATGATATTTGTTTTTCTCTTTCTGACTTACTTCACTCTGTATGACAGACTCTAAGTCCATCCACCTCACTACATATAACTCAGTTTCGTTTCTTTTTATGGTTGAGTAATATTCCCTTGTATATACGTGCCACATCTTCTTTATCCATTCATCTGTTGATGGACACTTAGGTTGCTTCCATATCCTGGCTATTGTAAATAGTGCTGCAATGAACATTGGGGTACATGTCTCTTTTTGAATTATGGTTTTCTCAGGGTATATGCCCAGTAGTGGGATTGCTGGGTCATATGGTAGTTCTATTTTTAGTTTTTTAAGGAACCTCCATGCTGTTCTCCATAGTGGCTGTATCAATTTACATTCCCACCAACAGTGCAAGAGGGTTCCCTTTTCTCCACACCCTCTCCAGCATTTATTGTTTCTAGATTTTTTGATGATGGCCATTCTGACTGGTGTGAGATGATATCTCATTGTAGTTTTGATTTGCATTTCTCTAATGATTAATGACGTTGAGCATCCTTTCATGTGTTTGTTGGAAATCTGTGTATCTTCTTTGGAGAAATGTCTATTTAGGTCTTCTGCCCATTTTTGGATTGGGCTGTTTGTTTCTTTGATATTGAGCTGCATGAGCTGCTTGTAAATTCTGGAGATTAATCCTTTGTCAGTTGCTTCCTTTGCAAGTATTTTCTCTCCTTCTGAGCATTGTCTTTTCGTCTTGTTTATGGTTTGCTTTGCTATGCAAAAGCTTTTAAGTTTCATTAGGTCCCATTTGTTTATTTTTGTTTTTATTTCCATTTCTCTAGGAGGTGGGTCAAAAAGGATCTTGCTGTGATTTATGTCATAGAGTGTTCTGCCTATGTTTTCCTCTAAGAGTTTTATAGTGTCTGGCCTTACATTTAGGTCTTTAACCCATTTTGAATTTATTTTTGTCGATGGTGTTAGGAAGTGCTCTAATTTCTTTCTTTTACATGTAGCTGTCCAGTTTTCCCAGCACCACTTATTGAAGAGGCTGTCTTTTCTCCATTGTATATTCTTGCCTCCTTTATCAAAGATAAGGTGACCATATGTGTGTGGGTTTATCTCTGGGCTTCCTATCCTGTTCCACTGATCTGTATTTCTTTTTCTGTGCCAGCATTTAAAGTTTTAATATATTCTATTTGTTTTTTACATGCTTCAATTGTGTGAGTAACAAACCTTCACAAGTATTTAAGTAATGTTTATAAATCTAATGAATTAAATTTGTAAATATGTTAATAAACCTAAGTTTTCCTGAATTTTCTAATACTGTTACTGATAGCAAGGTGGTGTGCCAGACACACAGTGAGACCAAACAAACCAAAATGTTGGAGTATGGAGCAGAGAAAGTTTTATTGCAGGGCCAAGCAAGGAGAATGGGTGGCTCATGCTCAAAAACCCCCAACTCCCTGATGATTTTCAGGGAGAAGTTTTATAGGTGAAATTTGGGGTGAGGGCTGCAGGGCATATGACTTTCTTCTGATTGGTTGGTGGTGAGGTAACAGGGCAATGCTCCAGGAATCTTGGATTCAGCCAGAAGCTACCCTCGTCCACCTGTGTGAGTTCCCACAGAAGAACTGAAAGATATAGTTATGTAATATTCGTTGAGGAGGAGCAAGGACTCTACCCCAAGGCTGCAGTATTCTTTCTTTCTTCCTTCCTTCCTCCTTTCTTTCTTTCTTCCTTCCTTCCTCCTTTCTTTCTTTCTTTTCCTTCCTTCCTTCCTTTCTTTCTTTCTCTCTTTCTCCCTCCCTCCCTCCCATTTATTAACTCACAGTTCTGTAGGTCACAGTCTGGGTAAACTTGATTGGGTTCTCTGCTCAGGTTCTCACAAGGCCAGAATCCACTTGTTGACTAGGCTGGGTTCTTTTCAGGAGGCTCTGGGGAAAAATATATGCTTTCAAGCTCATTCTTATTGTTAGCAGAATTCAGTTCTCTGTGGTTGTACGACTGAGGCCCTGTTTCTTTGCTGGCTATTGGAAGGGGATTGATTTCATCTCCTAGAGGCTGCTCTTAGGTCCTTTCCATGTGGCTCCCTCCTTCAAGCCAGCAATGGAGAACTTCTCATGTATTGAGTCCCCCTTATACTTCTATTCTCTGGCTTCCTCTTCTGCTGCTCTACTGTTTCTTGACTGTTCCTCCTTTGTTTCTTCATTCCCTCCCTTCCCTGATTAGCAACTGTTCCAGTCTGCCCTTTGGAACTCAGGGAAGGTCAAGGAGGCTGAAGCCTCTTTCCTGCAAATAAGAAATGGGGCTGGGGAGGAGGACACGGAAAGAATCTGTACCAGGGAGGGCCCCACAGGGTCCTGCTCCATTTCAATATTGCTTATAAACTTCATAAGATTTCAAGCTAAAATCACAAGTTTAAATCAGTAATTCAAATACATATTTTGAATTGGTATCACAAAGCTGATTGGTTATTTTAATAGGATAAATTCTCTCAAATGTTAGAAACACCTTAAATAGCAAATAGGTATAGGTTATTCTTAACCACAAAAATATTAATGCTATAGTTTTGATTCTCTTAAAAAATTTTTCTAAATTCTAACTTTTCCTTGGATTAAAGGATGTCTATCCACTAAGGAAACATAACTGTTTCCTTAAGCATTAAGCATCTTAATGTTTTCATTCAAGCAATTATGGCATCCTCCAAGAATGTTGGGTTACCTCTCTGGGTGATGTTTAGGCTTGTCTTCTAGTTCCCTGAAAAGAGGCCCATGCCTCAGACCCTATGAACAGATGCTCATACACAACGCTCAAGGGACACACTGAAGGCTCTTTATAGCTGACACATTAATGCTTTCCACATGGGGTGGTCTCACAGCTCAATTCCATGTAATCTGAATCTTCAGTTCACCAATGAAAGCCTGGAACCTCTTCCCCAAATCTAAATGATGAGGTTTTGAATATATTTGCCTGATGAAGATACTGAATACTTTCTCCTCCAGCTCCAGAGGCCTGAGTGAACCCTACAGTCTTTTTATATCCTGACTATCTAGTAAAGTCACAGTACTATAGTTATTAAAATAACTTGTAAATGGAAAATGGATTGTGAGGGCAAAGAGAGAAGCAGGAGGAAGGGTTAGGAAAGTATCTCAGTGGTCCACAGGAGACACGATAGTGGCCAGGACCAGAGTGATGTAACCAAGCAGGAGGCTATGGGGCCTTCCCAGGACAGACCCTCCCCACATGTCCTCTGCCTGCCTCTTCTCTGTTGAAAAGCTGTAGTCTCCCAGGCCTCCCCTGACTCATAAAAGTCTGGCTCAAAAATTAATGATTGTATTGCTTTTGGAAAATTGGGCTTTATTATAAAATATTTTTGTTCCAAATGACTTACTAGTCAAGAATCTGCTAAATATTATCGTGATGGTTAAATATGATGTGTCAACTTATCTAGGCTATGGTTGGTTGGTTGATCAAATACTAGTCTAGTTAAGGTATTTTGTAGATGTGATTAACATCTATGATCAGTTGTCTTTAAGTAAAGGGAATTACTCTCCATAATGTGGGTGGGCCTTATCCAATCAGTGGAAGGCCTTAAAAGCAATAACTGAGGTTTCCCCAAGAAGGAGGAATTCTGCCTTAAGACTGTTACAGAGAAGTTTTGCCTGAGTTTCTAGCTTGCTGGCCTACCCTACACACCCAACTACTGTCTGAGTTGCCAGCCTGCCAGGCTGCCCCTACAGATTTCAGAGCTGGCAGCCCCACAATCACATGGGCCAATTCCTTAAAATAAATCTCTTCAATGTATGTTATATAGGTATATATGTTATATAGGTATGTATGTATAATGTACATACACAGACATACATATACATACACATATATCCTATTGGTTCTCTTTCTCTAGAGTTAGAGAGACTGATACAGTTAATTATTCACATATTTCATGTAGATAAAATTAATAAGAAAACTACATTTAATGATCAAGAAATGATCCTTGGGGCTCCTCTAATTATGTATACTACCTCAGGTAAATCAGAGGTGTTTCAAACTTTTTTTTTTTTTTTTTTTTTTTTGCGGTACGCGGGCCTCTCACTGTTGTGGCCTCTCCCGTTAAGGAGCACAGGCTCTGGACGCGCAGGCTCAGCGGCCATGGCTCACGGGCCCAGCCGCTCTGCGGCATGTGTGATCTTCCCGGACCGGGGCATGAACCCGTGTCCCCTGCATCGGCAGGTGGACTGTCAACTGCTGCGCCACCAGGGAAGCCCTGTTTCAAACTTTTGATGAATGGAAGAAGGAAGAAGGGAGGGAGGAATTTCCATTTGCAAACTGCACTGTTCTGGAGTTTCTGCTTGGAAATAGAGATGAAGGTTGTACCAGCTGGCCTTGCTGCTGATAAAGACCATCCTCAGTACCTCTTGGAGGCCTCACCATGTGCCACTCATAAAAGAAAGGGGATGATGAGTTGTTCTGCATAGAATCTGAGGAAAGAGATTTCTAGAGACAATATGGCATTGATAAGAAATTATTTCAAATTGCGAAATGCATTTGTGTAAAAGAAAAGTACGGAAAAACCTGCACATTCTTTTGTTAGCAAAACTGAATTCAGCTAGATAATCTTTCCCATATTATTACAAAGCGAGTTGTACATTAATTAGCAAGCTCTCCCAATAGAATGAAAGGCAGCTGATTTTCTAAATCACTTGCTTACTAATACATGATTGCAATTTAATAGGCCGCTATGAATAACTTATTTTTAGGACATATGTTTTGCATGCCATTATTTTCACAAAGAGATGTTTTGTCATATAAGTTGTTTTTCATATCCCTGACAGATGTGTATATAAGTAGAAAATGATATAAATACCTTCATAGGATCATAGGCCTAAATGTAACCACAAAAATCATAATATTTCTTGAGGGAATCACAGGAAAATATCTTCTTGACCTTGAAGTAAGCAAAGATGTCTTTAAACAGGACCCAAAAGGCACTAACCATAAAATAAAAAGTGATAAACCACACTTCATCAAAATTAAAAGTTTCTGCTCACCAAAATACAACATCAAGAAAACCCACAGACTATGATCAGATTTGCAATAATCTATGACAAAGTACACAAATCCAGATGCTAAAAGGAACTGCTACAAATCAATAATAAAAAGACAACTAAAATTTTTAAACGGGACTTGAAAATACACTTTGCAAAAGAAAATTATAGATGACCAATAAGCACCTGAAAAGATACTCAGCATCACCAGTCATCAGGAAACGCAAAGTAAAACCACAATGAGATACTACGATACATACTATAAACCTAGGAAGATAGTTTAAATGAAAAGATTAGCATGAACAAGTGGTAGCTAGGGTATGGAGCAACAAGAATTTTCAGACATTGTTGGCGGGGGTATAAAATGGTATGATATAGCTTGAAGAGAGTTTGACAGTTTCTTATATAGTTTCCATATTCTTAATCCTGGTATTAGACTCCTAGGTAGTTACCCAGGGGAAATGAAAACATATGTCTACAGAAAGACTTGTATGTAAATGTTCATAGGAACTTGATTCATAGCAGACAAGAACTGGAAACACGCAAATTTCCATCAACAAGTGAGTGGATAATCAAATTGTGATGTTATATTACTCAGCAATAAAAAGGAAGTACTGATACATGCAACAACACGAATGACTCTCAAAATCAGTATGTTGAGTGAATGAAGTCAGATGGAGAGAGTACATATTGCATGGTTCTATTTATATCCATTTCTAGAACAATCAAAACATCTATAGTGAAAAATTCAAATAGTAGTGGCTTGGGGTTGGGAGTGGAAGAGGTAGAGGGAGTTTTGACTGGAAAGGGACATGAGGGAACTTTCTGGGGAGATAGAAATGTTCCATATCTTGACTGAGGCGATGGGTACATGGATGTATTCCTCTGTTAAAACTCCATGAACTGCGCACTTAAGATCTTTGCATTTTACTGCCTATACGTCATGCCTCAACAGAATTTCCTTCTTCATGGGTAATATACATTGCTGTTTCCCTGCTTTCCCCATTCATAAGAGATTTTCCAGATCTCTACAGGACAGTCAAGATTTTAGAAAGTAAGTTAGATTGTTTTCAGAAGCTCCAAATAGAGCAATAGCCTAAGAAATTACAGCAATTATTCTAACATGGTTTTTACTAATGTTTAGCTGCTATAAAAGAGGCAGAATGAAATGATAATAACTGAATCCTTTGCTCTATGCTTCTGTGGGCCATAACATCATGGACAGTACGCAGGCACGAGGTCACATAAGGAAGAGCAAATAGCATCCCTCCTTTGCAGCTCACCTGTCCTCATCAATGTGCCACTGGCTCCATACGTCATGGCATCTTATGTCTGTGTTCTGTTCTGACAGCTGTGTGGCTCTCAGGAGTCTGCGGTGGGGCTCTGTGTCCAGGCGGCCGTGGTCCCCTCTGAAAATGTTATTGGCTCGGTGGCCACCTAGGCCTCCTCAGTGACCCCCTCAGGCAATCCGAGCAAGCCTTCTAGTCTTCCAGCAGCACATGGGTGGCCCCCATCACTTTAAAAAGACTCATATTTTCAGTCCCCTCTCCTTGCAACTAGGGCGTATGTCTATGAAATGGGACTGGAGGGACAGTTCGAGAGCACGCAAGGGGCTATTTTCACAATGGCTCCTCCATTCTGCCTTGCCCCAACCCTCTGATTTTATCCCGACTGGGCTCTGAACGGTGAAGTCTTGACCTCTACCTAGTTCAACTCTAAGCCTTTGGCCCTGCTGTTTGAGGGGAACTTCAAGGAGTCGGACTCTCAGCTGCCTCCCTATTGGCTTGGACCTTAATAGACCACCTGGCTCTCAGCAACCCATGTTCCTGCAGATTCCAAATCCTGGTCCAGGTCCAGGGCCAACCACAGATCCAGGTACGGGGCCATCACTTCACTATCATTGGTCACTCTGAACGGAGGTTGAGAAATGGTTGCAAGTGGTAATCTGTTGATGAGGAAGCTTCTATGTGAGAACAGATTAAAGAACTCAAAGATTAGCAGGTTTACATTATCCCAAATTTACCAATCAGTTTTCCCTATTTTGTAAATGTAGTTGAAAAAAATTCCTACCTTATGTAAAACTTTGGGCAAGCAGTTCAAATTGGAATTTTGATATATTGAAATCTTTTTCTCAGTTTAGTGTTTTGAGGTATACACCTGAATGGGAATTTTCTTTAAAATGCTGTAATGATGCATACACATTTCCAAATTTATGGGATACTAATACATTTTCATACATAAAGGACTGGATTGAGAAAATGACGAGTTTTTCTGTTATCTGAGAAAAGTATTTTCTTTCAGATCCATGTATTGACACTGAGCGAACTTACTGTCTAAAAATGCTAATAATAACATTTTCATACATAAAGGACTGGATTGAGAAAATGACGAGTTTTTCTGTTATCTGAGAAAAGTATTTTCTTTCAGATCCATGTATTGACCCTGAGCGAACTTACTGTCTAAAAGAGGCTTTGTTTTGGTCTTCCTCCCAGCTATCTGAGTGTAGGAACTAACTTTAGTGTATAGCAAAACCCAAGTAGCACATCTTTATAGACTGAAATGAAGAGTTTCTGCAAAATTAAGTATGCATCACACTTGAAAACACTGAGGTCAAAGAGAAACTTAGACCCTCTAAGGAAACTCTTTTGTCCTAGGCTGAAATGCAACAGACTGAAGTTCAATTTAGAAGGCTGGAACTATCATCTATTATTTTTTACCCTGGCCACTGCACTGTCAAAATGGAAGATGCGGCTAATCAATTACAGCAGCTGAGCTGGAATATTGCATAGCTTGTAATCTTTGAAGCTTAAAAGAAAATCCGTTTACAAAAATTCGGAGATACATCAAAATGACAAGGGGACTAAAAGTGCCATCATTTTTAGTTAACACCAGCCAGAGTTTTAGAAAGCTATAACATCCTCATTCCCCTTTTTCTTTACCTCTTCTAACATCTTCCAATTTGATCATCACCATGTCGTGGAAACAGAATTGATGAGATGCTTACAAAACAGATGTTTTCAAGGAATGCTAATAATATATTTAAACTGAAGATCTACCTTTCCAAGACGACATAAATTACAAGTGACAGAATACAAGGTACACAAGGATGCATTAAAATGTATACCACAGAGCAAAATCACAGCAGATATTGTCCAGTCGGTATTTATTGAACACTCACTATATGATAGAAAGTCCCCAAATTTCTCCTGAAGAATTAATAATCTTTCACTCTGTCAAAGTATGGACTATTTGTTTAGAACATAACTCAAAAAGAAAAGTATAACAATTCACCGTACTCAGAACCAACAGGGGAAGAAGCAATAATATTCAGGACACTATCGTCTTATGACTAAATGAAGAAAGAATCATATATGTGAGTGTGTATATATGTATATATATACTCATACACAAACATCATAATGATGAAGTGCTTTTCCTTAACTTCATTACAACTGAAATATGCTTGTGCCTTCTGATGGCGAGTGTTTTCCAAAGGGAACTCTATTAGTGGTACGGAGGTCCGATTGTTGTTGATACTTTGTTCTTCCTGTCTCTTTCCTTCTTTGCTTCTCTGCCTGAACGTAACTTTCTCATACCAAATACAGATTTTTTTAGCTCTAACTTCACCCAGAACATAGCAGTGAGACTATTCTGGTAGTGCATCCTCAGTTTCTCTATCACCGCTCTCTAAGTCAGTGGTTCTCCACCAGGGGTGACTCTGCACCCCTAGGGTCTTGGGCAATGTCTGGACATATTTTGGATTGACACAACTGGGGAAGGGATGCTACTGGCAACCAGTTGTTGGAGGCCAGGAATGCTGCTAAATGTTCTACAATGCATAAGCCAGCACCCCCATGACAAAGAATGATCCAATCCCAAATGTCACTCATGCTGAGACTGAGAAATCCTGGTCCAGAGTTAGGTATAACCAGGCCTACTATGTGACTGGCTCACTGCTAAGCAATTTTATTTTAGGGTTTCCGATGCAGAAGGTTAAATTAATCAAACTCCCTGGTTTGTGGCACATTTTCATCATTGGACTCTACAAGGCCTGGTTTTCTTTCTTTCTTTCTTTCTTTCTTTTTTTTTTTGTGGTACGCGGGCCTCTCACCGTTGTGGCCTCTCCCGTTGCGGAGCACAGGCTCCGGACACGCAGGCTCAGCGGCCATGGCTCACGGGCCCAGCCGCTCCGCGGCATGTGGGATCTTCCCGGACCGGGGCACGAACCTGTGTCCCCCGCATCGGCAGGTGAACTCTCAACCACTGCGCCACCAGGGATGCCCTCTAATTTTCTTTTATTTATTCTCTACCCCCATTCCCCCACTCTACCACTCTAGTGTATTTGATGTGTATCTTTTATTTGTATATGACCTTGTATAGCATTTAGAAGTGTGTTTGTGTACATGTATTTGATGTTACATGCATGGCATTGGGCTCTAAACCCACAGCATTCTCTTCCTGACTTTTTTTCACACAGCACTGTTTTCAAGGTCTACCCACGTTGCTGTGTGCAAATCCAGTGTGTTCCTTCTCATTGCTAAGAGATATTCCAGAGTATGCTTTCACCACAGTTGACTAATAACCTCCCACACTCCCACCACTATAAATGTCATGATGAACACCTTCATAAATGTTCCTTCTGGATCTGTGTGAGAATTTCCCTGAGATATACATCCAGGAGAGAGGCTACTCAGTGCTATTTCAGATATTATCACAAATGGTCTTCAAAGCAACGCTGTGAGATAACAGGCATCATTGTTTTTTACTGTAGAGAAGGAACAACAGAAATGTCCAGGGATTACATAAATTGCCCAGGGTTACTCAGCAGAGCTAGGATTTGAACCTCTATTTTCTGAAGCTCACACCTTACTTTCTCCTTAGAAACCTCCAGATGTAGAAGAGAATGAAGTCCAGAGCAGAAGCAGCACTGACAGAAGGGTGACATGGAAGGACAAGCATGAGTCTGTACTCACAAAATACTCTAGAATTGTCTACCCTTCCCCAGATGAGGTATCTTCCTCTCCAGCCTCTTATTCCCAGGATCTTCAGGAGCAAACCTCACAGGGACAACTGAGCCCATCACAGCCTGAGTTTCAAGCCAAAGGACACCTCACAAAAAAAAAAACCAAACCTCTCCTGGTGTTGCAATGTCCTCCCCATTCATTCTTTCATTCATTTTCAATATTAATCAATCATCATTTCCACTTATCTTCCAGTTGAATCATGTTTTGAGAAGTCAAAACTGGATTTGGCTGTGACTCTTTGGACCAGGTAGGCATAATGAAAGGACGAGAAGGCTAGTGAAACAGGCCAGGCTCGGGATCCAGATTCCCAGGCCTGGGTCCAAGTGTTATTGAACCACTGAGCAATTGTGAGCAGCTCAGCTTCTGTGAGTCTCACTGAACTGCCCTGGGAAAGAGGTGAGGTTTAAGATTTTGTTCCAATGCAGCTTCAGGGTCAGTGAAGGTCCCTCAAGAGCCCTTCGGAATGGCAGAGTGTTTGGGAATGAGAGCTCCAGAACTTGCCCACTTCGACCAATTTTATATACAGTCGTCCCTCGGTATCCACAGGGGATTGTTTCCAAGACCCTCCTTGGATACCAAAATCCGAGGATGCTCAAGTCCCTGATATAAAATGGTATGGTATCTGCCTATAACCTCCACACATACTCCTGTATACCTACTTAAAATCAGCTCTAGATTACTTATAATACCTAACGCAATGTAAATGCTATGTAAATAGGTATAAATACAATGTTAATGTAAATAGCTGTCAGTGCGTGGCAAATTCAAGTTTTCCTTTTGGGAACTTTTTGGACATTATTTTTCCAAATATTTTCAACCCATGGTTGGTTAAATTCGCTGACGCAGAACCAAGGATGTGGAGGGCCAGCTGTACTGACGTTGCATATAATAATGCATCTTTTTACCACAAAGGGTTCCAGCACTAATAAAAGATTTTGAAAAACGACTGATCACAGTGACTTTCAAACTCTGCTCAGTGCCAGATACTCTCTGCTTCTATAACAAATCCCCCTTCTCTTGTCCCCAAAGCTCTGGCTTCCCTTAACTTCTCCTTCTCCTAGAAAACAAAGAAACTGAAGGAAGAATCGTGTTTGAGGGGCCAGGCAACATTCTCCATTAGACACAAACAGCCTGGGATCCAGGGCCCACAGTATGTCTAGAGGCCCACACAAATTATTTGCATTTTCATTTCTTTTAAAATCACAAGAGGGGACTTCCCTGTTGGCACAGTGGATAAGACTCTGCACTCCCAATGCAGGGGCCCCAGATTCGATCCCCGGTCAGGGAACTAGATCCTACATGCCTGCTGCAACTAAGAGTTCACATGCCACAACTAAGGAGCCTGTGTGCCGCAACTAAGAATCCCGCATGTCACAACTAAGGAGTCCCCATGCTGCAACTAAGGAGCCAGTGAGCCGCAACTAAGGAGCCCTTGAGCTGCAACTAAGACCCAGTGCAACCAAATAAATAAATAAATGAATGTTTTTTTAAAAAATCAGAAGAAAAAAGAGTATAATAATAACGTATATATAAAAATGACTCCAGCCTGGATTAGACTTGTCTTCACGCCAAAACAGTAGTAAATAGTAGTAGTAATAAATAGTATTAAAAGATAATTTTTAATACTTTTTGGTGGAAGATGGGGCCCACGAAGGTATCATGGGCCCTGGCAGTGGGAGATACATGACCTCTGGGAGGCACATCTGGGTTCAGATCCCTGCCTTTCCCTTCTTGACTGCTTGTTATTTACCTGTGTGTCTCAGGCTTTTGTCAGCTCAACGGGGACCCAGATCCCCCCGAGTTGTGGTTGGGAGGCATAAGTGAGGACGTGCGGGAAGCTCTGGCCCACAGGAGCTACACCCGCGCCTTAAATGAGGACGTGGGCAGGAGTTACATCCGCGCCCGGCCTCCTCCTGATGCATCCTCTTGGCACAAGCCTCCAGCCAGATCACACAGGTACACATTTCAGGAAGCACTTAGCCAAGTTTCGCTCCTTGACCTCGCCTCTAAATTTCTAAAATCTCCTGCCAGATAATTCAGCCCTGCTTTGTTCTCTCTGTGAGGGATTAAACAGAAATCATAGAATGGTCTTAGAATTACCCCCTGCTTCTCTGTGGAAAAAAAACCCAGTTTTGACAGAAATAAGCTGATGTAAACGCAGGAGGCACAGCCTGGACCTCATCCTTTCTCATTTTTCCATCTTTTTTTAATTTTTTTTCGGTACGCGGGCTTCTCACTGTTGTGGTCTCTCCCGTTGCGGAGCACAGGCTCCGGACGCGCAGGCTCAGCGGCCATGGCTCACGGGCCCAGCCACTCCGTGGCACGTGGGATCTTCCCGGACCGGGGCACGAACCCGTATCCCCTACATCGGCAGGCGGACTCTCAACCACTGCCCCACCAGGGAAGCCCCCCTTTCTCATTTTTATCCCCCAGAGCTGAGAAGTAGCCAGACCTGACAATAGAAATAGAAATGAACAGAATGTATGGCTTGATTGACATGAAAGATCTGTCCCTGGAAAGGTGCGCCTTTCAGAAACACACAAAAACTTTTAAACTTCGAGGTGAGTATTTGCTGTTTTAATTTTAAAATAAGAATATAAGGGCTTCCCTGGTAGCGCAGTGGTTGAGTCCGCCTGCCGATGCAGGGGACACGGGTTCGTGCCCCGGTCTGGGAGGATCCCACATGCCGCGGAGCGGCTGGGCCCGTGAGCCATGGCTGCTGAGCCTGCGCGTCCGGAGCCTGTGCTCCTTAACGGGAGAGGCCACAACAGTGAGAGGCCCGCGTACCGCAAAAAAAAAAAAAAGAATATAGCATTAGCAAAACCACTCCAAGTTAAGAGCACACTAAAACTCAAGTGGAACTTGTAAGGCCAACTGGCCCGAGGCAGGGGAACGCAATCAGACTCACAGGTTGCATCAGACTGAAACTTTCCGGACCACCCAGTTCCAGGAACTGACCTGGGGACTTTGCACCCGGCCCAGCCTTCCCGCCTTTCGAGGGGAGGGGCTAATGGTCCCTCACGATACCCGAAAAGACCACCAAATAAGGAATACCCTGCGCCCTCCCGGATTCACCACACCCCTTTCCCTTCTTCCCCTATAAATTCTGCCCAAACCCTCGCCTGGGCGCGATTTCTCTGGCCCCTTTCTCTCGGGCCAGTGAACCCTGACCGGGAGCGTTCCCAAATAAAGCTTGTTTAAGCTCTCCTCCGTCTTTGGTGCCGAAACCCCTTCTCATCCACCCGATCCGGCAGAAAACAGGGTTATGTCCCCCTCCCTTGTTCCCTCCGACCCTCAGAGTCCCTACCCACCGGACTCCCTGTCCTTAACCGCGGCCGCGTCAGGGACCTCTGTCCTCTCTCCGGGCCTCGGGCAACTGTGGAGACGTCCCAATCGCCTGACCGCCCTCCGACCTGCCGTGAACTGGAGACTGAGACCAGGGACGCCTCTCTCCCTCTCCATTCACTCAGGGACAGACTGGGGGTCATGGGAACCTCACAATCGAAACCAGGTCCTAAGATGCCCCTGCGGTGTCTCCTAGCCAATTTTACAGCCCTCGGTTTCTCCCAAGATCTCCGTCGGCGACGGCTTATTTTCTACTCCACTGTGGCCTGGCCACGATATCCTCTAGACAATCAATCCAAATGGCCTCCTGAAGGGACTTTCGATTTTAACATCCTCCGTGATCTAGATAATTACTGCCGCAGGACGGGCAAATGATCCGAGGTCCCCTATGTTCAGGCCTTCTGGTATTTGCGCTCCCGCCCTTCCCTCTGCGTCGATTGTTCCACTTCCCAGATCTTTCTTGCCAAACAGACATCTCCTACATCCAAGCCCCTAACTTCCTTTGACGATGACCCCTCTCCACTAGCCGACCCACCCGAATCTCTCGCCTCTCCCCACTCCAGAGCTCCTCTCCAACCTCCACCCTACCCTGAGGCGGTCCCTCCTCCTCCCGAACCCGCTCCGTCCCCTCCAACCGCTCTCCTGCCTCCCTCAACGGTTTCTCCTCCCACGCCCCTTGCTTCGCCAGTTAGTGCACAGACACGCTCTCACGACTCCCAAGATCCAAATCTCCTGTGCCCTCTGAGGGAGGTAGCAGGAGCGGAAGGATTAGTTAGAGTTCATGTTCCCTTTTCTCTCCAAGATCTCTCTCAAATAGAAAAGCGATTAGGCTCCTCTTCTGCCGACTCTTCCCGCTACATCAAAGAATTTCGCTATCTCCCTCAAGCTTACGATCTAACCTGGCACGATATCTTTGTGATCCTATCTTCTACTCTGACCCCTGATGAGAGGGAAAGAATTCAAACTGCTGCCCGAAACCATGCAGATCAGGTTCACCTTACCGACAACTCCATGCCTGTCAGAGCGACTGCCGTACCTGGCACCGATCCAGGCTGGACTTATCAGGATGGCCAAGATGGCCTCCGTAAACGCGACCTCATGATCCAATGCCTCCTGGCCGGCATGCAGGCTGCCGCTCATAAGGTAGTCCATTTTGAAAAAGTAAGAGATAACCCAAGAACCTAACGAAAATCCAGCTATCTTTCTCAATCGCCTTACAGAGGCCTTAACTCTCTACACCCGGCTGGACCCCGACACCCCGGCAGGGGCAGGGGTCCTAGCCACCCATTTTATCACCCAATCAGCCCCGGACATCCGAAAGAAATTAAAACGGGCAGAAGACGGCCCTCAGACCCCTATTCAAGATCTGGTAAAGATGGCCTTTAAAGTCTATAATGGCCGTGAGGATTTGGCAGAATCCAGCTGACAGGCTCGGATGCACCAGAAGGTGGCCCTCCAAACCCAAGCTCTTGTAGCCGCCCTAAGGCCGGCCATCTCCCATGGATCACAGCATCCACGGGATCCGCAAAAGGCAACCCCGCCGGGGGCCTGCTTCAAATGCGGATAAGAAGGCCACTGGGCTCACCAATGTCCCAATCTCCGACCTCCTTCTAAGCCCTGTCCCAGTTGCGGGCTAACAGGCCACTGGAAGAGTGACTGCCCTACGACTGGCCCTCCCTCAGCGTCTCCACCCGGGGGGCAGGCCGACCCAACGGCATTACCACTCCAACTGCTGGGATTGGCTGACGACTGACGGCGCCCGGACTTGAAGACCCCCATCACCCTCGCTGAGCCCAGGGTAACGCTACAGGTAGCGGGTAAGTCCATCTCATTTCTGGTAGACACGGGGGCTACCTATTCGGTCCTGCCTACCTATTCCGGGCCAGTGTCTCCTTCCCAGATCTTGGTCATGGGTATCGATGGCAAACCATCCTTCCCACTCCAGACCGGTCCACTCCCATGTCATATCGAAGGACTCCCTTTTACTCATTCCTTCTTAGTCATACCATCCTGCCCAGTTCCCTTGCTAGGCCGAGATGTCCTTTTCCACTTAGGGACCTCCCTCCAGCTGGTTAGACTTGACCCTAAGGTCCCCTCCTCCCAACTCCTGCTTCCTCTTCTCAGCCTGTCTCTAGAACCCTCCCCCTCCTATTCCCCTCTTCCAATCACACCGAACCCAATCAATCCCCAAGTTTGGGATACTTCTAAGCCCATAATAAACTCCTTATCCCCACTGACTCTCCCTGCAACACCCCCATCCTGCCTGTCCGCAAGGCCTCTGGGGATTATCGCCTGGTCCAGGACCTCCGACTAATCAATGAGGCCATAATTCCTCTCCACCCAGTAGTACCAAACCCATACACCTTGCTCTCCCATATCCCCCCCTCCACAACCCACTTTACAGTTCTGGATCTCAAAGATGCCTTTTTCACTATCCCCCTACATCCCGACTGCTATTTCCTCTTCGCCTTTACCTGGACGGAGCCAGATACTCATACTTCCAGTCAGCTCACCTGGACAGTTCTTCCCCAGGGCTTCTGCGACAGTCCTCACCTCTTCGGTCAGGCGCTGACACGGGACCTCACTTCCTGCTCCCTTACCCCCAGCACACTCCTTCAATATGTAGATGACCTCCTCCTTTGTAGCCAGTCTCTCAGCCTCTCAAGACAACACACTGCAGCTCTCCTCAATTACCTTGGCTCTCGCGGTTGTCGGGTCTCCCCAGCCAAGGCTCAGTTATCTGTATTTTCTGTAATCCACCTGGGGCTCCACCTTACCCCTACCACAAAAGGCCTAACAGCCGACTGCACCCGGATTATCCGTGAACTCCAGCCTCCGGAAACAGAGGAACAAATTCTCTCCTTTTTGGGCCTTATAGGATTTTTCCCGACACTGGATCCCTAACTTTGCTCTCCTCGCTAAACCCTTATATCTAGCTGCTAAAGAAACCCCTCAAGGACCCCTCACCTCTCCTTCCACCGTTCGACAGGCCTTTCTCACCCTCCGTAACGCTCTGATATGTTCTCCCCTTTCTCTGCCCAACCCAAACCGACCTTTTCACCGTTTCGTGGATGAACGGGCCGGAATAGCCACTGGACTCCTTGCCCAGCCTGTAGGGCCTTCCTACCGCCCCGTGGCTTACCTCTCCAAACAGCTAGACCCAACCATTCGGGGATGGCAACCATGCCTTCGGGCCCTAGCAGCGTAGCTGAACTGACCAAACAAACACTCAAACTGACCCTGGCCCACCCACGAACCGTGTTTTCCTCCCACCGGCTGGTCGACCTCCTAGGCCACAAGTCCCTCTCCCTCCTGGGCCCCTCCCGCATCCAGGAGTTCCACCTACTATTCATTGAAAACCCTGCTATCTCCCTCGACCCCCCCCACCCCCCGCCCGCCTAAACCCGGCCTCCCTCTTGCCTATCTCCGATACCGGGACCTCCCCTTCCCACTCCTGCTCCCAAGTCGTAGAGGCCCTCAGCCTGCCAAGAGAGGGACTCTTTGACACCCCTCTTTCAAACCCGGACCGCACCCTCTTCGTAGCATGCTTGCTCCCTGTTTTCTTAGGTTCCTTCGCAGGCGCATGGAGGAAGTCTCTCGGGTGGCCACAAACCGAATGCTCCTCGGCCCTTACACCTTGCTTCCTACAGAACCCCGCACTGTTCTCCCTTAAGCCTCGGACCTCTGGTCGCCCGACTCCCCTTTCGACGCCCCCATTCAGCAAGAAGTAGCCAGAGATCAGAACGCTGCCCCATTACACCAAAGATGTCGGGATGTAAGGCCAACTGGCCCGAGGCAGGGGAACGCAATCAGACTCACAGGTTGCATCAGACTGAAACTTTCCAGACCACCCAGTTCCAGAAACTGACCTGGAGACTTTCCGGACCACTCAGTTCCATGAACTGACCTGGGCACTTTCCACCCGGCCCAGCCTTCCCGCCTTTCGAGGGGCGGGACTAACGGTCCCTCACGATACCCGAAAAGACCTCCAAATAAGGAATACCCTGCGCTCCGCCCCCGGATTCACCACACCCCTTTCCCTTCTTCCCCTATAAATTCTGCCCAAACCCTCGCCTGGGCGCGATTTCTCCGGCCCCTTTCTCTCGGACCAGTGAACCTCGCCCGGGAGCGTTCCCAAATAAAGCTTGTTTAAGCTCTCCTCCGTCTTTGGTGCCATTCCTTACAGAACTGATGGGATGCGTTAAAGCAATGGAGGTAGAATGAAGAACTCTGTGCCTGAAAGTGAACCAGAATTCATTTTGGGAACTGTGCACAATATGTATGTGTGTGTATATGTGTGTGTGTGTAGAGAGAGATAATAGTCATGCCCACACACACACACACAACTAGTTAAAAGGAAATTACGGTACAAGAGTGACCCAGGAGCCCACCTCCAAACCCCAGCTGGATCACCTGGACTGAAACTGGGCTGGAATCACGCGTCATGTGAGAAAGATGCTTCTAGCCCTTCCCCAGTGAAAGGGGCCTCACCTGAACACACCTTGCCCTAGGCCCATTGGCTCCCTTCCTGAGACAGAAGGGGCCGTAAGTTCCCATGGACTCCAAAGGCCTTGGGTCTTGGGTAGCTGGCATTTATGGACAAGTCTTGCAAAAAACTGGCACCCAAATCTAGACTTGTGAGTGCCAACCTTTGGATTATTCCACCTCTGACATGGTTGCTCTCATGCTCTCTTATGAGAATGAAAACTCACGAGGGGCAAGGTGATTTTACTAGGACACAGACCTTTGATGCATATACAGAAAAAAGCCTGACTCCTTTCTGTTGGGAGGATGGGGTGCCGGTGCCTCTTGTCTCTTGCCAACCCTGGCTTGATAAATCTGCCCTTTCCCTATAGGACGTACTCCATATCCCATACTATGTGACATCCAGTTAATCCCAAATCCTGATGAATGACCCGTTGGCAGCCAAAGGAACCACCCACATGCCAGATGTAGGCTGAAATATTGGTGCTGATCTTGTCTGAATGGTGGGGCCATAGGCTATGGATATTTTCTTCTTTCTACTTTTCTGACTTTGTCAATTTTCTACCTTACCCTTAGAATGGAGGAGGGGATAGCTACTATCTAAAATGAACATGAAATCAGGCACATGGCAGCCCCTCAAAAGAAACAAAGTTACTTGGTGATGTGGTCTGGAATTAACCACTGGTTCCCTTAATGATGTAATCTATCAGATACTGATTTTCAAGGAAATCTAACCTTTGCTCTCATTTTCTCACCCTAAATGTTGCTGAAAGAGAAACTAGTCTGTGTCTCTTTAGCTTAGAGGATAACAGTCTCTGTTACAAAAGATTCTTTCTTAGAAAATGTCTTGTTGCATCTTTACAAGGTTGCTTTCCCTCCAGGACACTCAGGAAAAGCTATTCTTGCCAGAAATAATAATCAAGCTAAATAAAATATGGCCTAAAAAAGGATTTACACTTCCATTCGTGAGAATGGAACATGGCAGGAGATGAATCAGGCACCTCATTTAATTCATTGTCCTAACAAGGGTGGTTATCTGGCTTCACAGCCTACAGGAAAGAAAAGAAGTGAAATAGGAAAGGGATGGAGAGAGAAGGGTCAGAGATGTAGTTGGTAAGGCTGACGGTGGTGAGCAGACACAAATAAACGCCTGCCTGACTCAGAGGGTAAAGAAGAAGAGGTGTCAAAAGATATTTTCAAAGCAGATATAAAAAATTCGTACAAAATTTGTGAGGTGCTATTGAACCAAAATTAAGAAATTGAGTTTTTTTTGTTTTATGAACAGTGCTTGGCACATGGCAGGCATTCGTTTTATGGATACTGAATGGATAAATAACACAGATCCCTGAGCGGAATGCAGTGAAATGGCCACACAGATTCTGCTGGTGCCAGTAGAAATTCTATTTTCTTTTTGGCGAGTCATTTAGAAAGATGTACCAGGTCTTAAAAATGCTATAACTTGGGATTCGGCAATTATATCTTTAGGAATCTGACCTAACAAAATAATCTTAAAGTCGTAAAGAGCCTTATGCAAGAGTATTTCTAATTGATAGGCTACTGGCAGTAACACCGGAAACAAGTCAAATTTCCAACAAAGTGGAATGGCTAAATAAACTCAGTGGAATATTACAGAACCAGTATCACAGGATGTTCAGGACAACCTGTAAAAATATTTTTAAAATGCTCTAAATTATTTAAATTGATCTATCAATCAATTTATCTATCTACAAATATATGTATACATATGTGTGCCTTTATATATATGTGTGTGTGTACAAAGTCATATATATGGTATGATTATACTTCTGAGTTAAAAGAATAACTATTATTTCCTATACCAACAGTATCACAGAGTAATCAAATAGTTGTTGAGGGAAAGTTTCACTTTATGGAAGTATTCCAGCTAATAAATGAAGACTGAAGGAAAGGATGAGAATAACACTGAATGAGTTACCTTTGCTGAGTAACGAATTACCCCAGGACATAGAGGCCGAAAACAACAGTTTCTATGGGTCAAGAATTCAGGCTGAGCTAGGGGTTCTGGCTCAGGATCTTTCAGGAGCCACCATCAAGATGCCATCTGAAGACTTGCCTTCCAAGCTCACTCATGGGGCTATTGTCAGGAGGCATCAGTTCATTTCCACATGGTCCTCCTGACATGACTGCTGGCTTTGCTCAGAGCAAGTGGCCCTGAGAAAGAGGGGCAGAAGCTACACTGCCTTTTATGACCTCAACTTGCAAGTAACATACCATCACTTCTCTCATATTCTATGGGTCATGTCCATCAACTGTGATACAGTCCAGAAGGACATCACACAAGGGCGTGCATACAAGGAGGCAGGGTGCACTGGGGGCCATCTTAGAGGCTGCCTACCATGAACACCATTTTTCAACCCCAATGAATGAATGGATCTTTGCTATAATCATCAATGGCTGCTGACATCACAAGAGAGACAAGACCAGATATGAAAGACTACTTAAGTAACAACAGCAGCTATGAAGTAGTCTGGTCAAAAAATTTGAACTTGAATCTGATTAAGCCTCTGGTCCCATCTACTAATGTACAGAAACTAGAGGGGCCAAAGGAACAATACCATGTAAATGCAACTAGAGGGGCCAAAGGAACAATACCATGTAAATGCAATTAGCAAAATCCAGACTGTGAGAAATTTTACAAGACAAAGAACTAATATCTTCAAAAAATAAATGTTTTGAGGATTAAAAAAAAAAAGATAGGGAGGAAGGGCGAAAACCTACAGAAAGAGACTAAAGGACATATCAACAATTACAATGTTTGAACATTATCTCAATCCTGATCTGAACAAATAAATTATGAAAAAGAAGACTTAGCATATAAATATAAGTAAAGGAGAAACTTTAAAGTAGACAAATACAAAATGCAACATCCTGAAATCATTCATTTTAAAGGGAAAGATAATTCTACACACCCAATATGTGTTTTCTTAAAAAAAAAAAAACATTATAAACTTATGGTTACCAAAGGGGAAAGATGGGGGGAGGGATAAATTAGGAGTTTGGGATTAACATATACACACTACTGTATATAAAATAGATAATCAACAAGGACCTACTGTATAGCACAGGGAACTCTACTCAATATTCTGTAATAACTTATATGGGAAAAGAATCTGAAAAAGAATGAATATATGTATACGTATAACACCACTTTGCTGTACACCTGAAACTAACTCAACATTGTAAATCAACTATACCCCAAAATAAAATAAAAATTAAATTAAAAAAAGAAAATATTATAGTAAGAACATTTATTTATCCAATCAGGTAAAAAATGCTTATGAAGTACCTAATATGACCAAGGCAGTAATTATCCTGGACCAGAATAGAAAAAGTCATTATTATGCTTAATACCTGGTGGAGAAGGCATCAAAATGCAAGCAGCATTTCTGAAAATTGTTGTAAAAATGACTGAGTCGAATAATCTGAAATTTGACTTGGGTAGAAGACATCAACTAAATTCTCTTATCTTCTGTGCTTTTTTAAATCTTATAACATGTTGTTAAAACACATCACCATTTTACCTTAATGATTAATATGCCTGCCCTAACTCAAGCTTTTAGTGTCAAAGTAGATCTATTTACTTTCTTTTGGTGTGATTAGATATTCTTATTTCCATAGCCTTATTTAGATTGAGATATGATTCACATATCATAAAATTCACCTGTTTAAAGTGTACAATTCTGCAGTTTTTAGTGTATTCACAAAGTTATACAACTATGACCACTATCTAATTCTAGAACAATTCCATCACCCCCATAAAGAAATCCCATACCCATTAGCATTCCCTTGCCAGAGCCCAACCCTCTTACCTGTGGCCCCCTCCTCACCCTAGGCAACTATTAATCTATTTTCTGTCTCTGTGGGTTTACCTATTCTGTATATTTCATATAAATGAAATCACATAATCTATATGTTCTTTTGTGACTGGCTTCTTTCACATAGTATAATGCTTTCAAGGTTCATCATGTTGTAGCATGTATCAGTACTTTGTTCCTTTTTATGGCCAAATAATACTCCATTGTCTGGATAGACCACATCTGCTCATCTCTTTTTGATGGACATTTGCATTGTTTCGACTTCGCGGCTATTATGAATAATGCTGCTATGAACATTTGTGCACAAGTATTTTGTGTGGACATGTGTTTTTAATTCTCTTGGGTAGATACTTAGAAGTAGATTTGCTGGGTCATGTGGTAACTCTTTGTTTAACTTTTTGAGTAATTGCCCACACTTATATCTTCCCCATGTCTAATACACTCAAGTCTTATTGGACTGGCTTGCCTTGTTCACGCATTCCTCCTCAACCAATCACCATGGTGGCCAAGGGTCTGTGAGGAGCGGACTGGCCAGTCTATGTCCTGCACCCAACTTTGGAGCTGGAAAGGAAGCCACCCACCTCATATACAAGCCACGGGGACTGGGAGTGAGGAAGCGGGGTGGCCCCCACAGGAAATGTGAGAAAGGGGGAACAAAGAAGGGAGCAAGAAGCAAAAATGCGTGCCATGCTGGCTTTCTATGGGTACAGATTTAGCCGACCCGAACTAATCATGAATTGAGAACAAGACATAATCTACTATGATCTTTCTGCCTCTATCTGGCACTTCGTACAATAGCTTGCATGTAGTCAAAATCATTTTTAATACTTTCAAAATCATTCCCAAAGCAATAAATCTCATTCTGAGAAATTTGTAAAACAAGAAATACAGAAATACAAAAAAGCAAATAAAAGTCTCACTACTCTGAGCAACCAGGGTTAAAATTTCAGCGATTTAAAAATTTTTTTCTATACATATGCAAATATACAAATATGCGTACAGACAAAATATTTATTGACCAACCAGAACATTTCAATTTGACTGGCTCTCAAGTTATACCTAACTTATTATTTTGGAAAAGTCTGGTTTTCTGCCATAAGGTTGACATTTAAATGCCAAGGCCTCACTCCATTTCTTGAATTATGTTATTACCTATTACCTGTTTATACTTTATTTTGTCCAACATTTTAAAATGCTTCCATTTGTCAAGGTATTTTTACATGATGTGATATCTGGAATTTACTTCAAAAAAGTTTGAGAGCAGTACAAGAAGTGGATAAAAGTATGGATAAAACAGACTGCCTATGAACTGATAATGCTTGAAGCTGATGATCATACCTGGGGGCTCAATATTCTACTGGGTCAACTTTTGTATATGTTCAACATTTCTCAAATAAAACATTTAAAAATAAACATATTTTATACATTACTTTCATAGATTGAAGCCAAATTCTTTAAAAGTACTGAATTTGTAATTTTCATTTGAGCTGAAAAATCATTACACTATCCTTTTCTGTTATAAAACATAATATATATATTATTGGACAAATTTTCTCTTCTTCCTTTGTTCAAGAGGTACCATGAATGAAAATAAAAACAAAAATAAACAAATGGGACCTAATTGAACCTAAAAGCTTTTACACAGCAAAGGAAACCATAAACAAGATGAAAAGACAACCCTCAGAATGGGAGAAAATATTTGCAAATGAAGCAACTGACAAAGGATTAATCTCCAAAAATATATAGACAGCTCATGCAGCTCAAATATCAAAAAAAAAAAAACCAAACAACCCAATCAAAAAATGGGCAGAAATAGGCATTTATCCAAAGAAGACATATAGGTGGCCAAAAAGCACATGAAAAGATGCTCAGCATCACTAATTATTAGAGAAATGCAAATCAAAACTACAATGAGGTATCACCTCACACGGGTCAGAATAGCCATCATCAAAAAATCTACAAACAGTAAATGCTGGAGAGGGTGTGGAGAAAAGGGAACGCTCCTGCACTCTTGGTGGGAATGTGAATTGGTACAGCCACTATGGAGAACAGTATGAAGGTTCCTTAAAAAACTAAAAATAGAACTACCATGTGACCCAGCAATCCCACTACTGGGTATATACACCTGGAGAAAACCATAATTCAAAAAGATACGTGCACCCCAATGTTCACTGAAGCACTATTTACAATAGCCAGGACATGGAAGCAACCTAAATAGCCAGCAACAGAGGAACGGATAAAGAAGATGTGGTACATATATACAATGGAATATTACTCAGACATAAAAAGGAACGAAATTGGGTCATTTGTAGAGGCACGGATGGACCTAGAGACTGTCATACATAGAGACTGTCATACAGAGTGAAGTAAGTCAGAAAGAGAAAAACAAATATCATATATTAACGCATATATGTGGACTCTAGAAAAATGGTACAGATGAACTTATTTGCAAAGCAGAAATAGAGACACAGATGTGGACAACAAACGTATGGACACCAAGGCAGGGGTGGTGGTGGGATGGACTGGGAGATTGGGATTGACATTTATACACTACTATGTATAAAATAGATAACTAATGTGAACCTGCTGTATAGCACAGGGAACTCTGCTCATTGCTCTGTGATGACCTAAATGGGAAGGAAATCCAAAAAAGAGGGGATGCATGTATACGTATAGCTGATTCACTTTGCTGTACAGCAGAAACTAACACAACATTGTAAAGCAACTATACTCCAAAAAAAAAAAGAGGTACCATGAAAACGTACACATACATATATACACACATATATATATTTATGTTGGAGTCCATGTGGAAAGAATATCCTTGTTATACCAATGCAAAATGAGTATTACAGAATCATGTAGCAATGACTACCCAAGTTAAACCACTTAATTTAATGCAATGTAGTGCAGACTCCATGTTGACAAATTAGCTACAGAACAGTCAATTATGAAAAATGGTGCCACAGTCAGAGGGGCCCAGGCATGGGTTCTTCGTCAACCTGGCCATCGTGAAGCCCAGTAGGAGCCATGGGCCCCGAAAGCATGTGACATTACTCAAGCTGACTGGAGGCCAAGCCACGATTCTAGCAAGTCTCCAGCAGAAAGCATGTGATTGCCACTAATTACTAGGTATTATTTGTGTAATGCTGCCTTAAATAACGCCATTTTTTTTTTTACTGTTGCATGTTTTGTTTTGTTTTTTTAAAATAACTCCATACTTTAAGGTGACTAAAATCTGCTCAGATGCTCTTTGGCTGACTTGATCGAAATACACAATTCAGTCATCAACACTGAAAACAATTTGCATTATATCACTCTTTTTGCACATCCTGATAGAGAGCTAATTTTGTGGTGTGTTCCTGCAAAAGATTAGATTTGGTTCATTTAGATATAGGAAATGTGGGAAATAGGATACTATCCTTGGGAAAAGAATATCCTACTTAAGATTACTGTTTACAATGAGACGTTAAAGATAAAATAATCAGTGTGGTAGTATTGAACAGTCTACTGGAAGAATAATTTCTCAACAATACATACTGTGAGGTATCCACGGAATGCATCCTGATGTTTCTCTGCAGGCAATTAGGCTGAAAATTAAAGTGTTCATTTTCCACCTGCCAAGGCCCACATCCTTATGAGGTGGCAATTTCCACAGTAATCGAGGAAATCGAATTGAAATAACCGTCATTTCTAAGTCTTCAAAAAAGTCATTACTGGCACTTTCAAACTATTCTGTGCCTTTTAGAAAATATAGGAAAAGGGCTTTTCTGTTTCATAGTGGATCCTTGATTCCCCTCTCAAGCCCTGAATCACCTCACAAGCGTATTTCATGTCTGAATTTCAGTATCTCTAAAGAAGATACTTCAACAGATGGTTGAAAAGGAAATAGGACAAGAATCAAAGGAGATGGTTTCGAAAGGAAGCTTAAAGAAGCTAACCCAATGCACGGTAACTTCATATGTCTAAAAAAAGTGCCACTCAGCTGGCTGGTGGATGAAATAGAATAAGGTCTGTGCATCGCCGTGCACTGATTTTCCTCAAGGAAGCAGAAAAGAGAAACAGCCCCTCCCAGAGATCCAGGCTCTGTGCCGGGTTCTAGAAGCCTGATCTCATCCAGTAGGAGGGGTGGAGTCAGCCTTCAGGCTGAGCGCTCTGGAGCTGAAGGAAAAAAAAATCATGAAATGAAAAGGTAGTACAAAGGAAGCATCAGTCTGAAAGGGCCAAAGAAGAAGGCAAAACCCACTTCCAAACAAAGGTGTGAGGAATGGATTCTATTTATTTATTTACTTTATTTATTTTTGGCTGCGTTGGGTCTTCGTTGCTGCGCACGGGCTTTCTCTAGTTGCGGCGAGCGGGGGCTACTCTTCATTGCGGTGCACGGGCTTCTCATTGCGGTGGCTTCTCTTGTTGCGGAGCACGGTCTCTAGGCATGTGGGCTTCAGTAGTTGTGGCTCGTGGGCTCTAGAGCGCAGGCTCAGTAGTTGTGGCACGTGGGCTCAGTAGTTGTGGCTCGTGGGCTCTAGAGCGCAGGCTCAGTAGTTGTGGCGCATGGGCTTACTTTTTCCGCAGCGTGTGGGATCTTCCAGGACCAGGGCTCGAACCCATGCCCCCTGCATTGGCAGGCGGATTCTTAACCACTGAGCCACTAGGGAAGCCCGGATTCTATTTATTTTTATTTCATTTCTGAGACAGTTACTGGAGAGATTCATGGTGGGTGCAGGAGCTGAGAAGGAACTTTCTGTGGCAGGAAGAGGAGCTCAGGCAACAACTGCTATTCTAGTGATGTTGAAATTTTCAACCTAAGATGTGTTGTCTGCATGAAGCCACCGAATGCCCAATGCTATTTTTTTTTTACATCTTTATTGGAGTATAATTGCTTTACAATGGTGTGTCAGTTTCTGCTTTATAACAGTGAATCAGTTATACATATACATATATCCCCGTATCTCCTCCCTCTTGCGTCTCCCTCCCTCCCACCCTCCCTATCCCACCCCTCCAGGCGGTCACAAAGCACCGAGCTGATCTCCCTGTGCTATGCGGCTGCCTACGTTTGGTAGTGTATATATGTCCATGCCTCTCTCTCGCTTTGTCAGAGCTTACCCTTCCCCCTCCTCGTGTCCTCAAGTCCGTTCTCTAGTAGGTCTGCATCTTTATTCCCGTCTTACCCCTAGGTTCTTCATGACCTTTTTTTTTTCTTAGATTCCATATATATGTGTTAGCATACGGTATTTGTCTTTCTCTTTCTGACTTCCTTCACTCTGTATGACAGACTCTAGGTCCACGAGCAATACAGACAAGGGATCCACGGGAGAAGCTAAAGGAATCCCTTCACACTTACAAAACAGACACTTAGTCAAAGCCACTCTCCAGAGAGGTGACAGTTTTCTCAAGCCCCTCCGTGCATACAATAGGCACACACCTCTGGGACTGGGGGTGTGACAGCCCAGGCGGGAGCTGGAAAACATGAAGACAGGACAACAAAAAGCAGCGTTTCCACCTGAGCTCTTACAGGAGAAAACGAAGCCCAGAGGGCAGCGCGAGCTTTTCTGTTCTGGTGTCTCACTTGCAGGTAGAAAATAAACTATGGTAACTAAGAATGAAATAGCAGAGTAATATCTGAGAGTTGTAAAGGTCAATACTATTAAGTTTGAAAAACATTTAAAATATTTACTTTTTCATAGATTACATATTGTTTAGTGTCCCTATTTTAATTTCAAAAGGAAATACTCTCTTTGGATTTAATGTAAGTCATATTGTAGCAATGAGAAGAATGGCATATCTGAATTATATAATGCTCACACAAAGAAATATTTAGATGAAAAGAAGTATCTTTGGTGCTGAGGATGGAAGTTAATTTCCCTGGGATATCTTGTACTTTTAAATGCTGTGCAAAACAAAACAAGCAAACAAAAAAGTGGTGTGCACACTAATAAAAACTCTCCACAATTTCCACCCACATACGGGCACGTGTGGGTGTGAAAAAAGCCCAACTACGATCTCATAAAGCACTGCTGACTTTAAAAAATGCACAACGTGAGCGTTGTGAGTTAAGTTTTATTTGGGGCAAAATGAGGACTGCATCCCAGGAGACAGTGTTTCAGACAGCTCTGAGAAACTGCGAGGAGGTGAGGGGGGAGCCAGGTTATACAGAAGTTTTGTAACAAAGGGCAGGTAGTCTGAACATCAGAAGATTATTGTTAATTAAAGAAAACCAGATATCTCAAGTTAAGGAATTTAGCGCTCTTCTATGTATGGGAAGATGGAAGAGCCTGGGCTCACTGAAATGCTCCCTTTGATAGGCACCTTAGCTATCTGGGGCCAGTATCCTGTGTTTTCATATCCTGAGTTTCCTCAGGGCTCACCGCAGGGAGTGGCTGCAGCCTAATGGCTGCTAGATGGCAGGTATTCTTCCCTTCCTGAGTTCCCTCGGGGCTCACCAGCTCACCTGGCTGCAATCACTGATGACTGTGACATCCTTTGTTTGCTGATACTGCAGGCAATATTCCATTTATCAGTACTAATGTATCACGAATGAAATATGAGATGTTGAGAGTTTACAGAAAAGTGCAGAGGTCAAAAAAAAATCATTTACTACAAAAATGTGGTCAAGAGGGTTTTGAAATCATGACTTTCCGTTCGCTTCATTATTAAGAGCCCAAGAACTCAAATATTTGGAGTCACAGGAACATAAAGCTAGTAAATGTATTTTGAAAATAGCAACTATCCCACTGTTTGCCAAATAGGATTTCACATTATCAAATATCCTTTCTCTGAGGACATTAAGTGATTTTACAGAATCTAAAAGGCAATGGTAATCAAGTAAGGAAAAAGGATGTACCACCATGCATCACTCTCAAGTCATAAACAGACTCTACAAATGGTGCTTGATGCTATTAGCATGGGGTGATGCTAATGGTACAAAAATAACAAGTACAAGCTCACTACTTGTTCATTATTATATTAACTTTAGTTAGTTTCAGTTTATGTGGGTATTATTAGAATCTGAAATCTCCTTCCTAGGTAATTTAAAATCCCTTTAGAAAGCAGGAAAAGCAGTACAGGATTTCTCTAGAACAGGGGTGGCAAAACACAGCCTGCAGGACAAATCCTGACCACCACCTGCTTTTAGTAAAAACAGTTGTACTGGAACCCAGCCCTATCTATTTATGTCTATATTTTCTGTGGTGCTTTCGCACTCTAATGGCAGAGGTTGAGTGGTTGCAGTGCAAACTGTATGCCCCAGAAAGTCTAAATTACTTACTACCTGGCCCCTTACTGACCGATGCACTAGACATTTAATTATTTATCCACACTGTCCCACGGCACAATGAATACCAGATACGTAAAATTTCAGCATCTAGGGGATTATTTTCCTGAATGTAATTCATGGGATTTACATTAAGTTTTTTTAAAAGTTATTTATTTTTGGCTGCGTTGGGTTTCGTTGCTGTGTACGGGCTTTCCTCTAGTTGCGGCAAGCGGTGGCTACTCTTCATTGCGGCGTGCAGGCTTCTCATTGCAGTGACTTCTCTTGTTGCGGAGCATGGGCTCTAGGTGCATGGGCTTCAGTAGTTGTGGCTCACGGGCTCTAGAGTACAGGCTCAGTAGTTGTGGTGCACGGGCTTGGTTGTTCTGCGGCACGTGGGATCTTCCCAGACCAGGGCTAGAACCCGTGTCCCCTGCATATTGGCAGGCGGATTCTTAACCACTGCACCACCAGGGAAGGCCCTACATTAAGTTTTGATAGATTGTCTGCAAATAACGCTGCCAAGGAGTACTCGCCTGGCTGTGGTGCATTCTGCTCTCTCCGTCAAGGCATGGAGTTTATTTTCTCTCCCTCTGAATATGGAGTTGCCCTGTGACTTGCTTTGACAGCAGAATATGGTGGAAGATGCCTGGTGGCTTCTGCTTTGCTTTTGGCACCATGAGTCACCATGTGAAAGTCTGTCTCCCCTGCTGGACAGTCCCCACCAGTCCCCAGACACAGCAGGCACCCCAGGTGCGGTACCAGTCTTGAGTGAAGCTGTCCGGGATGTTTCAGCCCCAGCTGAGCTCTCAACTCAATACAGTCGCAGGAGTGGCCACAGCCAACACTGCGGGGAACTACGTGACAGTCTAGGTAACCGACAGGGCAGTGAAAAGGAATACTGTCATTTTAAACCACCAAGCTTTGTCATTACGCAGCAATAAATGCACTCAACTTAAGGTTCTGATGTCCCATTTAGTATTTCAAAACTTTGATACTTTAAAAGAATTTTAAAACAAGCCAACTCCATCATCTTCTTTTATAGCTTCAAAGCAAAAAACATCATTCTGTTCAGATGGCAGTGTGAGCAGGTTGGATGCAAAATGCCTCTCCTAAACTACAAGTAGGACATGGAGAATCATCTAAGAAAGAGTGAAATCATCTGGCAACGGCAGTAAGACACAAAATATAAACATATTCTAACCTCTGGAAAGATTTTTATTTTTTAAATCCACCGTCTCAGTGTCAGGGGTTTCAGAATCCCATCTTTGAAGAAAGCTTTTTTTCCCAATTCTATCAATACTTGTCTTATTAAACAGAAAACAGGTCAGGAGAAACAAAGGCTTCATGGAAACCAAAAACCATAGTTGTTGAATTTAAGTCTGCTGATGAGAAGCAACTTGTAATTGACTAGTGAGAAAAGGATCAAAGTTGATAACTCCTCCCAGGAAAAAAAAAAAAAGAGGGACTTCCTTTGCGGCACAGTGGTTAAGAATCCACCTGCCAATGCAGGGGACACGGGTTCGAGCCCTGGTCCGGGAAGATCCCACATGCTGTGGAGCAACTAAGCCCGTGTGCCACAACTACTGAGCCCATGCGCCACAACTACTGAAGCCCGAGTGCCTAGAGCCCGTGCTCCGCAACAAGAGAAGCCACCGCAATAAGAAGCCCGCACACCACAACGAAGAGTAGCCCCCGCTCACCACAACTAGAGAAAGCTGGGGCGCAGCAGCGAAGACTCAATGCAGCCAAAGCTAAATTAATTTTTAAGAAAAGAGAGAGAAAATGGTTGAGGAGAGGAAGGCTATGGAGAAGAAACTGATATACACGTGAGAAAAGTCCCATTGGAGTCACGTTTCTACGTGGACCAGGGATTAGATTTCCCAGAGAGTGTGGAAAAGGGCACTTAGGCAAATATAATTTAAATATCAGAGAACAGAGGACTTCAACTAACCTTTGAAACACACGTGCCTCAAAGAGGAGACAAGAAAAAACTCCAAAATGATTATGGCACCTGCTATGGTGGTGGGAGGATGGATGATTTTTTCCCCCTTCTTTTTAATTGTACTTCGATGTGTCTGTGCCTTTTCGTTTTAACTTGGAAAGATTTGGGGAGGCTGAAAATGTTCGTATGGTGATTTTTTAAAAGAGATGGGGGTTGGTTGGTTTAACAATAATAAAAATAATACCTTAACATTTTCAGAAAATGATTTTTTACGATTAAGCAGAACGAAGACAATAATTAAAGCATAAAAAGAAATACATTAGAAAACAACAACATAGCCTTATTGATAAATCCAACTGCAAATTTCTTGGGGAAAAAAACCATAAAAGTGGTCCCTTTAACAAAATCAATTAAAAAGGAGGAAAATGCCTCAATAATGAGGGTTAAAATGGGCCTAACAACAGCTACTGAAAAATAACTCTGAAAATATAAAAAATAGGCAGGCACAATTGTAATATATTTGAAAACCTGGATCAGGTTTGGCAAACCTTATCTATAAAGCACCAGATAATACATATTTTAGGCTTTGCGGGTAAAAGACAATGATGAGTTAATTAAGAACAACCAATGCATGGGAGTGGGCCTTCTAGAAGCATTTTCACACATAACCAGTGAGAGTGTAAATCACAATAATTCGTCTGAAAAGCAATTTGGCAAATGTATCAAGAACTTTCCAAATGTGTAAAACGTGTTGATACCTGTGGAGGAGAGAGCGCTGCTACCCGGCTGCCGCTGGGACCACGGGTTTAGAGAAGGGGCTCCTGAGGAAGGGGGCGCCTCTCAGTAGGCTGCTCCTGGAAGTCCTGAAAGAAGGTGCAAGCTGCAACCAGCTGCGACCTTCAAGGCGAGGTGCCCTCGCATCCGGGACAGGAAAAGCGAGCCCATCAGGATGAAACCCCGCCTCCCTGCCTCCGGCTTCCGTCTCCAGTGCCCTCTACTGGCAGAAACGGGAAGCAAGCCAGCACAGGAAAAAAGGTGGTACGCAGAGCCTCATTTTCCGCAAAACGTAGCAGAGCAGAGACCGGTGGATTTGGAACTGCCAGATAATCACTGAAAAATTGGCAACACCTGAAACCTCTTTATAAAATTTCCCTTAAGGGGGCTTCCCTGGTGGCGCAGTGGTAGAGAGTCCGCCTGCTGAGGTAGGGGACATGGGTTCGTGCCCTGGTCCGGGAAGATCCCACATGCCGCAGAGCGGCTGGACCCGTGAGCCATGGCCGCTGAGCCTGCGCTTCCGGAGCCTGTGCTCCACAACAGGAGAGGCCACAGCAGTGAGAGGCCCGCGTACCGCAAAAAAAAAAAAAAAAAAAATTTCCCTTAAGGGTACAAAATATGCTGGATATTTCCAAAACCAAAGCCTTGATTCTAAACAGCGAGGACAGAACAAAAAACCCAGCATCAGGTGTTCCCTTTAGAGTGATTTCTGGGAGCAAGCAGGAGTTTACTTCATTTATATATTTTTTTTTATTTTTTGCGGTACACGGGCCTCTCACTGCTGTGGCCTCTCCCGCCGCGGAGCACAGGTTCCGGACGCGCAGGCCCAGCGGCCATGGCTCACGGGCCCAGCCGCTCCGCAGGCAGTGAGATCCTCCCGGACCGGGGCACAAACCCGTGTCCCCTGCATCAGCAGGCGGACCCTCAACCACTGCGCCACCAGGGAAGCCCTTATCATTGATTATTTCTTTCTGTGGTTTTACCTACCTGTGGTCAGCCGAGGCCGGAAAATATTAAATGGAAAATTCCAGAAATAATTCATAAATTTTAGAGTCCGTGCCATTCTGAGTAGTGTGATGAAATCTCGCGTGATGAAATCTCGCGTGATGAAATCTCGCGATATCAGCTCTGTTTCCTCAGGGATATGAATCGTCCCTTTGTCCAGCGAGTCCCGCCCAGTAGTTACTTAGTGGCAGAAGTTATCACCTGTTACAGTGTCGCAGTGCTGTGTTCAAGAGGCCCTGATTTTACTTAATTCTGCCCCCAAAATGCCAGAGGAGTGATGCTGATGATTTGGAAATGCCAGAGAGAAGCCCTAAAGTGCTTCCTTTAAGTGAAAAGGTGAAAGTTCTCGACTCAATAAGGAAAGAAAAATATCAGATGCTCAGATAGCTCAGACCTCTGGTAAGAGCACATCTTCTCCCCGTGACATTGTGAAGAAGGAAAATGAAATCTGTGCTGGTTTTGCTGTCGCACCTCAAACTGCAAAAGTTAACAGCCGCAGTGTGTAAGCGCTTAGTTACGAAGGAAATGGCATTCAGTTTGTACGGTGATATATATATATATATATATATATATATATTTTTGCGGTACGCGGGCCTCTCACTGTTGTGGCCTCTCCCGTTGTGGAGCACAGGCTCCGGACGTGCAGGCTCAGCGGCCATGGCTCACGGGCCCAGCCGCTTCGCGGCATGTGGGATCCTCCGGGACCGGGGCGCAAACCTGTGTCCCCTGCATCGACAGGCGGACTCTCAACCACTGCGCCACCAGGGAAACCCCGTTGATATTATTTTAATCATGATTTTGTGATCGGTCTGGCTTGGACGTTTTGAAGACAAAGATGTAGTTTTCCAATAGTTTTATTTCTCCTTGTTTTTCTGTATGAAATGCATGATAGAGTATTACTTCTACAAATCAGCAATTTTATACTAAGAGCAGCTGCATTACGGAGCATCTATAATGTAACCTGACATAAATCAAAAAACCTCAGATGGCTCTCAGATATGGTTACACATTGAAAGCAATACAGTTATGTTGACATCATCCTGTCATGATCTACCCGTCTGGACTAAACCCAAAGGACAAAGGGTACACGCAATTCGTTGAGAAGAACATTTATGGGGAGGATAGGCTCATTCACTTTTGACACAGGATGTGTAAAATCTAAGAACGTTTAGCTACTGACTCTTTAAGCAACAAGAGTGATTTTCTCCTGTTTACAGAGAGAATGTTGTTTGACCTAACCTTGATTGTACCATAGTATGTTTACCATATCATGTCTTGGCATGGTAAAATGCAGGTTTTTAAATTTGAGCTCTCAGTTGAGAAGACCAAAGGAACTGGTTTGCCTTATGGACTAATGAACCCGTGACCCCTCAGAAATTATCTAATGGGGTGCGTTTGCCCCATTCAACACAATATTTGAAATATTCCTTGGGTGACCTTTCAACTCCTTTCCATAATGTCATTTATAGTTGCCCTGGAAACCAATTAGTCAGCAAAGTAGCAGACCATCACCTCCTACCCTGCTTTTTTACCGCTGTGAAGTTAAGTTTTTATTTCTAATTTCTATGAGCCCATCAAAGAACAATCCCCAATACCGCCTAAAAACACTCTTGTTAGGGAAGGGTCGATGTGAGTTGAGGTAATGTGGAGGACGTTTCAAAGCGATTTCGTTTTCATCCAGTTTTTCTTTTCTTTTAGCTCCCTGTATTATAAATGTCTTGCAAGACAACTGCCCTGAAACTTAACACCCGGGAACTCTTGTAAAGCCATTTCTAATGGGGTAACTTTAGACTCTAGAAAATGTGGGAAAAAAAACCCCACATGTCTGACCATCCAACAATTCTGGGTGTATGACCTGGAGAAAGACTGGCATTTGAATACAAGGAACTATGTACAAGTGCTAGTTCTTTGCAGCACTGTTAGTAAAAGGGGGACTTGGAAACAATCTGTATGTCCAACAATGGTAAAGGAATTAATACAGGGTAGTATATCCACGTGATAGACTTTTATACAGCAGTTAGAACTAAATGTGTGCCTATGTGAAAATACAAATTGATGTAGTTTTGTATATGTACATACATGTATATTTATACATGTATGTACATATGTATATTTATACATGTATGTATATATGTATATGTAAATATGCATCTATATATGCTAAAATATGAAGAGCAAGAAGTTTCATGTGCACAATATTTGTCCACACTACCCCAAACTCAGGATAGTACTGCCTCTGGGAGAAGGGCAAAGGATTGAGATCCACGTAATGGTAAAAAGAACTTTAGCCAAATCCAAAATGTTTTATTTCTTTTTCAAACAGTGTCTGGAAACAAATCTTACAAAATAAAAAGTTATTAATTTTATGGCAAAAACATATTTTATATTCTCCTTTCTAGTTTTCTGCAAACTTTTATTTCTTACAAAATAAAACCCAGGTCATGCTAGCTACAAGATCCCAAAGATGTGTTGCTGCCTCTATCCATTCTCTCCCTTGGTACCTGAGTAGGAGCAAGAGCTGGTACACGTTCCCTTGGTTAGCTGATGGCTTCTGAACATGCCAGAGTTTCAGCAATTTCACCCAAGGCAATGAAGTTTGAGCTGTTCCATAGATAGTGTGCAAAACATATACACCACAAAGGCACATTGTGACGTTAGCTATTGCTGCGTAACAAACCACCCCAAAACAGTGGCTTAAAATAATTAGCATTTATATTCAATAAATAATATATGGATCAACTGGATGATTCTGCTAACCTAGGATAGGCTTGGCAGATTTTGGCTGGCTTGTTTATGCATCTGTGGTGGGCTGGTAGGTAGGCTGGGGGTTCATCGGTCTAAAATGGTTTCACTGACATGTTCGGCAGTTGGCTGGCTGTTGGCTGAGTGATGAGAATAACTAGGCAACATGTCTCTTATCATCCAGCAGGTTAGCCCGGGCTTGTCCACATCTCAGCAAGGTTCTAGGGAAAAGAAGGGAAGTGAATCGATCCTGGCACATTTTCTTGGCCAAAGCAACTCCTAAAGCCAAACTAATTGGGGTTTTGTATGTAGCAAAGCAGCTCTCTTGCTGAGATCTACTGAAAGTAAGTCTTATACACACACACACACACCCCAGACCAAATTCAAGGGGAAAGGAAAATCTTTTTGAAAATTTAAGTAGAGTTGAGTTACAATATTATATGTTAGATCCTACCTCTTGATAAGAGAAACCGCAAATTTACATTTCAGGGGTTAGGGACAGGGAGATGGTGTATGTGTAAAGATTTAGAAATTTTTCAATCTGTCTACCACACCATGGCTTCTTATGGACCACCAAATCAAAAAAGGGTTTTAATGCTATGACTGGTTAAGTTTTACGTGCTAAAGAATATAAAAGATAAGATGGATTATCATATATCAAAAGAAAATCTTACTAGGTTTTCCCTCTAATAGTGCGTTTTGGTTTTCAGACTTCGTTTTATGTACCACCCAAACACATTTAAACAGTCTCCATCCTCTGACTCTAATAGGTGTGTTTCTATACAGTTCACAAATCATCTCACCCAGAATTATTTTCTGGATAATAATGGGCAACTAATGGAGGCTGATGACCTGAAATTTTCTCAAAAGTCACCTTTACAATAGTGAAGATTGAACAGTAAATAGAACTTGCAGGCTGGTGTAATTTACCTTGTGCCAAAGCAGATCTCCTAAATGACTTATTAAATCATTCCACTGAAAGTTGTAAATCTGAATGAGAAAAGTACAAATCAATAGAAAAACACAGTTGAGCACTTTACCTCCTATGATTTTTTTATGACCTTCTGGAAGGATGAAGATTGATGCTGCAAAGAAACTCCAAAACAGGAAGACTTGAAAAGATGAACTGGCTATGGTTTGCATTATTCTTAATTCACATTACTTTTGCTGTCACTAATCTCTCTGTTTGTTTACCTTTTTTGGCTTATATCAGAATATCAGTATATAGTTATTCCTCATGCCCTGGCATGCAGAAGAATTTGGGAGTCAAAGAAGTTTGAAATCTGCCAACTCCCTATTTGCCTAAGAAGGACATTGTATGAAGGCACAGCCCTGGATCTTCTAACCTTCAGGTGAAGTGTGAAATCAGGGTAGTGAGTAAAGGAGCCTTACCTGCCTTGGGCAATGAGGCATGCCGGAGTATTAGATCAAACAGCCTTTCAGCTCTCAAAAATGGATTTCCGTGCTGTATTTTTTTTTGAGTTTTAGGCATAGCCAATCCCTAGATCTCCCTGTTTTAACTGAGATATAATTCACATGCCATAACATTCACCTTTTAAAACTATAAAATTCAGTGTTTTTTAGTAAATTCATAGAGTGGGAGAACGATCACAACGAATTCCAGAAATTTCCATCACCCTGAAGAAACCTCAGACCTATGAGCAGTCAGCTCCAATTCCCTCCTCTCCCGATCCTCTGATGCCACTGATCTACTCTCTGTTCCTATAGTTTGCCTCTTCTGGACACTTGACATAAATGGAATCGCACAATATGTGGCCATTTGTGTCTGTCTCCTCCCGGACCCCTTTTGGTGAGTGAAAGAACACAGGAACCTGATGTTACCAACTCTTGGGGTATCCTTGCTCTCTCCCCACCTGACCGGAGGCAAGTCTCAGCCTGGCAATCCATCTCCACAGAAGGTCAAAAGCACAAATCCATCTCCTCAAGCATGAAGTGAATGGTTGATATTTTGGCCGCGGTCTCCTACGGAGATGAAGGGAAGGCTTACACTGCAAGTCACCCAGCAAACATGCCCCAATCCTCTTTTTCTGAAGTAGATCCTTCATTGCTTTTCCTTTTGTCCTCAGAAATCCCCACCATCCCCTTGAGTCCACAACCCGACTGTTCACTAACACATGAACTCTTGCTTATTCACTCATTTATAGTAATTGTATTCCTTGCTGAGGACAGATGTAATATGTATGCTTTCGATGCCAGAGGTACATTGGCAACATGTATGATCTCAGCAAGATGATCTGGGCCGGCCTCCTATTTGATGCACCAGTCAATGTACAGAGGGAGTGGAGCTGGGGAAGCACATCATCCCAGGCCTTGAAAACATTCACTGGGGACTTATATTCTGCTTATTGGTCCCGCTATTTACACCAATCAGAGGGAAAGTTGAATCAAAGAAATGGCCGTTTACAAATTCACTTTGAGTTTATAAGATGTATTCCAAGAAAGAGACACAGAGAACAGCATCCTGTTTTTACTGAAACTAGGTAAAACCAACATAATTCAATCAGCTTAAAACTGCACTATCTAGGGCTTCCCTGGTGGTGCAGTGATTGAAAATCTGCCTGCCAATGCAGGGGACACGGGTTCGAGCCCTGGTCTGGGAAGATCCCACATGCCGCGGAGCAACTGGACCCGTGAGCCACAACTACTGAGCCTTCGCATCTGGAACCTGTGCTCCGCAACAAGAGAGGCCGCGATAGTGAGAGGCCCGTGCACCGCGATGAAGAGTGGCCCCCGCTCGCCGCAACTAGAGAAAGCCCTCGCACAGAAACGAAGACCCAACACAGCTAAAAATAAAAATAAATAAATGTATTAAAAAATGCACTATCTAAGGGTTTGTCCCAAATGAACATCTGGAGGAATCTGGCTCAAGCATAAGACAAGCAGAAGCTAGAAAAAAAGTGTCTCTCCAATTCCTAAAAAAGAAAAAAAAAGATTTAACTGGTGTATTGGGGAGTCTTATCTCATTGGGGTATAAAAACATGATTTCCCCATTACTGCTTTTTTTTTTTTTTTTTTTTTTTTTTGTGGTACGCGGGCCTCTCACTGTTGTGGCCTCTCCCGTTTTGGAGCACAGGCTCCGGATACACAGGCCCCAGACGCGCATGCTCAGCGGCCATGGCTCACAGGCCCAGCCGCTCCACAGCATGTGGGATCTTCCCGGACCGGGGCATGAACCCGCGGCCCCTGCATCGGCAGGCGGATTCTAAACCACTGCGCCACCAGGGAAGCCCCCCCGTTACTGCTTTTAATTTTAATGTTGAAACTTCTTTTCCCAATGGATACCAAGTCCCTTAACACCATCTTGCCAGACTTTATAACTAGTGAAAACTTAGTAATCAAACCCGCCTAAACTGACATCCACACACCAGTTAAAAGAGTAGAGTTACCCATTCTTTCTTGGACGAGCTTAATTTGGGGAAATGTTGCCATTTATGGTTACATTATACTTTTTAAAATTAAGAACTGGTTAAAGTAACACACTTCCTAACTTAACTTGGTTAGTAAAAATAACAGTGGTATGGCTGTACAGATTCTCTTAACTATATCCCCCCACCAATGCCTTACTCATTCTCATCTTTCAATACCTAGCAGTTTTTGGTACCACAGTTGTCAGTAAATGTTCAGATAAACTTACCTTTGGCTAAATGTTAAAGGGCAGGGGCCACTGAGTTATTAAGAAAATAATGGCAAAACAGGGTAATTGCACTTGCTCAAATGTTTACAGAGTTGATAAAATAACCTAATGACAGACGTCAACTTTTGTAAAATGGTAAATTTTTCTTTTTTTGTATACACTGTACTATGAAATGCTTTACAATCTACTTCTGTTTGGAAATGTTTTTTTCCTTCTCACATGTTTTTTTCAAAGTCCTAGTACACCGATATGACACACAAGTTATAGAAATACTTTCAATACATCTTTAAACAATTTAAAAGGAAGACACTAATCCAATGATGCGACACTTAACTGCAAGATTTGGCAGTTTAGGAAAGTAACAATATAAAAATTGACAAAAAAAGGATAATGTATAATTTTTATAAGGATGGTCTAGACATTTAAATTCATTTACTTTAAAGTTTTAAAATTTATTTTAATTTTTAAAAATTTATTCATTTTTGGCTGCGTTGGGTCTTCATTGCTGTGTGCGGGCTTTCTCTAGTTGTGGCGAGCGGGGGCTGCTCTTCGTTGCGGTGCACGGGCTTCTCGTTGTAGTGGCTTCTCTTGTTGTGGAGCACGGGCTCTAGGCAAGTGGGCTTCAGTAGTTGTGGCACACGGGCTCAGTAGTTGTGGTGCATGGGCCTAGTTGCTCCGCGGCATGTGGGATCTTCCCGGAACAGGGCTTGAATCCGTGTCCCCTGCACTGGCAGGCGGATTCTTAACCACTGCGCCACCAGGGAAGTCCAGTCTAGACATTTAAATCATTTTTTTAACTGATGAATTATTTGAAAAATTATTAGCAATATACAATAAAGGGATAATACTTTGAACAGTTATTTAAATCAAACCTAAGGTACAAATAATCAGCTTAAGGGAAGTTGTGATTAAGAACCTGGCAGTCCAGTGGTTGGGACTCTGCACTTCCACTGCAGGGGGCACACGTTTGATCCCTGGTCGGGGAACTAATATCCCGCATGCGCAAGCCACACACACACAGAAAAATGCCTTTAAGGGAAGAAAATAATTGTTCATTATTAGAAAATGCATTAATTGTAAACTCAAGGTATATAACTATATAAATGTTCCAAGAGACAGTCTGTGTTCATTTCATTGGGGACATTGAACAAGTAGATTCTTATAAAAGAAAAATTTTTTCTTTTCCAGGCCATGAATAATTACTCATTTAACTTTTTCAACAATTCAGAGCATACTGCGGGTGCACCAGAATTAAACAAGCATTGCGTAAACCAAACGGAGATGAAACCTAGCATGAACCCAAATGCTACTCCAGGTTAGAAGCCAAAACCTGACGTTTGCTTAGCAACTATGTGCACTAAAATGACATTACTCGACTTCGAGGTTCTGATTCTCATGGGTCAGTGTATACAGAAGTCTCTTTGATGGAACCATTTAGAGAGTTTTGAAACTCCCTGTGGCTCTTGTCGTTCATGTCCAGTGATCTTTGGAAATTAAGGTCAACTAAACCGAGCTACGAGAAAATGCAGATGCTATGTTCAAGCATCTGTATGGTACTGGTATCTCTCAAACAGAGCTGGAACTTTCTAAAATATCCTGGGGAAAAGGGCAGGCATGTGAGAGACCTAGGTGAGGATTAGAAGGATGACTTCAGAGACCATCAGCTGGTAATGTTGGAATAGGATAAATATGTTGGCCCCAAACCAGCGAGGAGCTATCCCAACTTCCAGTGACCACCTTCTAGTCAGGCGAAATCAAAGAAGGAAAGGAAAACAAAAGTTCTTAATAAAAAAGTCACAAAGGGAAAACAAAATAAAACACAAAAAAGTTATGAATCAAAGTTACCTTGCTGTTTTTCTACAATGAAGAAAGAGGACAAGACCAGAGTGAAAACTCTCTCTTGGTTCTTTCCAACAAGTTGATTTATTTGAGATCACCCAAAATAACATCCTACAGAAAGGGAACATAACATTACACAACCAAGTGTAGCTATAAAATCTCAAACATTCAGGCAATGCTTTATTTAGATCACCAAAAATAAGGTTTTCTAGAAAAGGAACTGTAACAAGCAAATGTATAGCTGCAAATTTTCTTTTGCCATCAATATCAACCCCCTCTAAAATATTCTGGGACTACTTTTTGGTTTCCAAGCAAAACTAATGTTTTGTTGCTCAGCCTTATCACAGGAATGAAAACGGTTTGCAAAACAATTTTGTTTAATGCTAACAAATAACTAAAAAATGTGGTTATTGCTAACAAGTAACTCCATCTACTGAAGCAGCCCAACCTACGCACACTTTCGTAAACAATTCATTGTGAACGCAGCTGCTCTTTGCCCGCCATCACAGATGACGTACTGTGGCAAGGGTCACATGTTGGAGGCCGTTCAGGTACCTAGGAAGTAATCCTTAACAGAAATAACTACGGTAGGTAAGCAACTCAAACAAATGGGCCCGCCTCTGCCACACACCCCCAAGGCAAGTGTCGCATTCGCTCTGCCTGTAAGGAAGGCCCACCAACTCCCTAGTTCTTTATCGGGAACGGAGAGTGCAAAGCTAGATAGAGAAGCTGTTCTTCCAGAACCATCAAAACCTTAATAAATCGCCCTGGGGTTCTTCGTGCTGTAGTGCGCCTCACAGGCAGCAACATAGGCAGACTCTGGGAAAAAGTCATCATGGTATTCTGCTAAAAACCTGGAAAAAGAAAACAAATAGCCCCTATGATCACCACAACGAAGGCCAAATACCAAGAAGCAAAATTTTAACTTCCAACCACTCTAACATTTCACTCTTTTCTGTATGAGATAGAAAAAAAATAATGAATATAATCTTGATGTCTATATACTGGTTACTTTCATTGCACATATCCAGCTTCGACGTTAATGACTATTTCATTGGAATCCTTTCACTATCAAGTGTACAAACAGAAATAGAACCTAAACTCCACTAGGTGGCAGTCTTGACTATATAATCACTTCTGTGCAAAAAGGCCTCGTGACTATTTCTACATTTTCCTCATTTCTTTATTTACTTATTTATATTTGGCTATGCCAGGTCTTAGTTGAGGCTCGCAGGATCTTTAGTTGTGGCATGCGGTTCCCTGACCAAGGATGGAACCCGGGCCCCCGGCATTGGGAGCATGGAGTCTTAGCCACTTGACCACGGAAGTCCCACATTTTCCTCTTTTAAAAACAAACTAGAGGGGCTTCCCTGGTGGTGCAGTGGTTGAGAGTCCGCCTGCTGATGCAGGGGACACGGGTTCGTGCCCCGGTCCGGGAAGATCCCACGTGCCGCGGAGTGGCTGGCCCTGTGAGCCGTAGCCGCTGGGCCTGTGCGTCCGGAGCCTGTGCTCCACAACGGGAGAGGCCACAACAGTGAGAGGCCCGCGTACCGCAAACAACAACAACAACAACAAAAAAAAAACCTATAAAAAATCAATTATAAACTCAATAAATGTCACCTGAGAAATTCACAGTACTTACATGGCCTAAGTTAAATCAAAACTGAATGGTTTAATTAGTGAAGAGCATTTTGTGGCCCAATTTGCCATGCCAAAAGGTGCTGCAGTTCCACCAAAATAGGTAAGCAGCACTGACTTATGCCTGACTATGGATGGATGTTAAAATGTAGCCACTCAAGAATCTGCAACACAGAGGTACTACCTTGACTCTGAAGTATCAAATATTTCACCATGAATGGCTAAAACATTCTCACACGGGCCACATTAGCTAGTAAGCTAAGTAATTAGCCCCTTGTTTGTTTCCCCTGACTCTTCCCACCTGTCCAAATTCCTAAAAAGATAAGGATAAACCTCTGCAATACCTTCTTTAGTAAAAACCAAATCAAAATTCATTTGAGAGATAACTCTGTCTTCTTTGAGTGTACCCTTCCTACAGCAATTACTGATCCATTGTTTCTCTCGTTAACGTCTTTGGATACATTTTCAAAACCCATTACAGCTGACCCTTGAACAATGTGTGGGTTAGGGGCGCTGACCCTCTACACAGTTGAAAATCCCTGTATAACTTACAGTTGGGCCCTCCATATCCACTGTTCTTCCAAATTCCTAGACTCAACCAACCACATGGATCATGTAGTACTACATAGTATTTACTATTTTTAAAAATCCGCATATAAGTCGATCTGTGCAGTTCAAACCCATGTTGTTCAAGGGTCAACCGTACTATATTTATTTGTAAATCTTTCTAAGTTACCTTCTAAAACCCTAATTTCTATTTCGTATTGCGCATAACTCAAAATCAGCAGCCTCTCCTATGCTAACTTGCAGCTGTCTCATTTTGGCATTATTTGATTTCAGCTTAACGAAATGTTGAAGCCAAACAGAGCTGTGGCTTTTTTTGAGGGGGAGGCTGGAGGGGAAGAGAGCGTTTTTGAAACTTGTTTCTAATAAAATGTTATAAAGTCTAATTCCACTTATTGGATACTTTATTCAAAATACCCACACAAATATCTTAAAAAAACTCCAAGACCCATTTCTCTGGCTGGAGTGGTCTCCACTCTGGAAAATCCTACTTGATTAGCTCTTGCAGGTTGGGGACTAAATACAAGGAAAAGGTACCCCTTTAAAGAGAATCAAGAAACAGGTCAGGGTGATGTGACAAGCTGGGTGAGGCAGAGTGACAACCAGCCTTGAACGCCAAGAGGAACTGGTCAATAGACATCTGGGTGGGAGAGTTGGGCCACAGGCATAACGGAGCCTGGGGTCCACAGTCCCAGATGCAGGGGAGGGGAGAGAGCCTCGGGACAAATGATCTGACCCTAATAAAATGACTGGCTCTGCCAGGTGAAGGAAACAATACCTTTCTCCGAACTCACAAACTATCAGCACATTTATCTTAACTCCAAAACAGACACCAAAATCAGACCTGTAAATTTAAGTTAGTTTATATACATGCAACAAAGAAAAGTCACATACTTAGGGTACTCCTGAATAAAATACATAGAATTAAATTATTATCAATCACTTCTTTAGAAAATTAATTTTCTATTCACATGGTTATCCAACTGGATTCTTCTAGTGACACCAAAAAATTTTACCTCCGTACATTGAATACCCTTCACTTAGAAACCAGATAAACTATGAAAAAAATAGCCCCAAACCCCCATGTTACAATTACTGTTAGAACCAACCATACTTGGGTAATACTGCTACCATTTAAAATACCACAGAGCTAGCTTCCACATCTGCTGAAGACAAGTTCAGAAAAGTCATATATAAGGTGGCAGAGTAAGTTTTGACAAACTAATAACAATACCTCAGAAAGAGATCAAAGTGCTTCAGTAAAGCCTTCAGATTCTTCTCAGAAAAGGACATCTTTCCAAGGATTTCTGGAAGTTTCACTGCATTAAAAATAAAAGCAAAACCATTTACAATCAATCGGCAGAATCTGGCGATGAGTAGGACACACTCAGGGATCCTCTGGCGCCCCATGTGTCTTTATTTGAATTGAAATTAACATCTACGTTGCCGAGCAACACCAAAACTCTTACTGAACACAAAAACAGAGTAGTAGTACAAACATTACAAACACAATTTTTATGAAATTTAAGATTCTTTCAGTGTTTTTTTTTGAGATCAACATTTAATGATTTTTCTTAGACGCCAAAATTACCACAAGATGTACATAAGCTTATAAGTGTTAAAATCAAAAAAGAAAATAAAAAGGGCAAGAAGAAAGCAGGGACCAGGATTTCTTACCGAACAATCGCAGCAAGTGTTGCGCCCCATAAATGTAAGAGGGTGGAGGTGGCTGGTCACCTGGCGGGTAACTGTCGGGTACAAGTTTCCAGGAGAGGACCTGGGAAAAGCAGATTGAATGCTTTGTTGTTATATCTTAACACTCCAGTACCAACAGATCTGAACATTTGGAATCCCGGCAGAAACACATACACATTGACATTCTCAGGCCAGCAGAAAGACATCACCCATCAAGTGTCACATTTTCACACCCAAGCTTCCCATCCCTCTGGCACCTCTGGAGCTGCCTCACAGCTGGACCAGAAAATGGGAGGAAACCAAATGTGGAACAAAACAATGACAAGAAACCAATGTGGAGGTTCTGAAGCCATCCCACCTTCCTTGGCAACATGGAGACACTTCTAACCACCTAAAAATTATGACAAATTGTATGACGATGAAAAAAATATGCCACTCGGGCTTCCCTGGTGGCGCAGTGGTGAAGAATCCACCTGCCAATGCAGGGGACACGGGTTCGAGCCCTGGTCCAGGAAGATCCCACATGCCACGGAGCAACTAAGCCCGTGTGCCACAACTACTGAGCCTGTGCTCTAGAGCCCACGAGCCACAACTACTGAGCCCACGTGCCACAACTACTGAAGCCCGCGCGCCTAGAGTCCATGCTCTGCAACGAGAAGCCACCACAATGAGAAGCCCATGCACCGCAACGAAGAGTAGCCCCTGCTCGCTGCAACTAGAGAAAGCCCGCGTGCAGCAACGAAGACCCAATGCTGCCAAAAATAAATAAATAAAATAAATTAAAAAAAAAATGCCACTATATCAAATAACACAAACTTATAAAAATAAATAAAATGAGGAAGAAAGACTTAAAATTAGATTAGGGAGATATTTTCTAATTTTCAATAGCTACTACCTGTAAATTAGCTCTAACTGTTTTGGTCATTTTGCCCCTTTTCCTTTACTGAAAATTCTGCTGTATTAGACAGTGAAGCAATAAAGTGATCCAAAGATGTTTTGAGTAATGATGTTACCATTGTTTCAAGGCTGTCTAATTTTCTGCTATGTTAGATTCACTTTGGAACCTAATTTCATCCATTGAATCAAGTGAAAATAGATTTCAACCCTGGTAACTGATTTCTTTTCCTTCGCTTTGAATTTCAGAACTGTGGGTGGATTTGGGACTTTTGTTAAAGTAAGAGTTGAATTTCAAAACTCTCTGATGAGCTTCCACAGAAATACTTCAGCAAATTATAGAACGCTTCTCCTGAGTTGCTGTTTTGCTTTTTGAGATCTGTCAAGTTTAATCTGGAAATAGTAGCGTCAAAGGAAACCCTCTACAAGACCAAGCAGAAGGATGCCAAAACGACCCGGGAAAGGCTGATGATGTAGTCAATTTAATCAAATGAAATTGTAGAAGTTAACAAGTACCACCACGGTTCCATAAGACTCCATGCAGAATGTCTGGGCTTCAGCCCTTGCCTCACTGACCCCACCCTTCTGTGCTGTACAAGGTTCAGGGTAGGAGTAAGTTTCAGCACCTTTACACTATCCCCAGCACCTAACCCCGTGGTGCACACAGCTGAAGCTCGGGAACTGTTTTCGACAATGATACTCAAAGTGAACATAGGGGAGTCTGAGATCACTGGAGGCATGAAGTGCACGTGTGCAAAAGCAGCTCATCTGGTTAGTTAGCAAGCCAGTCTACCTCACTCAATTTTGCATCTCAGTGCAGTGAATCATCTCCTATTTATCAAAGATGCATTATGGGGGAAAATAACAGGTTTCTAGTGGAGGATTCTTAACTGGGGTGTGCACGGGAACCACCTGTGATCTCAAGCAGGAATGTGAGTCCAGACCCTCCGCATGTGGTGGGGCAGTGAACGTCATTGGGAGAGTGAGTCTCAGGTGGTCAGGATGCAGAGCCCTGGGGAAAACATACTCCAGTATAGGCACTTACGGAGGGGGAATGCACTAAGGTCTCACGAATCATTGAGAGTCTGCCCAACTCCAACCATTGACCAGAAATTCTTTTTCACTAGAGCTTACAGCTCTACCTACAACCACTAGATGGCGGCCTTGCACCAGTGACCAGATAGGGAATGGCCATGCCTCAATATTCAGATGTCTTCTAGAAGAAACATGATTCCCCATAAATAATAACACTTGCAGGCCCCTCTTGTCTGAAAAATGGAAAATCAGGGACTGCTTGCACTAGGAATTTCCTAAATCTTCCCTCAACATCACTGTAACACAAATTGAGCTTTCTAGCAGGGGTCGGCCAACTTACAGTCCTCGGGCCAAATCCAACCCCCATGTGCTAAGAACGGTTACGTTTTTGTTTTCGTTTTTGTTTTTGCAGTACGCGGGCCTCTCACTGCTGTGGCCTCTCCCGCTGCGGAGCACAGGCTCCGGACGCGCAGGCCCAGCGGCCATGGCCTGCGGGCCCAGCCGCCCCCGCGGCATGTGGGATCCTCCCGGACGGGGGCACGAACCCACGTCCCCTGCATCGGCAGGCGAACTCCCAACCACTGCGCCACCAGGGAAGCCCCACGGTTACGTTTTTAATGGTTTTTTAAAAATCAAATGAATACTTCACGACATATGAAAGTCATGAAATTCAATTACTAGCGTGCGTGAATGCATTTTGGAGGGACACTGCACACTCATTCATTTGTGAACTTTCCATACCGCTTTCACGCTGGCGCACAACCCTGAAGATATTTACAATCTGACCCTGTATAAGAAAAGTTTGCCGACCCCTGTCATCAAATATTCTTTCTAGTAAAGCCATCCTTCCCTATGCACAGAAACAAGAAAAAGCCCACTTCCTAGGTGAGAGTCACAGAACACCCCAGTGGGCTAAGACACCTCCTGAACTCCTGAAACACTCACTACCTACCACAGTTAACTGGCCTTAAAAATAGTTTTAAATTGAAGTTTTCCCATCCATAAAATGGAACTCTGGTGGTGAGACTATTCTCGAGAACTCGAGGTAATTTAGGTCAAGCGCCTGGCACAATGCGGGCATATAGCATGCCCTCAAAGGGATGATGATAATACTACTGTTGAGGATGGTTTTTTAAAAATATTTATTTATTTCATTTATTTTATTTATTTTTCTCCGCGTTGGGTCTTCGTTGCTGCGCACGGGCTTTCTCTAGTTGCGGCAAGCGGGGGCTGCTCTTCTGTTGCAGTGCGCGGGCTTCTCATTGTGGCTTCTCTTGTTGCAGAGCGTGGGCTCTAGGCACGCAGGCTTCAGTAGTTGCAGCACGCAGGCTCAGTAGTTGTGGCTCACGAGCTCTAGAGCGCAGGCTCAGTAGTTGTGGCGCACGGGCTTAGTGGCTCCGCGGCATGTGGGATCTTCCCGGCCCAGGGCTCGAACCCGTGTCCCCTGCATTGGCAGGTGGATTCTTAACCACTGCGCCACCAGGGAAGTCCCGAGGATGGGTTTCTTATTTTTAAATGATTGAGAAAATGCCCAAAGTGGAATATTTCATAACATGCAAAAATTATCTGATATTCAAATTTCAGCATCCATAAATAAAGTTTCATTGGACCACAGCACACTCATTCATTTACAGAGTGCCTGTGGATGCTTTGGAGGTGGGTAGTCTCAACAGCAACTGTGTGGCCCACAAGGTTTAAAATATTTACTCTCTGGCCTTTTGCAGAAAAGATGTGCTGATAACTGTTCCATAAAATGAAAATCCTCACACTTCAATACTTGTACTTATTTGAAATAAAAGATGAATGTTAAGTGTAGGGCTGGAGTCCTAACCATTGTCTCATTTTAGAAACCACAAATACGTTACAATCATGAACAATTCTGTTACTATCCGCAGCAAGAGTAACATAATGCTTCTTCTAAGAAAACCCAACTTCCTCCTGCAGGATTTAAGAAACCACAGAAGGAAGGACTCACTGGGGATGAACAGCAGGCACTAACTCTTTACCTCATTTATTTCATTAGTTCTTCTGCCTTCAAAGCCAGCAAACACCGCACTCCCTTCCTTGCTAGGGGTCAGAGGAACGGGTGAGGATGATCTGCTATGAACGGGTGTCTCTTCAAAAGGAAAAGATGTCAATTATTCACTTGTAAATCACACAGTTACGGAATTAAAGATTGCTGGAAGACCTTTACAAGCAGCAGAGACGTTATTAATCTTTAACAATAAGACTTCCCTATTAAAGACAGTACCTGGAACATTATTTGGCGGAAAAAAGCAAAGCAAAGGAATCAAGTACTGAGATATGCTATGTGATGAACCTTGAAAACATTATGTGAAGTGAAAGAAGCCGCAGACAGAAGGCCACATATAGTACGATTCTACTGGTATGAACACACGCCCAGCAGAGGCAAATCCATAGGGACAGGAAGTAACTAGCGGTTGCCCAGTACGGCAGATTAGGGCTGAGGGGAGGGGCTGCTACCAGACTTGCGGGCCAGCTCTAACCGGTCAGCGCCAAGGATCCACGCTGCGGAGCTGAAGGCATGGGGAGCTCCCTTCTCCTAGCTATAGCTGAGGGTAGGTTAGGGACAATGCCTCATGAGCCTCAGGCGGGCCGAACTCCCGAGTCAAATTCCCAGAGCTGAGCAGGCGAATCTGGATGTGACCCTGTGCTCGTCCTGTTCTCCCCCAGCACCTCCTGCCGGCTGCAGTCGTTTCAGGAGCACGAAGTGCAACATCGCTCTCCCCGGCGGAGCCTTCCTGCACGGGGAGTGGACCTACTCTTTTCCAGGTGCAGGAACAGCTTGGGCATGCTGGCAGACGCGTCCTGCTGCCGGCGCTTGGGCTGAGGCGAGGCGCTGCTCTCCGACAGCCGGTCGCAATTAGCGGAGTGGCGTGTGGACCGCCTCAGAGACTGCAAGGCTTCCGGCTCGGCTTTGCGCCTTTTGGGGGTGGCTGGCTCGCCTGTGGTTGGCTGACTCTCTGCGGACTGTGGTGTGGATGGATTCAACAAAGGTGGGCTTGGAGAGAGCTCCTCTGGGTTCCTGCGGAAGACACGGGAGAACGTCACACGTGCCTGGCCCACAGAATCTCTGTAAAACCTGGAGGGGTTCTTCAACGTCTTCTTTCACACAGTAAACACACCCTCCACTCCGCTCCAGGAGGCTTAGAAACTTTCACTTCCAGATGTGCCAAAACGAATATTTTCTTCAAAAGTAACTAGACCTATTAAATCATTTTAACCCTTTAAATAATTCCTCAAGGCACACTGGCATTAAAGATTGTGATGCCCTTTTATACTTGTTTTAGATCAGTGGTTCTCAACTGGGAGTGATTCCACTCTGCCAGGGGACACTGACACCTTCTGGAGATAGTTTTGATTGTCACAACTGGGAAAGTGCCATTGGGATCTAATGGGTGGAGCCCAGGGATGCTGCCCAACATCCTACAGTGCACAGGACAGTCCCACCACAAAAGATGATACAGTTCAAAACATCAGTAGAGCCAAGGTTGAGAAACCCTGGTGGAGAGAATAATACCACATTATCTCATCACAGTGTAACTACTGGTAAGATTAGAAACGCCACAAACATCGGCCAAATTTTGTGGCAACACACGGTCCACCCCAGACACTGGGAACCTCGAGGTTTGGAGGAGGGCATGGGGACATCAACACAGGTCCCCAGGGAGTCACACAGGCCTCTCAAATGGGGTGGAACCAATGGGGAAGGAAGGCAGGCTGAGAAGAGATGGTCATGAGGCAGACAACCAGGAGACAGGACCCGGGAAGGAAAGGGACGGGGTGGGAGGAAAGGTGGCCGACACATGGCACACCAAGTGGGAGGCTGTCAGTGCCCCTTGGGAGCAGAGGGAGGTGGGAGACAAAGGCAGATGGTAAACAGGCAAGAGATGGATGAGTGGAAATCATGAGAACAGACCACTCTCAGGAAGACAGGCCTCGGGGGAGAGGGGAGTAGCTGACACAGATGTAGGCATAGACTCAGGCTGGGGGACTTTCAACCCCGCCAAAGAAAATATATTTGGAAATGCTTGGTCACTGAGGGAAGAAAGTGGTGACACAGCAGACCGGGAAGGAAACTAACCTTACCTGAAGGGCAAAGGTGGCCAGCCCTTTATGAACGTCCTCATTTAATAACTACCTACAGAAGCAAATGTTCTTTCCATTGTACAGAGGCAAAAGCAAGAGGCTCAGAAGACACCTCCCCAAGCCACACAACCTATACGCGAGGGAGCCAAAATCAAACCCACATCTACCTTTCTCAGGCCGTGCTCTCTCCACCCCACTGTCTTTGGAAAGCACGGGATGGCTACACAAGAGCCAACTTCTCTACACTGAAATCTTCACTTGGTAAAACCTTTTAGAGCCATTTGCAAGTGAATTACGACTTAGCTTACCCAGGAAAAAAGAAAACCACCAGTATGGGCGCTTTGCAATTTACTCCCTCCTCCAAACATGTTGGCCCCATAGCATCCAATGGAAATCTTCAAAAACAGATTTAGCTATTTCATTGATGATATCTGATGGTTGAACTGCAAGTTAACTCACCTATTAGTGTTTGTGGTACTTTCCTTAATCGGAAGAAAAAATTTGGACGAAGTCACCTTTTTATACTGAACTTGTTCATATGGATAAAGCAAAACCAATGGGAGAGTGTAATCAAAGGTTATTCTTAATCCATCCACCATCTCCTTACAAAGGTCAACGCTGCGAGGATTAAAGAGATTAGAGATGCAATAAAAGAACTTTCCAAAATGTCACAATGAAATTGCACATTTTAAGAAGGAAGAGTTTTAAATGCTATATACTATACCTATGTGTGTAAAAAATAAAGTTAGCCTGTAGACGCTAATAATAAAGAATTAAATGGGAACACAGATCTACAATAGAAAGTGCAGTAAGTAATTTTACCTTACCACACTGAACACAAATGAATATGCCCAGTGCCACACAAGGAGCCCAAGCAGTCTGTGCTGCAGAAGGGGGCCGTCCTGACGAACTAACACACCTGTTTAAAGGTAAACAATCTACGTGTCTGATTCCACTCCTGCTGGCTCATGTGCCCAAGGCAAGCTATGAGGACAATTACTCAGACTAGGATAAAGACCTGTTTGTAAACAAGCCTCGATAAAATTCTCATCCCCCGTTCTGGTTCTTCTCAAGGAAGAAAAAGAGTTATCTCCCTAAATTACATCATTGAAAAAAACTCCAGGTGTTGAGGCAGTGCATATACTCAATGGATCCACACCACATACCTAAGGAGTTACTGAACATTCCGAAAAAGGGACAATATTTTGAAATTAAACTGGTTATTACGTGAATCATCAAGTGCTATAGTAAATGAATTCATAATAACTGAAACAGAGACATGTTACTTGTTCTAAATGGAAGTCACTTCTCTAATACCCGAAGCGAACCATGAAACGCCAACCATCCCTCCCCTACTTACTTCTTTTCTGCTGGGATATAATGCACATTCATGTTGGCATGTGGTATAGCGTGATGGTGGCGAGGCCTCTCATTGGCTGAAAAGGCTGCATTGATAGCAAAATGCTTCACGTATGATTCCAAAATAGTTATGATGTTGGTCTGGCACGGAAGTTTCACTAACTGTTAACAAAAATATAAACATCTGATGTATACATCCCATTGTATAAACCATATATTCCAAGAAACAGTGGTCTTGTCTACATCATTTTTTTTTTTTTTTTTTTTTTGCGGTACGCGGGCCTCTCACTGCTGTGGCCTCTCCCGTTGCGGAGCACAGGCTCCGGACACGCAGGCTCAGCGGCCATGGCTCACGGGCCCAGCCACTCCACGGCATGTGGGATCCTCCCGGACCAGGGCACGACCCCGTGTCCTCTGCATCGGCAGGCGGACTCTCAACCACTGCGCCACCAGGGAAGCCCTCTACATCATCTTTGAAGCTCAAAAATAAAGCCAATTGTGTTTGAAGATAATTTTTTAAGCAAATGTGCTTTGAAGCTCTTTGACGTTTTTCTTCTACTGATCATATCCCCATGTAGATTACAGTAATAATTTTTAAAATAAATGCAAGCAGTGATTCTCAGCTTAGTGATCCATTAGAACCACCTGCGGAGCCTCTAAGTTATCCTCAGCTGCCACCCCCAACACCAAGAATCAATTTCACCTTGACCTCTTGGTTGAAGCCCAGGCATCAGGACTTTGCGAAGCTCCCTAGAAGATTCTAATGGGCAGCCAGGGCTGGAAAAGACTGCACACTTTCATCAGCAGAACAGTACTGTCAGAGAAGTTTAAAACCCGACTCAGTACAAAACTTAAAATATGAATTTCATTCCTCCAAGGTTCTCAACTTTTTAAGATTGCAAAATACAGCTAAATGAAAGCTCTATTACAGATCCACGTTTTATATGTTATCCCTGTATACCCGTTTCCTCCTGTTGATATAGTAACAATCGTCCTCAAGCTTCTTCTTCAGAACTTCAGGGATTTCTATAGTTATTGTTCTTTCTTCCATTTCCTTTTTTGCATGCAGCTCTGATTCTTCCTTCTGCAATATCACAATTCCATTTTTAGCTACCTAAAACAGAGAGTCTATATCCAAAGAAGGACTAACATAAGGACAGCCTACAATGAAACAAACCCAGTTAATCTTCGACATTTACACCAGTAATGATGCCAAGTGTTCTAATGAAAAGTATATTAAAAGCCAAAAGTTAACTTGTTTTAGGCCACTAACCACACTGCAAATGATTATTTTGCTTCTTCCCAACTTAACTTTACCAGTGGGATTCATGTTAACTTTGTAGACAGGCAAACAGAATATGCCAAACTCTGATACTTAATCGGCATTATAAAAAGTTCACACTTTCACTGGAAAGAAAGAGGTAACTATGATTTGTGAAAACCCTTTATGGGTATGAAGAGCCATGGAGAGGTTCTTACAGTAACTATAAGTAAGGGTTAAGGGCTATTTTCCCTTATATATGAAGTACAATTTTACAATATTTGGTTAAAAAAAACATTTCACAACTAGAAATTTACCACTAAAATATATGCCAAAGACAAAGAGTTTTTACAATAAGAACTTTTTACCACTTCAGTCTTTTCTTCAATATCACTTTCTTCACTTATTTCTTCATCCTTTTCTTCACTACTGTCATCAGAGGAACTGCTTATTGCTAGGTAAAACAAAAAACACCAGGCAAACCTGCATTATACACTTCCCTAACCCTTATGTTTACAATTCTTTAAGGTGGCATGCATGTCCTACTGCTGGTAATAATAAACTACTATCCTGCATAAATTTTTTTGTTTGTTTGTTTGTTTTTCGTTTTTTGTGGTACGCGGGCCTCTCACTGTTGTGGCCTCTCCCGTTGTGGAGCCCAGGCTCCGGACGCGCAGACTCAGCGGCCATGGCTCACGGGCCCAGCCGATCCGCGGCATGTGGGATCTTCCCGGACCGGGGCACGAACCCGTGTCCCCTGCGTCGGCAGGCGGACTCTCAACCATTTATGCAGGGAAGCCCTATCCTGCATAAATTTTAAACGCTGAACACAATTACTGTACCTTTCAGAATAGAAATTTATTTTGAAAAAATATAACACCAATTTCAAGGGAATGCAAAAACCACACAGGTAAATGATCTGCAAGTGTTCAGTCACCTAGGATCCTATGGTTCCCTGGCGCATTCATAAGTGGAGCAATGTACCAAGAAGAAAACATGAGAATGCACCTCTGAGGGGTCCATATAAAGACACTGGCTGAGAAGGCAGTGGTCATGTGCAAGACTGATGAAGTCTAATTAGAAACTTATTGACTGCTACTTTAATTGTTATAAACAAAAGGGGCAGATGTTTTATGTAATGAGCTTAAAATGTTTCCCTGTCTGTAATTCGAATGAATCTTCCCCCTCAATCCTGCAGTATAAAAGAACTAGGTAAAACTCCTTTTAACCAGAGAAAATGAGTCAAGCCACTCACAGTTTTCAACATTTTCATCTTTTTCTTCAGCAGGGAGGCTTTTTAAGACAGAGTCCACACCAGGCAACCTGCAGCGCTTCCTCTTTCTTCCTGTGCTTCTCCTGAAACAAACACAACTGAAATGCTGACGATGACTGATATTGGTCTTGAGGAAAAAACCAAAACACAATAACAGTAATTCTTAAGTACCTAAGATATAATTAAACTTTAAAACAGAACTGGTAATCTCCACTTCAGAATACTACACAATAACTTCTCTGAAAGCACAGCAGTTATTTCGAATACAATAGAAACACTATTCGCTAACACACTTTAAAAATGTAAAATTACTTAAGAAACCATGTTTACCAGATTTAAAAACTTTTATTCCATAAAAATTCTAAACACTAAAAGAAAACACACTGAGTAACATTTATAGGCTCTTTGTATTCTTACAGGCGAGCTACAGCTTTCCTTGCCAATTTACGCTGTAATCTCCGATTTTCATCAGTGTCACGAAGGACATGATCTTCAGCTGCCCATCTATCCCAGCTAATCAAACAAAAAAGGAAAAGAATGTAAAATTCATTATTTTAGTTTGATATGAAACAAATGTTAAAAGCACCTCACAGGAACAGATGTGTCTCAGAATTACGTACATTTTAGAAAACTATTTAAATATTTTAAAATCACAAAAAAGATGTAAATAAACTGAAAACGGAACTCATTCAGACACAGAAGCAACTGGGGTTTCCAAAATTACCCATAGAGAATCCAAATATAATCGACTTAGAAATAATCATTCTTCAGAGTAGGCAAGGTTTGATTTTTTTAAAAAAGCAAAAACAGGAAATGAAACTTTCCTAGGAGTGTCTCTAGAACTTAACAAAGAAGTTTGCAATGTTCCTGTGCAGAGGTGATCAATTTTCAGGCCGGTTTAACAAGTACACTCACCTTCTGTTCCAACCATTAAAATGGATCAGATATTCTGGGATCTTTCTGCCTTTTTCGTCTTTCCCAACAATAACATCGACAATCTGAAACCAGGAAATATCGTCCACAAACGATAGAGCATAGAGAATATTAGAAGCTGAATCAGAAAAACTAAATCATAGACCTTTTCGTAAAAGAAAAGAAAGCATTCTCTCCTTTTTTAGACAGAGAGCTGGACTGAAACATTTTTCCTTTCAATTCCATTTTTTTTCCTGAGTGGATGCCTCAAAATAGGAAGCATCCCTCCAACCACCCCGATTGGTCTCTGAGTGTGAGAACGGGTGCAGCTTCCGAAACCACTGGCCGGCCGAACTGTCACTAACTAAAAAGGGTCCAGGCTAGACAAGCGAGCTGCAGCCGAGAGACCTTTGGGAGTTGTAGTCTCCTGGGCTCCGCTGCGTCCAGGTCCAGTTCGGCTCGCAGCTTAACGCCATCCCTCCCAACGGTGTCCCCTGGAAAACGCCTGGGGCAAATGATGGGGCGTGTCACACCCTTGGGGAGACTCAAGGCGGGGAGGGAGGAAGCACAGCAAACAGAAAACTGAGACGGGGGCAGCGGGGGTAAAGTCCGAAAGTAAAATGTAGAGCCCGGAAGGCTTGGGCAATCCCCCAAAGGGCAGCACCTCCCAGACACACCTGGGGCCCGGGGCTAGCCCCCAACTTCCGGAGTGCGAGGCCAACTCCCTCTGGCCGTTCAGACCTTAGTTGCTGCAGATGTGGCTCAACGACCCCCGAGCCCCGGAGACTTAGGCGGACAGGCACGGGGCGCGACACGGATATTGAAAACCTAAATGCTGCAAGACCCCGAAGGACTATGACAGCCGGGCAACCTTGCCCTCGGGGTGGGGATCGCGGGCTACGGGAGGGGGCGAGCCTAGACACGACTGGGAGCCCACGCGGCACTAGATCGCACAGAATGAGGGGCTAAACGCAAGGCAGAAGCTGTGTGCCAGCGACCTCCTGGACAGGCGGACCCCGCTGCCAGCTCCCCGGCCTAAGACTTCGCACACCGTATTCCGAGGGCGCCAGTACACCCCAGGCACCGGACGGAAGCGGAAGCGGAAGCGCCCGGGCCCAGACTCCCCAGCGCGGTGTTCTGAGAGCGCCCCCTGTCGCCCGTGTGGCGCCGCGCAGGCCGAGGAGCCGCGAGCAGGGAGCACCCGGGCCCCGCCACTTCCCCCGCTCCGCGGCGCCGTCCACACCCGCATCCGCATTCGCCTCCCATCCCGGGGTTCCCGTCCCGCGCCTCCTCCCTGTCCCTCCGCGGCGGCACCTTGGCATCGTACAGCACTCGCGCCTTGGTGGGGTCAGGCTCGAAGCACAGCACTTTCTCCCCTGAGTGGAATTTAAATTTCATGCCCTCGCTCGCGCTCATTTGCTCATCGTGGCGGAGGGCGAGGCTCCGGGGCGGGAGGAGCGCGCGCGGTGGGGGAGGGGAGTGGGGGCGGGGAGGTGGCGCGCTTCTGCTGGGATGGTGGGGAAGGAGCGGGGACTGGCGGAGGCTGCGACCGGCCCGCCCTCGGCTCCGCCTCTGCCCGCCTCGCGCCACTGCCGGACCTCGGAGCAGCCGGGCGCGCGCGCTCCCGATCGAGCGCGCCCCTGCGAGTCCCCGCCGGGCTGCGAGTGGGGAGCCCGCGGCCCAGGTCCGCCCGCAGAGCGGTCGGCCCCTCGCGCCCTCCTGGGAAAGGCGGCCGAAGCGGGGCCCACGGGGTATTCGCGCCGGACACCCGCTCTCCGGTCCGGGGACGGGAGACGCTAGGAGAGAGCCCGTCTGGGGTGGGCACTGGCTGTGGGGAAGCCGGCCGGCGGCTGCCTTCCGGGGAGCTCCCTGGCCGCGCCGCATCCTCCACCTAAGCAGAGCGCGGTGGCCACGCGGGGAGGACGTCGGGCTGGGGTCGGGTCTAGATGGGCAGTGGCCTTGGGCGGGGGGCGAAGGGTGGTGGAAGAGTGAATAAAGCACTGGGACATATCGGGGCCAGGACAAGCAGGTGGCAGGCCTGGAGGCTCCCAGTGAGAGCGGGTGAGCCGTGGGCGGCGAGGCTGATGGGTCCTTACCAGGTCGTTCCATGGTTTTCCAACCCCCAGAACTCGCAGAGATGCTCCCTCAAGGTCTGTCTTCTCCAATACTGTACACCGAAAACTCCCTACAGGTGAGAGGTGTTGTACTAGCAGGTACCTGAGGGGATGCTCAGGACGAATGACAAATGCTGGGAGACGCTTCTTGAAGGGCAAACCTCTACAGACAGGAAAGATGGTGCTGGGTTTGTTTTCTTTTGAGGAATGGAAAGTCTTTAGGCAATGTAGTTGCTGAATTAAGCCCCAACTGGAGACCAGCTTTGAGGCTCTGGGGTGGTAGTGAATTGCCAGTCCTCCACACTCTGGGCTCTGTTCTTCACTCCAGAAATTTGCACTTGCCTCCGCCTTCACTGGGTTCCTGGTACACATACATCCTTCAGACTTCACTTTGGACACAGCCAAGAGAAAACCCCTCAGGCTTCCCTAGATGATGATACACCCCTCTGGGATTTCCCCCACCCCACCAGCCCTCTATTTATCTATTTCTTGCATTTACTACTCTGCAGTAGGAGGGCTGTTCATTTGCAAAATGTCCTCTTTAAGATGCTCAGCTCCTTGAAGCTTGGGAAGGCAGGGCTGGAGGGAGTCTCATCCAGTTCGTCATTGCACACTCTTAGCATACAGTGAAGATTGATTGGATAGATTATGGATTTATGAAATAGAATCCACAAAACTCAGAGATCAATTGAATGTGAAGGTGGAAAGTGAAGGAGGAATCTTGGAAGACTTCCAGATTTTCTGGCATAACCAGTTGGGTGAGTGCTAGGTCCATTGGCCAGAGTAAGGGCTATCAGAGGAGGGACAGATTGGGGGAAGCCACAGAAGACCTGTGTCTGGGATACAGTGGAGAAGCCAGAACTAGAGTCATGATTCCTCTTCAGGTTGTGGTTTATCAGGGACGAGATTTTGACGATGGTGTTCCCCGTAAATGGCAGGGGGAGCTCTGGGGCACAAGCAATTGCATGTCATGGTTAAGCCATAACTCAAGGATTAATGTTTTTATTTTTCTTGCTGGTGAATGGAGATTTCCTCTCCAGATTCTAGGCTTTCACAGCAAAACTTTGGCTGCTTTCTTTTATTTCTCTCCATTTCTACCCCTTATGTCCTTAAGCAATGTCTTTTTCCCCGTCCCCCTAAAAAGTCCAAGAATGCAAAAGCCTTCAGTATCCTAAAAGCTACGAATCCCACCAATGGGAACACCCGTTGCAGCCCTCATCCAGATTAGGACCCACCAGAGAGGTCTCCATGTCTAATGCGGGTAGAGCATCTTTTCCTCTTGCGGGTAAAGGTAAAGAACATGGTGGGCTCTGGGATCCAGTCCCATACTTGTCACTTCCTAGTTCATGTGTAACCTTGGACAAGTGATTAGCCTCTCTGTGATGCAGTTTTCTTACATTTAAAGTGAAGATAATAGTGGCTTCTACCTCAGTGTTGTTTTAGGAATAAATCAGTCTATTTAGTGTATATGCCTTCGTGTAGTACTTGGCATAAGTGCTGGGTAAGGGCTTGCTATTAACATTAGGCATTTCTTGACCATTTCTCCTTGTCCCCGATTCATTCAACAAATATTTATTGAGCCTCCTGTGTGCTGGATGCTAGACACATAAAGTAGGATACAGATATTACCCCTGGCATCAAAGAGGACACATTTCAGGAGGGGCAGAGCATGCAAGCAAGTGCAAGCCTCATGAGTGCTCTGATAAAGCTGGCCCGGAAGAGAACAGACACAAGTGCTTACATCTCCCTAGGAGGAGGGAGAGTGTCAGAAAAAGCTCCCGAGTGGAAGTGCTCTTGTTAAACAAACTGAAGATATTAAACATTTTAAGAGTTTATTTGAGCAGAAATCTATTGGAATCTGGCAGCACCCAACCAGATGTGGTTAGGAGTGCCACATTGTGAGTAGCTCAGGGAGAGGCTTTCACAGAGAAAAGGCAGATGTGAGGCAAGTGTTGATTGGCTACAGCATAAAGACCAGTTGGCTGTTTGTGATTGGTTGTCCTTAGCATTTTGATTTCATAACCTTGAGAAACTTACAGGCTTAGATTTTGGTTTGCTTACCTAGGCTGCCAAGGCATTAGAGCCACCTCGGTCTAATGGCCTCTTTGTTTAATTAATTAGACTGTTATCCGCCCCCCCTTTTTTTTTTTTTCCGATACGCGGGCCTCTCACTGCTGTGGCTTCTTCCGTTGCGGAGCACAGGCTCCGGACGCGCAGGCTCAGCGGCCATGGCTCACGGGCCCAGCTGCTCCGCGGCATGTGGGATCTTCCCGGACCGGGGCACGAACCCAGGTCCCCTGCATCGGCAGGCGGACTCCCAACCACTGCGCCACCACGGAAGCCCTTGTTCTCTTTTGGTCATCCTCTCATATGGGAGAGATTGAACAAAACTTTGGTATTAGAGCCACTCTCGGTCACCAAAAGAGTAAAATTGTTCTTGTCTCATTGTGAAACTCACATAGGTTTTGATGTCAGATCCGTGGAAGAATTGTTTTTGCTGTTTATCTCGTTATTCATCTTGTTTCTGTTTCTCTAAGTGCCGTGAGACCATCTGATGTACTGCTGATGGCTGTGACCATGCATTTAAGACCATTGAGAGAACATAGCACACCAGGGGCTCTGCAGTGAGGACTATTAGGAAGATAATACAGAGAGACTGAAGTATCCTCCTTAACCAGGGCCCCATGGATCAAACCAGTTGGTATCAAATCAGTCAAAGAATGTACATGAAGGGGCATCAGCCCGTTTTAGACAAGTGGCTTGTTTGTTAACTTCCTATTTGCTACAATACCAGAGGTGTTGAACCGGATACAGCAGAAGTATTTGCTGTGGTACAGACTCCTCCTTGATAAGCCAACAAGTAATCTGAAGCACTTCTTTTATCTAAACTACCTTAGCAAGAAAGTCTCAGGACTTCTTTTGTATAGTTACGGACTTAGCAGCAGATGTAGCGATAGTGGTCAGAGTTAAGGAGCATTGTCTTTCCATGCGTTAACAGACAGAAAACACAAGTAGCAAGAAGGCAAAAGGAATAAAGATTTCATATTGGGGATGAAGATCTTGATCTGTGATCTTGGCAGAGTTGTTTACTTCAAGATGCCAACTGCTTCTGGGGAGGAACCTCCCTAGTTATTTTTTTTTTTTTTTTTGCGGTATGCGGGCCTCTCACTGTCGTGGCCTCTCCCGTTGCGGAGCACAGGCTCCGGACGCGCAGGCTCAGCGGCCATGGCTCACGGGCCCAGCCGCTCTGCGGCCTGTGGGATCTTCCCGGACCGGGGGCACGAACCCGGGTGTCCTGCATCGGCAGGCGGACTCTCGACCACTGCGCCACCGGGGAAGCCCCCTAGTTACTTTAAATTTTACATCTCCAGCTGGCGTGCAGTTCCAAGATTCTGGAGAAGCCCTTTTTAATTGGGGCATGTGTACCCAGGTTCAATTCCCTGAAATTTGTCTGTGATCTGGGTAGTGAGAAGGACCTGGTATCGTCCCTTCCAAGGAGGTTCAAGGGCAGTCATATTCTTCGTGATTCGACATCAGAAGAGTGGGAGAAGATTGGAAACATTAGTTTGGAGAGTTGGAGCCAGATATTTGAGGAAACTAGAAGAACTCAGGATCCAGTTCAGTTTACAGATACACAGTTCTTTCCTCTCACCTTTCTTATTGCTAACTGGCTTTAATTACATATATTTATTAGAATTCTTGACCTTTCAGAATCCTTTATTCCTAGTGAAAACTAAGAAGTAATCAGCGCGGACTGTTTGTTACACTAGCATTCTGTGGATTGGCATATTTATACTTTTCACAGTTTCTAGAAGTATATTCTTCCTCTTGGTAATTTTTCAATGTGGCACAAAATATGCTTACTGATAGAACCAAATATCTTCAGATCCTCTGCCAAAGAAAGCCAAAAGTGGATAAATCTATGTTCAGTAATTAATGTTGCAGTATTTTATCTTACTTGGAAATGATCTAGATGTTCAATGACTAGCCTTCATTTAACTTATCTCATCCAACGTTAAGGTTTTAAGTTACCAAAAAGAGTTTGGAAACTATTCTTAAGCAAATATACCATAAGGCATGATTATTGCTGAAAAGTACACTTATAAATTTTTATCTTACATCTCCTTAATTTACTTGTTCTTAACAATTGTTTAGATTACTCCTGAAAATTTCATGAGACATTGAACAGCCAGCCATCATCTTAAGTTACCATTCTTGCTGACAAATTATGTAACAGAGATTGCAAAAGCGTATTTGACTTTACTTAACCTTTCAGGCACAGACATGTGATATAGTCCCGGCCACTGAGAGAAGTTTTCATGGTGAGCGAAAAGAGCGGGGGCGAGCACATCTGGAAGGAAAGATCCCCCTCTCTCCGCCCAGAAGGGGCTGGATGTGATATAAGCGCTCCTCTTTCTTACTGGTCTTTATTGTCTGCGTGGGAATGTCGGTTAAGTGCTGCAGCCAGCCATCCTCGGTCCTCTGAGGATAAGTGTAAAATGCTAGGGCGGGACGCTTGCCTGGGTCTTTGATACGTTGTTGCGTCTCTGGCTCGCTGAAATTAACCAACCGCGCTGCCTAACTCCAGGCTGCCTGTTATGCGGTATAATAAATCCTGGTGCAGCCCAACTGCCCTGATCACACCTCTTGTGCAGTGGTAGAGAGTTAAGTTACTGGCACCTAGCATGATCTTAACTGCTCATTTTGGTGTTATTGGTGAAATGGCCCTCCCACTGAGAATGCATTTTCTTTTTTAACCTGGACATAAAGACGTAAGCGCTGGTGACTTTGAAGAAGTGCTTCACATGTATTCAGGATTAAATAGGCTTTGTGAATGAAGGGTAAACCTAATGACCATATATGATACAGTTGCCACTGGAATCGCTCTTTAATGTTGGAAAGAAACTTTAAATGAGTCTCTGGAACAGCCCATTGATGAGTTGTAACAGCCTATGGCCTAAGTTTGACCTTGCAAGTAGATACTTTTTTGTTATTTTTGTCTTGGGTGATATGCAGACCTACATTGTAACAATGTGTTTTGTGGTTAAGGAATATTCTGATACAAAGGTGTAGTTACTCTTTTACAAAAGTTGCAATGCTTTTTTTTTTTTTTTTTGCCGTACGCGGGCCTCTCACTGTTGGGGCCTCTCACTGTTGTGGCCTCTCCCGTTGCGGAGCACAGGCTCCGGACGCGCAGGCTCAGCGGCCATGGCTCACGGGCCCAGCCGCTCCGCGGCACGTGGGATCTTCCCGGACCGGGGGCACGAACCCGGGTCCCCTGCATCGGCAGGGGGACTCTCGACCACTGCGCCACCAGGGAAGCCCCCTAGTTACTTTTTTTTTTTTTAACATCTTTATTGGGGCATAATTGCTTCTCAGTGGTCTGTTAGTTTCTGCTTTACAACAAAGTGAATCAGCTATACATATACATATGTTCCCATATCTCTTCCCTCTTGCGTCTCCCTCCCTCCCACCTTCCCTATACCACCCCTCCAGGCGGTCACAAAGCACCGAGCCAATATCCCTGTGCCATGCGGCTGTTTCCCACTAGCTATCTACCTTAAGTTTGTTAGTGTGTATATGTCCTTGACTCTCTCTCGCCCTGTCACAGCTCACCCTTCCCCCTCCCCATAGCCTCAAGTCCGTTCTCCAGTAGGTCTGTGTCTTTATTCCTGTCTTACCCCTAGGTTCTTCATGACACATTTTTTTTTCTTCTTAAATTCCATATATATGTGTTAGCATACGGTATTTGTCTTTTTCTTTCTGACTTACTTCACTCTGTATGACAGACTCTAGGTCCATCCACCTCATTACAAATAGCTCAATTTCATTTCTTTTATGGCTGAGTAATATTCCATTGTATATATGTGCCACATCTTCTTTATCCATTCATCCGATGATGGGCACTTAGGTTGTTTCCATCTCCGGGCTATTGTAAATAGAGCTGCAATGAACCTTATGGTACATGACTCTTTTTGAATTTTGGTTTTCTCAGGGTATATGCCCAGTAGAGTGGGATTGCTGGGTCATATGGTAGTTCTATTTGTAGTTTTTTAAGGCACCTCCATACTGTTCTCCATAGTGGCTGAACCAATTCACATTCCCACCAGCAGTGCAAGAGGGTTCCCTTTTCTCCACACCCTCTCCAGCATTTATTGTTTCTAGATTTTTTGATGATGGCCATTCTGACTGGTGTGAGATGATATCTCATTGTAGTTTTGATTTGCATTTCTCTAATGATTAATGATGTTGAGCATTCTTTCATGTGTTTGTTGGCAGTCTGTATATCTTCTTTGGAGAAATGTCTATTTAGGTCTTCTGCCCACTTTTGAATTGGGTTGGTTGTTTTTTTGTTATTGAGCTGCATGAGCTGCTTGTAAATTTTGGAGATTAATCCTTTGCCAGTTGCTTTACTTGCAAATATTTTCTCCCATTCTGAGCGTTGTCTTTTGGTCTTGTTTATGGTTTCCTTTGCTGTGCAAAAGCTTTGAAGTTTCATTAGGTCCCATTTGTTTATTTTTGTTTTTATTTCCATTACCCTAGGAGGTGGGTCAGAAAGGATCTTGCTGTGATTTATGTCATAGAGTGTTCTGCCTATGTTTTCCTCTAAGAAAGGCCTTATATTTAGGTCTTTAATCCATTTTGAGCTTATTTTTGTGTATGGTGTTAGGGAGTGATCTAATCTCATACCTTTACATGTATCTGTCCAGTTTTTCCAGCACCACTTACTGGAGAGGCTGTCCTTTCTCCACTGTACATTCCTGCCACCTTTACCAAAGATAAGGTGTCCATATGTGCGTGGGTTTATCTCTGGGCTTTCTATCCTGTTCCATTGATCTATCTTTCTGTTTTTGTGCCAGTACCATGCTGTCTTGATTACTGTAGCTTTGTAGTATAGTCCGAAGTCAGGGAGCCTGATTCCTCCAGCTCCTTTTTTCGTTCTCAAGATTGCTTTGGCTCTTCGGGGTCTTTTGTGTTTCCATACAAATTGTAAAATTTTTTGTTCTAGTTCTGTGAAAAAATGTCAGTGGTAGTTTGATAGGGATTGCATTGAACCTATAGATTGCTTTGGGTAGTAGAGTCATTTTCACAATGTTGATTCTTCCCATCCAAGAACATGGTATATCTCTCCATCTATTTGTATCATCTTTAATTTCTTTCATCAGTGTCTTATAATTTTCTGCATACAGGTCTTTTGTCTCCTTAGGTAGGTTTATTCCTAGATATTTTATTCTTTTTGTTGCAGTGGTAAACGGGAGTGTTTTCTTGATTTCACTTTCAGATTTTTCATCATTAGTATATAGGAATGCCAGAGATTTCTGTGCATTAATTTTGTATCCTGCTACTTTACCAAATTCATTGATTAGCTCTAGTAGTTTTCTGGTAGCATCTTTAGGATTCTCTATGTATAGTATCATGTCATCTGCAAACAGTGACAGCTTTACTTCTTCTTTTCCGATTTGGATTCCTTTTATTTCCTTTTCTTCTCTGATTGCTGTGGCTAAAACTTCCAAAACTATGTTGAATAACAGTGGTGAGAGTGGGCAACCTTGTCTTGTTCCTGATCTTAGTGGAAATGCTTTCAGTTTTTCACCATTGAGGATGATGTTTGCTGTGGGCTTGTCATATATGGCCTTTATTATGTTGAGGAAAGTTCCCTCTATGCCTACTTTCTGCAGGGTTTTTATCATAAACGGGTGTTGAATTTTGTCAAAAGCTTTCTCTGCATCTATTGAGATGATCATATGGTTTTTCCCCTTCAATTTGTTAATATGGTTTATCACATTGATAGATTTGCGTATATTGAAGAATCCTTGCATTCCTGAAATAAACCCCACTTGATCATGGTGTATGATCCTTTTAATGTGCTTTTGGATTCTGTTTGCTAGTATTTTGTTGAGGATTTTTGCATCTATGTTCATCAGTGATATTGGCCTGTAGTTTTCTTTCTTTGTGACATCCTTGTCTGGTTTTGGTATCAAGGTGATGGTGGCCTCGTAGAAGGAATTTGGGAGTGTTCCTCCCTCTGCTATATTTTGGAAGAGTTTGAGAAGGATAGGCGTTAGCTCTTCTCTAAATGTTTGATAGAATTCGCCTGTGAAGCCATCTGGTCCTGGGCTTTTGTTTGTTGGGAGATTTTTAATCACAGTTTCAATTTCAGTGCTTGTGATTGGGCTGTTCATATTTTCTATTTCTTCCTGATTCAGTCTTGGCAGGTTGTGCATTTCTAAGAATTTGTCCATTTCTTCCAGATTGTCCATTTTATTGGCATAGAGTTGCTTGTAGTAATCTCTCATGATCTTTTGTATTTCTGCAGTGTCAGTTGTTACTTCTCCTTTTTCATTTCTAATTCTATTGATTTGAGTCTTCTCCCTTTTTTTCTTGATGAGTCTGGCTAGTGGTTTATCTATTTTGTTTATCTTCTCAAAGAACCAGCTTTTAGTTTTATTGATCTTTGCTATTGTTTCCTTCATTTCTTTTTCATTTATTTCTGATCTGATTTTTATGATTTCTTTCCTTCTGCTAGCTTTGGGGTTTTTTTGCTCTTCTTTCCCTAATTGCTTGAGGTGCAAGGTTAGGTTGTTTATTCGAGATGTTTCCTGCTTCTTAAGGTGGGCCTGTATTGCTATAAACTTCCCCCTTAGAACTGCTTTTGCTGCATCCCATAGGTTTTGGGTCGTTGTGTCTCCATTGTCATTTGTTTCTAGGTATTTTTTTATTTCCTCTTTGATTTCTTCAGTGGTCACTTCATTATTAAGTATTGTATTGTTTAGCCTCCATGTGTTTGTATTTTTTACAGATCTCTTCCTGTAATTGATATCTAGTCTCATGGCGTTGTGGTCGGAAAAGATACTTGATACAATTTCAATTTTCTTAAATTTACCAAGGCTTGATTTGTGACCCAAGATATGATCTATCCTGGAGAATGTTCCATGAGCACTTGAGAAAAATGTGTATTCTGTTGTTTTTGGATGGAGTGTCCTATAAATATAAATTAAGTCCATCTTGTTTAATGTATCATTTAAAGCTTGTGTTTCCTTATTTATTTTCATTTTGGATGATCTGTCCATGGGTGAAAGTGGGGTGTTAAAGTCCCCTACTATGAATGTGTTACTGTCGATCTCCCCTTTTATGGCTGTTAGTATTTGCCTTATGTATTGAGGTGCTCCTACGTTGGGTGCATAAATATTTACAATTGTTATATCTTCTTCTTGGATCGATCCCTTGATCATTATGTAGTGTCCTTCTTTGTCTCTTCTAATAGTCCTTATTTTAAAGTCTATTTTGTCTGATATGAGAATTGCTACTCCAGCTTTCTTTTGATTTCCATTTGCATGGAATATCTTTTTCCATCCCCTTACTTTCAGTCTGTATGTGTCTCTAGGTCTGAAGTGGGTCTCTTGTAGACAGCATATATAAGGGTCTTGTTTTTGTATCCATTCGGCCAATCTGTGTCTTTTGGTGGGAGCATTTAGTCCATTTACATTTAAGGTAATTATCGATATGTATGTTCCTATTCCCATTTTCTAAATTGTTTTGGCTTAGTTATTATAGGTCTTTTCCTTCTCTTGTGTTTCTTGTCTAGAGAAGTTCCTTTAGCATTTGTTGTAAAGCTGGTTTGGTGGTGCTGAACTCTCTCAGCTTTCGCTTGTCTGTAAAGGTTTCAATTTCTCCATCAAATCTGAATGAGATCCTTGCTGGGTAGAGTAATCTTGGTTGCAGGTTTTTCTCCTTCATCTCTTTCAGTATGTCCTGCCAGTCCCTTCTGGCTTGTAGGGTTTCTGCTGAGAGATCAGCTGTTAACCTTATGGGGAGTCCCTTGTGTGTTATTTGTTGTTTTTCCCTTGCTGCTTTTAATATGCTTTCTTTGTATTTAATTTTTGACAGTTTGATTAATATGTGTCTTGGCGTATTTCTCCTTGGATTTATCCTGTATGGGACTCTCTGTGCTTCCTGGACTTGATTAACTCTTTCCTTTCCCATATTAGGGAAGTTTTCAACTATAATCTCTTCAAATATTTTCTCAGTCCCTTTCTTTTTCTCTTCTTCTTCTGGAACCCCTATAATTCGAATGTTGGTGCGTTTAATGTTCTCCCAGAGGTCTCTGAGACTGTCTTCAGTTCTTTGCATTCTGTTTTCTTTATTCTGCTCTGCAGTAGTTCTTTCCACTATTTAATCTTCCAGGTCACTTATCCGTTCTTCTGCCTCAGTTATTCTGCTATTGATCCCATCTAGAGTACTTATAATTTCATTTATTGTGTTGTTCATCATTGCTTGTTTCATCTTTATTTCTTCTAGGTCCTTGTTAACTGTTTCTTGCATTTTGTCCATTCTACTTCCAAGATTTTGGATCATCCTTACTATCATTATTCTGAATTCCTTTTCAGGTAGACTGCCTATTTCCTCTTCATTTGTTAGGTCTGGTACATTTTCATCTTGCTCCTTTATCTGCTGTGTGTTTTTCTGTCTTCTCATTTTGCTTATCTTACTGTGTTTGGGGTCTCCTTTTTGCAGGCTGCACTTTCGTAGTTCCCGCTGTTTGTGATGTCTGTCTCCAGTGTCTAAGGTTGGTTCAGTGGGTTGTGTAGGCTTCCTGGTGGAGGGGACTAGTGCCTGTCTTGTGGTGAATGAGGCTGGATCTTGTCTCTCTAGTGGGCAGGTTCACGTCTGGTGGTGTGTTTTGGTGTGTCTGTGGCCTTATTATGATTTTAGGCAGCCTCTCTGCTAATGGGTGGGGTTGTGTTCCTGTTTTGCTAGCTGTTTGGCATAGGTTGTCCAGCACTGTAGCTTGCTGGTCGTTGAGTGAAGCTGGGTGCTGGTGTTAAGATGGAGGTCTCTGGGAGATTTTCGCCGTTTGATATTATGTGGAGCTGGGAGGTCTCTTGTTGACCAGTGTCCTGAAGTTGGCTCTCCTACCTCAGAGGCAGAGCCCTGACTCCTGGCTGGAGCACCAAGAGCCTTTCATCCACATGGCTCAGAATAAAAGGGAGAAAAAGTAGAGAGAATTAGTAGAAGGTTGAAGAAAGAAAGAAAGAACGGAGGGAAGGAAGGAAGAGAGGAGGAAAGAGAGAAAGAAAGAGAGAAAGAAAGAGAGAAAGAAAGAAAGAAAGAAGGTAATGTATAATAAAGTTATTAAAATTAATTATTAAGAAAAAAAATTAAAAAAGAAAACCATGGACGGATAGAACCCTAGGACAAATGGTGGAAGCAAAACTATACAGACAAGATCTCACACAGAAGCATACACATACACATTCACAAAAAGAGGGAAAGGGGAAAAAATCCTAGATCTTGCTCTCGAAGCCCACCTCCTCAACTTGGGACGACTCGCTGTCTATTCATGTATTCCACAGATGAAGGTACATCAAGTTGATTGTGGAGCTTTAATCCGCTACTTCTGAGGCTGCTGGGAGAGATTTCCCTTTCTCTTCTTTGTTCTCACAGCTCACAGGGGCTCAGCTTTGGATTTGGCTCTGCCTCTGCGTGTAGGTCGCTGGAGGGCGTCTGTTTTTTGCTCAGACAGGACGGGGTTAAAGGAGCCGCTGATTCCGGCGTTCTGGCCCACTGAGGCCGGGGGAGAGGGAGGGGCACTGCGTGTGGGGCGGGCCTGCGGCGGCAGAGGCCGGCATGACGTTGCACCAACCTGAGTCCCGCCGTGCGTGCTCCCGGGGAAGTTGTCCCTGGATCCCCTCTTTTCACTTTTTTTTTTTTTTTTTTTTTTTTTTTTTTGTTTTTTGTTTTTTTTTTAAACATCTTTATTGGGGTATAATTGCTTTACAATGGTGTGTTAGTTTCTGCTTTATAACAAAGTGAATCAGCTATACATACACACATGTTCCCATATGTCTTCCCTCTTGCGTCTCCCTCCCTCCCACTCTCCCCATCCCACCCTTCCAGGCTGTCACAAAGCACCGAGCTAATATCCCTGTGCCTTGCGGCTGCTTCCCCCCAGCTATCTACCTTACTACGTTTGTTAGTGTGTATATGTCCATGACTCTCTCTCGCCCTGTCAAAACTCACCCCTCCCCCTCCCCACACCCTCAAGTCCGTTCTCCAGTAGGTCTGCGTCTTTATTCCTATCTTACCCCTAGGTTCTTCATGACATTTTTTTCCCTTAAATTCCATATATATGTGTTAGCATACGGTATTTGTCTTTTTCTTTCTGACTTACTTCACTCTGTATGACAGACTCTAGGTCTATCCATCTCATTACAAATAGCTCAATTTCATTTCTTTTTAAGGCTGAGTAATATTCCATTGTGTATATGTGCCACATCTTCTTTATCCATTCATCCGATGATGGGCGCTTAGGTTGTTTCCATGTCCTGGCTATTGTAAATAGAGCTGCAATGAACATTTTGGTACATGACTCTTTTTGAATTTTGGTTTTCTCAGGGTATATGCCAAGTAGTGGGATTGCTGGGTCATATGGTAATTCTATTTGTAGTTTTTTAAGGAACCTCCATACTGTTCTCCACAGTGGCTGAACCAATTCACATTCCCACCAGCAGTGCAAGAGTGTCCCCTTTTCTCCACACCCTCTCCAGCATTTATTGTTTCTAGATTTTTTGATGATGGCCATTCTGACTGGTGTGAGATGATATCTCATTGTAGTTTTGATTTGCATTTCTCTAATGATTAATGATGTTGAGCATTCTTTCATGTGTTTGTTGGCATTCTGTATATCTTCTTTGGAGAAATGTCTATTTAGGTCTTCTGCCCATTTTTGGATGGGGTTGTTTGTTTTTTTGTTATTGAGCTGCATGAGCTGCTTGTAAATTTTGGAGATTAATCCTTTGTCAGTTGCTTCATTTGCAAATGTTTTCTCCCATTCTGAGGGTTGTCTTTTGGTCTTGGTTATGGTTTCCTTTGCTGTGCAAAAGCTTTGAAGTTTCATTAGGTCCCATTTGTTTATTTTTGTTTTTATTTCCATTACTCTAGGAGGTGGGTCAGAAAGGATCTTGCTGTGATTTATGTCATAGAGTGTTCTTCCTATGTTTTCTTCTAAGAGTTTGATAGTTTCTGGCCTTACATTTAGGTCTTTAATCCATTTTGAGCTTATTTTTGTGTATGGTGTTAGGGAGTGATCTAATCTCATACTTTTACATGTACCTGTCCAGTTTTCCCAGCACCATTTATTGAAGAGGCTGTCCTTTCTCCACTGTACATTCCTGCCTCCTTTATCAAAGATAAGGTGTCCATATGTGCGTGGGTTTATCTCTGGGCTTTCTATCCTGTTCCACTGATCTATCTTTCTGTTTTTGTGCCAGTACCATACTGTCTTGATTACTGTTGCTTTGTAATATAGTCTGAAGTCAGGGAGCCTTATTCCTCCAGCTCCTTTTTTCGTTCTCAAGATTGCTTTGGCTATTCGGGGTCTTTTGTGTTTCCATACAAATTGCGAAATTTTTTGTTCTAGTTCTGTGAAAAATGCCAGTGGTAGTTTGATAGGGATTGCATTGAATCTGTAGATTGCTTTGGGTAGTAGAGTCATTTTCACAATGTTGATTCTTCCCATCCAAGAACATGGTATATCTCTCCATCTATTTGTATCATCTTTAATTTCTTTCATCAGTGTCTTATAATTTTCTGCATACAGGTCTTTCGTATCCTTAGGTAGGTTTATTCCTAGATATTTTATTCTTTTTGTTGCAATGGTAAATGGGAGTGTTTTCTTGATTTCACTTTCAGATTTTTCATCATTAGTATATAGGAATGCCAGACATTTCTGTGCATTAATTTTGTATCCTGCTACTTTACCAAATTCATTGATTAGCTCTAGTAGTTTTCTGGTAGCATCTTTAGGATTCTCTATGTATAGTATCATGTCATCTGCAAACAGTGACAGCTTTACTTCTTCTTTTCCGATTTGGATTCCTTTTATTTCCTTTTCTTCTCTGATTGCTGTGGCTAAAACTTCCAAAACTATGTTGAATAAGAGTGGTGAGAGTGGGCAACCTTGTCTTGTTCCTGATCTTAGTGGAAATGCTTTCAGTTTTTCACCATTGAGGATGATGTTTGCTGTGGGCTTGTCATATATGGCTTTTATTATGTTTAGGAAAGTTCCCTCTATGCCTACTTTCTGGAGGGTTTTTATCATAAATGGGTGTTGAATTTTGTCGAAAGCTTTCTCTGCATCTATTGAGATGATCATATGGTTTTTCTCCTTCAATTTGTTAATATGGTTTATCACATTGATAGATTTGCGTATATTGAAGAATCCTTGCATTCCTGGAATAAACCCCACTTGATCATGGTGTATGATCCTTTTAATGTGCTGTTGGATTCTGTTTGCTAGTATTTTGTTGAGGATTTTTGCATCTATGTTCATCAGTGATATTGGCCTGTAGTTTTCTTTCTTTGTGACATCCTTGTCTGGTTTTGGTATCAAGGTGATGGTGGCTTCGTAGAAGGAATTTGGGAGTGTTCCTCCCTCTGCTATATTTTGGAAGAGTTTGAGAAGGATAGGTGTTAGCTCTTCTCTAAACGTTTGATAGAATTCACCTGTGAAGCCATCTGGTCCTGGGCTTTTGTTTGTTGGAAGGTTTTTAATCACAGTTTCAATTTCAGTGCTTGTGATTGGTCTGTTCATATTTTCTATTTCTTCCTGATTCAGTCTTGGCAGGTTGTGCATTTCTAAGAATTTGTCCATTTCTTCCAGATTGTCCATTTTATTGGCATAGAGTTGCTTGTAGTAATCTCTCATGATTTTTTTTATTTCTGCAGTGTCAGTTGTTACTTCTCCTTTTTCATTTCTAATTCTATTGATTTGAGTCTTCTCCCTTTTTTTCTTGATGAGTCTGGCTAGTGGTTTATCTATTTTGTTTATCTTCTCAAAGAACCAGCTTTTAGTTTTATTGATCTTTGCTATTGTTTCCTTCATTTCTTTTTCATTTATTTCTGATCTGATTTTTATGATTTCTTTCCTTCTGCTAGCTTTGGGGTTTTTTTGTTCTTCTTTCTCTAATTGCTTGAGGTGCAAGGTTAGGTTGTTTATTCGAGATGTTTCCTGCTTCTTAAGGTGGGCTTGTATTGCTATAAACTTCCCCCTTAGAACTGCTTTTGCTGCATCCCATAGGTTTTGGGTCGTTGTGTCTCCATTGTCATTTGTTTCTAGGTATTTTTTTATTTCCTCTTTGATTTCTTCAGTGATCACTTCATTATTAAGTAGTGTATTGTTTAGCCTCCATGTGTTTGTATTTTTTAAAGATCTTTTCCTGTAATTGATATCTAGTCTCATGGCGTTGTGGTCGGAAAAGATACTTGATACAATTTCAGTTTTCTTAAATTTACCAAGGCTTGATTTGTGACCCAAGATATGATCTATCCTGGAGAATGTTCCATGAGCACTTGAGAAAAATGTGTATTCTGTTGTTTTTGGATGGAGTGTCCTATAAATATCAATTAAGTCCATCTTGTTTAATGTATCATTTAAAGCTTGTGTTTCCTTATTTATTTTCATTTTGGATGATCTGTCCATGGGTGAAAGTGGGGTGTTAAAGTCCCCTACTATGAATGTGTTACTGTTGATCTCCCCTTTTATGGTTGTTAGTATTTGCCTTATGTATTGAGGTGCTCCTATGTTGGGTGCATAAATATTTACAATTGTTATATCTTCTTCTTGGATCGATCCCTTGATCATTATGTAGTGTCCTTCTTTGTCCCTTTTAATAGTCCTTATTTTAAAGTCTATTTTGTCTGATATGAGAATTGCTACTCCGGCTTTCTTTTGGTTTCCATTTGCATGGAATATCTTTTTCCATCCCCTTACTTTCAGTCTGTATGTGTCTCTAGTTCTGAAGTGGGTCTCTTGTAGACAGCATATATAAGGGTCTTGTTTTTGTATCCATTCAGCCAATCTGTGTCTTTTGGTGGGAGCATTTAGTCCATTTACATTTAAGGTAATTATCGATATGTATGTTCCTATTTCCATTTTATATATTGTTTTGGGTTCGCTACTATAGGTCATTTCCTTCTCTTGTGTTTCGTGTCTAGAGAAGTTCCTTTAGCATTTGTTGTAAAGCTGGTTTGGTGGTGCTGAACTCTCTCAGCTTTTGCTTGTCTGTAAAGGTTTTAATTTCTCCATCAAATGTGAATGAGATCCTTGCTGGGTAGAGTAGTCTTGGTTGCAGGCTATTCTCCTTCAGCACTTTCAGTATGTCCTGCCACTCCCTTCTGGCTTGTAGGGTTTCTGCTGAGAGATCAGCTGTTAACCTTATGGGGATTCCCTTGTGTGTTATTTGTTGTTTTTCCCTTGCTGCTTTTAATATGCTTTCTTTGTATTTAATTTTTGACAGTTTGATTAATATGTGTCTTGGCGTGTTTCTCCTTGTATTTATCCTGTATGGGACCCTCTGTGCTTCCTGGACTTGATTAACTATTTCCTTTCCCATATTAGGGAAGTTTTCAACTATAATCTCTTCAAATATTTTCTCAGTCCCTTTCTTTCTTTCTTCTTCTTCTGGAACCCCTATAATTCGAATGTTGGTGCGTTTCATGTTGTCCCAGAGGTCTCTGAGACTGTCCTCAGTTCTTTTCATTCTTTTTTCTTTATTCTGCTCTGCAGTAGTTATTTCCACTACTTTATCTTCCAGGTCACTTATCCGTTCTTCTGCCTCAGTTATTCTGCTATTGATCCTATCTAGAGTGATTTTAATTTCATTTATTGCATTGTTCATCGTTGCTTGTTTCATCTTTAGTTCTTGTAGGTCCTTGTTAACTGTTTCTTGCATTTTGTCCATTCTACTTCCAAGATTTCGGATCATCCTTACTATCATTATTCTGAATTCTTTTTCAGGTAGATTGCCTATTTCCTCTTCATTTGTTAGGTCTGGTGGGTTTTTATCTTGCTCCTTCATCTGCTGTGTGTTTTTCTGTCTTCTCATTTTGCTTATCTTACTGTGTTTGGGGTCTCCTTTTTGCAGGCTGCACTTTCGTAGTTCCCGTTGTTTTTGATGTCTGTCTCCAGTGGCTAAGGTTGTTTCAGTGGGTTGTGTAGGCTTCCTGGTGGAGGGGACTAGTGCCTGTGTTGTGCTGGATGAGGCTGGATCTTGTCTCTCTAGTGGGCAGGTTCACGTCTGGTGGTGTGTTTTGGGGTGTCTGTGGCCTTATTATGATTTTAGGCAGCCTCTCTGCTAATGGGTGGGGTTGTGTTCCTGTTTTGCTAGTTGTTTGGCATAGGTTGTCCAGCACTGTGGCTTGCTGGTCGTTGAGTGAAGCTGGGTGCTGGTGTTAAGATGGAGGTCTCTGGGATATTTCCACCGTTTAATATTATGTGGAGCTGGGAGGTCTCTTGTTGACCAGTGTCCTGAAGTTGGCTCTCCTACCTCAGAGGCAGAGCCCTGACTCCTGGCTGGAGCACCAAGAGCCTTTCATCCACACAGCTCAGAATAAAAGGGAGAAAAAGTAGGGAGAATTAGTAGAAGTATGAGTAAAGAAAGAAGAAAAGGAGGAAAGGAAGGAAGGAAGAAAGAAGCAAAGAAGGAAAGAAAGGAGGGAGGGAGGGAGGGAGGGAGGAAGGAAGGAAGGAGGGAAAGAAGGAAAAAAGACAGAAAGAAAGATGATACAGTAAAAATAAAATAAAGTATAATATAGTTATTGAATTAAAAAATATTTAGAAAAAAAAAAAAAAAGGGACGGATAGAACCTTAGGACAAATGTTGGAAGCAAAGCTATACAGAAAAAATCTTACACAGAAGCATACACATACACCTTCACAAAAAGAGGTAAAGGGGGAAAAATCATAAATCCTGCTCCCTGAGACCACCTCCTCAATTTGGGGTGATTCGTTGTCTAAAGGAGGGAAGGAAGGAAGGAAAGAAAGAACGAAGGTAAAGTATAATAAAGTTATTACAATTAAACTTAATTATTAAGAAAAAGAATTTTTTAAAAAAAGTCATGGACGGATAGAGCCCTAGGACAAATGGTGGAAGCAAGAGTATACAGACAGAATCTCACACAGAAGCATACACGTACACATTCACAAAAAGAGGAAAAGGGAAAAAAATCATAGATCTCGCTCCTAAATTCCACCTCCTCAATTTGGGATGGTTCGTTGTCTATTCAGGTATTCCACAGATGCAGGGTATATCAAGTTGATTGTGGAGCTTTAATCCGCTGCTTCTGTGGCTGCTGGGAGAGATTTCCCTTTCTCTTCTTTGTTCTCACAGCTCACAGGAGCTCAGCTTTGGATTTGGCCCTGCCTCTGCGTGTAGGTCGCTGGAGGGCGTCTGTTTTTTCGCTCAGACAGGACGGGGTTAAAGGAGCCGCTGATTCGGGGCCTCCGGCTCACTCAGGCTGGGGGTTGGGGGATGGGGGAAGGAGGGGCACTACGTGCGGGGCGGGCCTGCGGCTGCAGAGGCAGCGTGACGTTGCGGCAGAGGCTGGCGTGATGTTGCACCAGCCTGAGACCCGCCGTGCGTACTCCCGGGGAAGTTGTCCCTGGATCCCGGGAACCTGGCAGTGGCGGGCTGCACAGGCTCCGCGGAAGAGGGGTGCGGAGAGTGACCTGTGCTCGCACACAGGCCCCTTGGTGGCGGCAGCAGCAGCCTTAGCGTCTCCCGCCCGTCTCTGGGGTCCGCGGTTTTAGCCGCGGCTCGCGCCCGTTTCTGGGGTTCGCGCTTTTAGCCGTGGCTCGCGCCCGTCTCTGGAGTTCCTTTAAGCAGCGCTCTTAAACCCCTCTCCTCGCGCACCAGGAAACAAAGAGGGAAGAAAAAGTCTCTTGCCTCTTCGGCCGGTGCAGGCTTTTCCCCGAACTCCCTCCCGGCTAGTCGTGGTGCACTAACCCCTTCAGGCTATGTTCAAGCCGCCAACCCCAGTCCTCTCCCTGAGCTCCGTCCAAAACCAAAACCCGAGCCTCAGCTCGCAGCCCCGCCCGCCCCGGCGGGTGAGCAGACAAGCCACTCGGGCTGGTGAGTGCCGGTCAGCACCGATCGTCTGTGCAGGAATCTCCCCGCTTTGCCCTCCGCACCCGTCGCTGTGCACTACTCCGCGGTCCCGATACTCCCCCCTCTGCCTCCCGCAGTCTCCGCCCGCGGAGGGGCTTCCTAGTGTGTGGAAACTTTTCCTCCTTCACAGCTCCCTCCCACTGGTGCAGGTGCCGTCCTTATTCTTTTGTCTCTGTTTTTTCTTTTGCCCTACCCAGTTACGTGGGGAGTTTCTTGCCTTTTGGGAGGTCTGAGGTCTTCTGCCAGCCTTCAGTAGGAGTTCTGTAGGAGTTGTTCCACGTGTGGATGTATTTCTGGTGTATCCGTGGGGAGGAAGGCGATCTCCGCGTCTTACTCTTCCGCCATCTTCAAGGTCCCCCCAGTGCTGGAGATAAAACTCTTCCTTCAGGTACAGTGGATCAAACTTATCAACAGAGCGCAATAGATCCTTTTTCTTTTAGTGGTGATGACGAGCATCCCTCAGATCCAATGTGAGAACACACAGATGATGTCCCCTTCAGTCAGCTCATAAGGAAGCCCTCCCAAGAAGATCCAGGCGCTGTCCTTGTACTCGGAGTGCCAAGACACCTTCTCCGCTACCCCCAGCTGGACCTCACGCTCATTCAGCTCGTTGATCAGCTTAACCTTAGTTAAAGGGCTGCACAGGGCGCGAAAAAGCGCACAAGTAAGCGCGGCCCGGCTTCATCTCTGCAGGTTCACGCTCAGAAGCTAGGAACAGACTTCACGCTCAGAAGCTAGGAACAGACTTCTCTTTTCACTTTTTAACTCTTCTCCGGAGGGATCGAATCAGCGCATGTCCCCGGCGCCGGCTGCCCCGGGGCCGCAGTGCCGCCGCGCCGGGTCTGTGCGTGGTCAGCTCGGCCGGCCCCCTAGTTACTTTTAGTTTTACATCTCCAGCTGGCGTGCAGTTCCAAGATTCTGGAGAAGCCCTTTTTAATTGGGGCATGTGTACCCAGGTTCAATTCCCTGAAATTTGTCTGTGATCTGGGTAGTGAGAAGGACCTGGTATCGTCCCTTCCAAGGAGGTTCAAGGGCAGTCATATTCTTCGTGATTCGACATCAGAAGAGTGGGAGAAGATTGGAAACATTAGTTTGGAGAGTTGGAGCCAGATATTTGAGGAAACTAGAAGAACTCAGGATCCAGTTCAGTTTACAGATACACAGTTCTTTCCTCTCACCTTTCTTATTGCTAACTGGCTTTAATTACATATATTTATTAGAATTCTTGACCTTTCAGAATCCTTTATTCCTAGTGAAAACTAAGAAGTAATCAGCGCGGACTGTTTGTTACACTAGCATTCTGTGGATTGGCAAATTTATAAATACTTTTCACAGTTTCTAGAAGTATATTCTTCCTCTTAGTAATTTTTCAATGTGGCACAAAATATGCTTACTGATAGAGCCAGATATCTTCAGATCCTCTGCCAAAGAAAGCCAAAAGTGGATAAATCTATGTTCAGTAATTAATGTTGCAGTATTTTATCTTACTTGGAAATGATCTAGATGTTCAATGACTAGCCTTCATTTAACTTATCTCATCCAACTCTAAGGTTTTAAGTTACCAAAAAAGAGTTTGGAAACTATTCTTAAGCAAATATACCATAAGGCGTGATTATTGCTGAAAAGTACACTTATAAATTTTTATCTTACATCTCCTTAATGTACTTGTTCTTAACAATTGTTTAGATTACTCCTGAAAATTTCATGAGACATTGAACAGCCAGCCATCATCTTAAGTTACCATTCTTGCTGACAAATTATGTAACAGAGATTGCATGAGCGTATTTGACTTTAGTTAACCTTGGTAGAATAAAAATATTCTACGTAATACTGATCACTCTAAAGACATGCCTGTTTCAATTAAACCAACAGACTTAAACTAGCTTTCATTCACCAAAGATTATGCTAGATCACGTGAACTTGAAAAACACTTGGGTTGGTCTGTACATTTCTTAGTATACACTTGATTTATATAAATGTTTGTTTTTTCAGCCTATTAAATAGAGCTCTTTACAAATTAATTTTGGCTATACCACCCAAAGGTAGAAGAATATCACATATTTATCACCTACATACATAAACATACAGACAGATGCAGAGGTCTTTTAGCTTTTGTTTAAATTTTTTAGGCATGAGATACATACAATAATGCAAAATTCACTAGTTTATAAAAGAATGGTTGGGTTCAAATTGTGTTTCTGGCAGATAGAATAAGTTAAGTTTACCTGCTCAGATGGTTAAAGATTTTACTAATACTAGTGGAAAAAAGTGTTAAGATTTTTCATTCACTCAATGTCCAAATAGCTGCTGCTGCCACTTCTTTTTTCCCGATAAGAATGACTTCCCTGGAGTTTGTATTTCATGAGATGCCTCTGGGCATCCTAGAGAAGACCAGGTAAAACATTTATATCTCCCAGCTCTCCCTGGGAGGGAAAGGCTCCATAACCAATGTGTTTTCCAGCCAATGTAAATTTGGAAAGGAAGGGACAAGGTGAAATTTTCCCTTCCTCTCTCGACCAGGCTCCACAGATTTTGGAGAGCTGACCTTGGTAAGAATTCTTACCCTTTTGCCAGGCTTCTGCCAGTTTTCCCAGGATGCCGTCTGCAGGATTCGGAGTGAGTGGGGTGTCCCAGTGGGTCCCATCCTGGTCACTAGAAACTGTAGAGGAGGAAGAATAACTTTCCCTCTACCCTTCATAGCGAGTGCCTGGCTGAGACCCCTTTCCTCTAGGGTACCTCGTAAGGGGATAAGGTTATCTCAGGTGGTTAAAAGTTCTCCACTGTGGCCACTGTAATTCGGGATTATCTTTGGTAAGGTTAACCTTAAAACAAAGTTCTATTCACCTGAGGCCTCATACTGGACCCAGTCCGGTTTCTAGGTCAAACCCAGTCTGTCCTGGACCGGGTCCGGTTTCTCAGTTGGACCCAGTCCGTCCCCAGACCCATTTCGGTTTCTAAGTCGGAACCACTTTGTTCTGCACCGGGGCCAGTTTCAAAGTCGGACGGATCGAGTTTGTCATCGGACCTGGTCCGTTTTCTAAGTCGTCCTGGTCCTCGTCCCCTTTGTAAGTTGGACACAGTTTGTCCCTGGACTCGGTTCGGTTGCTAAGTCGGAACAAGTCTGATTCTGGCCAGTTTCTGGACCCACTCTGGAGAAAGAAAGGCTCGAAGTCTGAAAGCTCATAACATAAAAGCCGGAGCTGGGATCCAGCCTCCGAGACGAACTCGCCCACCTCCCGAGGCAGCGAGCAGGCAGCCGGTCAAGGGGCTTCACAGGTACCTCTGCTTGTTTGCTCAGTGCTCCTGGGGGCTCCTTTGGTTCCCTGTTCTGACATCAGAACTATTAAAAGATAAACAGGCATATTAAAAATTCTCAAGAGTTTGAACAAAAATCAGAATTGGGCAGCACCAAACCGGAAGTGGTTAGGAGTGGCCTGCTGACCGGAACTGGGTAGGGGGGGAACTTTTATAGAGAAAAGGCATAACCAAGGTAAGGAAATTATCGATGGGATGTAGCTTCAAGCTTAGTTGGCTGTTTGGGATTGGTCGTCCTTAGGTTTCAATTCGGTAACCTTGAGGCATTTACAGGATTAGATTTTGATTTGGGTTTGCTTATATAGGCCTCCAAGGCATTAGAGCCACCTCCATCTAATGACCTCCTTGTTTAATTAATTTAACACTTGAGCTGAAGTTTATAAGGTATTTTCCTCCTCCACTTTTTTTTTTTTTTTACAGGGGATGAGCGGATTAAGATAGCTATCAAATCTCTTATAACAGAAATCATTTTTAATTTCTCGTAATAGGTCCTCTAGTGGGTGACTGACCAGCAGAGATCCCTTCTCTTGGCTATAGCAAGGTATGTCCATGTGGCAAATTTATTAATTGTTCACACGTGGCCTTTGGCTGTTCCAGGTCCGTGGCTGCTAGCAGAACCCCAGTTTTGTACAGGTGTTTGCCTTCCCAAGTCCTCAGAGTAGACCTCCCACCAGAGATCGTAGGCCTGGCTTCTGAGTATACATATGGAATAGCTGGGGAACTTTTAAAACCTACTGTTGCCTAGCGTTAACATTGTTTCCAC